>NC_039279.1:8350129-8660129 GCF_003368295.1 Carassius auratus | reverse complement strand
TAAATTGAAAATTGTGATTTTAGGGGGTTGATTTAGGGGGTATGGAGTTTAATGCCATATTTTCTGCCCCTTGCAGAGCTGTATCAGTTCTACACAGAAACATTTATACACAAGGAGATCAGGAGGACAGTATGTCGCAACATCAGTAAAACCAGCATGGACTTCCAGATGGACCCACACAATACATCCAGCCCAGAGAAAGGAGAAAAACCCAGATCCAGTAGTGTTCCGAATCTCAAGCAGGGCAATTTATGGCGGGAGCAGGCAGCAGTACGAGACAGTGGTGTCTTGCAGACCCTAAGTTCAGAGGAGTGCAAGTACCAAGAGGTGAGCAGAAATCCTCAATCAACACGGAGGAGAGCATGTTCTTCATAGCAAGTGCTGAAATTTGAGGGTCAAAGACAGAATATGTGTTTGGGAATATGGAAAAAGTGATTTGAGAGGAAAAGAGAAGAAAGAGAGGATGGAAATCTCTAAGATAAGACGGGATGGAAAGGGGTGGATGGGAAAGGAAGTACGATCTCACAAATATGTACATACTGTATACACTACCGTTCAAATTGTTTCAATTGTTTTAAAGTCTCTAATGCTCACCAATGCTGCAGTTATTTGATCAAAAGTATATTAAAAACAGTAAAACTGTCAAATATTACAATAATTTTTTTTATATATATTTTCAAATATAATTTATTCCTATGATGGCAAAGCTGACTTTTCAGAAACATGTTGAAAACAATTGTACTGCGTTTATTTGAAATATAATTTTGTAACTTTATGGATGTCTTCAAAAGTGTTGATTAAATTTAATGCACTCCTAATAATGCATCCTTGTTGGAAAAAAAAAATATTTTGAACAGTAGTGAATTTAACTGCCTAATAGAAATTTAACGCAGTAAAGATAAATAACATTACTTTTTTTGTATTTTTTCTTTGTTGACAATGAACATAAACAAGATGTTGTTTTAATAAAGTATTTATAACTTTTTTTTTATTCTGTACTACATAAAAAAATATGTATGGATGCATTATAGTAATAAGGGAATTTTGAGGGAAAATTTTCTGTTGTTTAAAAATAATTCAAAATCAAAATGCAACAAAAAACATTAGTAAAAAAAATATTATTTTCTATATTCAGTTTTTTTGTATTAATATATTACAAAAATGTAATAACACAATACAATGTAATACAATACAGAAGATAAAAGAAGTGAATGTAAAAAATTTGATTTATTACTTGCAAATATAAAGATTTTA
Organism: Carassius auratus; assembly: GCF_003368295.1. Classification (NCBI taxonomy): domain Eukaryota; kingdom Metazoa; phylum Chordata; class Actinopteri; order Cypriniformes; family Cyprinidae; genus Carassius; species Carassius auratus. The sequence continues at coordinate 8,658,875 of NC_039279.1, read as the reverse complement.
CAGAAACTGAGTCAGTTGCATTAAATCATAGTTTTGTTTTTCCCTTCTCTGTGTGCAGAGCATGTTCGAGGTGATTACATCAGAAATGTCGTACCAGCGCTCTCTGCGTGTGATAACAGATCATTTTATGGAGTCAAGTGACTTGAATGACACTCTTATTAACATGGACAAAAAAACCCTCTTCTCGAACATTCTGCGCATCCAAGAGGTCAGCGAGAGGTGAGTGCCTGTATGTGTGTAAAATGCAGACATTTACAGTTGAGATTTGCTGAAATAGCACTGACTGAACCCCACAAATTAGTTGAACCCCTTAGACTACATCTGCAGCATTATTTTACTGCTACGAATGCTTTGCCAGGTGTAACCCATCAGAGTTTGCTGAGACAGCACCGTTTGATGGTTCATTACAATAATTAGAGTAGAAAACCATTAACCATGAAGTCTCAGGAGGTTAAAATAAATCATCATCATCAACTTAGTCAATGCAGTGTAGCCTGTAAAACAAGTCACAGCCGTCACAAACATTAATTTACAAATACCATTGTCTATTGATATTCACAGGTTTCTAAAGGACCTAGAGGAGCGTGTCGATGAGAGCATCATCATTTCTGACATCTGTGACATCATCCACTATCATGCCCAGCATCATTTCCCTGCGTATATCGACTATGTTCGAAACCAGATTTATCAGGAAAAGACCTACAGTAATCTCATGTGAGAAACTCATACGTCTACACACAAGCTTTTATTTTATCATCCATTTAAATGTATTTTGTATTCTCTCAATTGTTGCTTTGCCTAATATCTGTCACAGGCAAACTAACACTCAGTTTGCAACCGTAATCACCCGACTCCAGGAGTCGCCCATCTGTCAACGACTGCCCTTCATGTCCTTCATGTTGCTGCCCTTCCAGCGAATCACACGCATTAAAATGCTCATCGAGGTGGGAGAATAACTCACATTATCCACATTAGAATGCACTTCTTTTTAGCTTTCTGTTCGTCATCCTGAAAAAAAAAGTATCACACTTTCCACAAAAACACTAAGCAGCTTGACCGGTTTCAACATTGATGAAAGAAGAATGTTTCTTGAGCAACAAATCAGCATGTTACAATGATTTCTGAAGGATCATGTGTCACTGAAAACTGCTGCAAAATCAGTTGCCTTCACAGGAATGAATACAATTTTAAAATATATTCAAATAGAAAACAGTCGTTTTAAATTGCATTAATATTTCACAGTTTTACAGTATTTTTGAGCCTTGGTGAGCTTAAGAAACATCGTTCAATAACATATCTTAATGACCCCAATATTGTACAACAATTTGTACAAGTTTTTTTTTTCACAATTATACTTGGTTTGCAAGGCATCATTATTATCAAGCTGAGTTGTCTTAAAGTGATCCAGGTAATATAAAGATTTTTTTTTTCTTCATCAGAACATCCTAAAGAGAACTGCCATCGGGACGGATAAGGAACAAACAGCATCTAAAGCTCTGGACTCTGTGTCCAAGGTAAACACCTTAAGGTCACCGTTAATACACCCTGTTTTTCCTCACTCCTCACCCACTGATCTATGATCAAACTAGACCTCATTGTTCCCAGAATAGCCTATTAGAGAGGAAGGTAAAAGGAAAAGAGGGGGGAGAGAGAGTGAAAAACAAAGGTAAATGCAGCTCGGCTCACTAGAAATTTATGTTTCAGATTATAAAAGGCTGCCATAATTTTGTTAGAGTCAGGGATTTTATAGCGTTAGGCAAATAAAGGACTTTTTATTCATGAAGGAAGCAAAATAGGTCATGTTTAATGTTTGTCATGTTATGATGTATTCAGTTTCAGTTGTCTGCATGGAAAGAATGTTTTGGTGTTTGCGTGTATTGTTTACGGGCTGTGTTGTCAGATGTGGTCTTAAAAAAACATTTTGCGCATATCCTCACAGATCATTGAAGAATGTAATACTCAGGTTGGAAAAATGAAGCAGATGGAGGAACTGATTCAGATTAATGGCATGCTGGAGTTCGACAAACTAAAGGTGAGCAATGGATTGTTGTTTACAGCAGTGAGATTTAAAATTCTGAGAAACTGTAAAAAAAAAAAAATAATAATAATTACGATGATTTTCAGTACTGCAAACATTTTTTGATTAGTGACCTAAAATAGTGTAGAATCTTAATTATTACTTTTTTTTTAACGTTTTAAAATCATAAAACGTTTTTTTTTTTTTTTTATAAAAATCGTGTTACATTTTTTTGTACTATTATATATTTTTATTTACCTTTTATAATCATTATTTTCCATTAATCAAATCATTTGTTTAATCGTTGAATCGTCTATTCAGGCGTTGCCGATTATCTCTCAAACACGTTTTTTGGAGAAACGGGGAGAGCTGCAGGAAGTTAACAGAGGAGGAACGTTCTTGAACCTCCGCCCCAAATTCAGCCCCGTCTACCTCTTCCTCTTCAATGACCTGCTTGTCATTGCCAGCAAGAAAAGGTAGAAAGCTGAAAAACCTGTTTGTTTTAAGGCTTTACTCTGTTTTATGAGGGTTACAAAACACTGCATTGTGTTGACATTCCATTTATTTGAATTCGCTTTTTGATTATGGTTTATAAATAGTGAGACACCTTTTTGCAACTGCTATTTCATGAATCCTATTGTTTCTAAATCAGACTTCACTCATTTATTTCTTCTTCTCTTTCCCCGTGCTGCAGTTCTGAGCGGTATGTAGTCCTTGATCATGCCCATCGCTCCCTGGTCCAGGTGCAGCCCTTTGGGGAGGACACAGCTGTCCCAAACATGGAGCACAGCTTCTGTCTGACCCTGCTGGAGAATCATCAGGGACGCCAGATGGAGAGAGTTTTGAAAGCTCCTACACAGTGCGTGCATAATTTTACTCAGCCGAGACTGTTTTTTTCTGCAATTCACACATTTCCACAATTGGATTGTATAGTCATTTTGTCTGCTTTTAAAGACTGTATAGGTCACTTTTCTTCAATCTCTCTAAATCAGATCGGACCTGCATAGGTGGTTGGCAGCATTCCCCAATCCTGACAAACCCCACAATGAACAAGAAGAAGTCATATATGAAGACTGGGGTAAGTGTGGGTGCTTATTTCTCTAAGCCGCTCAGGTTTATATTCACGTGTGACATGTCAGTGCTTGCCTTTTATTTCTCTCTACAGATAAGTTTCTTTCTAATCATATGTGTGTTTGTGTGACAGATTGCCCTCAGGTGCAGTGTGTGGAGCAGTATGTGGCAAACCAAGCAGATGAATTAAATCTGGAGCCAACGGAGATCATTAACGTCGTGCGCAAAACCAACGAAGGTGTGTCACACTATACCTTCCATTTATTGGAAGCACATCTGATATGTTTATTTGTTTTTGTTCATCCATCTGACCACTTTTTGCCTTCTTTAGGATGGTGCGAAGGAATCCGTCTATCTGATGGACAGAAAGGCTGGTTTCCTGAAGCAAATGTACTGGAAATCACCAACGAGCACGTGCGGCGACGCAACCTCCGCGAGCGATACCGTGTTATCCAGGCTGCCGGCATTGTCGCAAGGACTCAGAGTATGCCATAGACTAAATCAACTGCATCCTGGCAGATCGAGAGTTCTTAAAATGGGAGGAGTCTTTTAAACCGTAGACCTTTGATACGGGGCTCAATACGGACGGGAAGTGTTTTGAATGTATCTCTAACATCCTTTTCAGGATCAGATATATAATTCTGTTGGAATTACAAAAGAAAGAAAGAAAGAAAAGAACATGTGAAAGTCACTTGTCTTTGTACAACACAAAAGTCACTTGTTTAAGTAAATCTCATTGAAGTGTGTCCATTTTATTAAAATGTTCTTGTTTGGGATCCTCATATGGAATGTACATTATTTCAGAAACGTGTGTGTGTGTACAGGTATGAGTCTGTGCGTGCTTGTGATGTTTAGCGCTTCTTTCAAGAATGTCAGACTACTAAAATTCCAGTTAAGTGGAGCGGAAGGGTTAAATGGTGTAGGTTGGTATGTCGGTTGATAACATGTCACGTGATCTGATAGGTAGCTCTGATCAGGATGTGTGGCACAACCAGCATGACTAGTCTTCAGTTTTTCATGGAAGCACTGAATGTGCACAAAATCAGCTTGTGTTTACTACAAACAAAATGTGTGTATACTATGGTACATTAAAATGAAATGTTTTACACAATTGGACTGATAAATCGATATTGTCAACCCAGAAAAAATGTCTTCATGTAGTTTTTCATCATTTGCTCACCCTCATGCCCTTCAAAGCCAGTATAACGTTTTGTCTTCTGTAGACAACAAAGGGAAATGCTGCTCTTTTCAATATAGAATGACATGAAGGTATGTAAATGATGACAGATATTCATATCTGGGTTAAAAAGTGTATCATGATCTGCTCCAGATATTAAACACTGATGTGATCCATGATTACAATTTGCTGACTATTTGGAAATGGCATATTCAACTGCGCCATTAAAGCCACACCCTTGTTTTGTGAGGCTGTGCTTGGATGTGTGGGCATGGGAGTTGGTGTAGATGTACATTAAACTCTGTTTTTGATGTTAGAACATGACTGGGAGTAATTTTAACCCCTTTATAATTGCATCATGTTCTGTGAACAGTTTAACCCTGGAAAAGGAGTTAACTTTATTTAACAATTTAAAGCTTGACATTATGAAATAGGAACTATTAGTCGTAAGGTAATGGTCTTTTTTTATCAAATGGATTCGTTTATTGAACCATTGGACAAACTATATAGAAAATCTCAAATAGAGTTTGCAAATCTACCACAACCTCTGAAGCTGGACATTATTGTAATTATAATAAAAAGGCTCTTGCTTACTTTTACATACCAAAACAACATTCAGAAAGCATGTAGAAGATTATGTACAACAGGTTTTTTTTTTTTCTCAGAACAATTTTGATCATTTTAATAATTTGAGGGCCTAGATGAGATCAATATGCCTTTGGCGCCATCTAATGGGCAATATACTTTGATTATTGCATTAATTAGGTTAGAAAAACATATTTCTGTCTCATATAAACCCAGTAAGATACTTATTTTATTCTTTACAAAAACTAGATGACAAAACATGCAAACATGAGAGGGCAGGAGTTTATACATTTGAGCTAAAACATTTATTATGTACCGATAATAAATAAATTGTGGCTATTATAATCATTAAATTAATTGCATATTTTCTATAAGTGTTTATATAAATTTTACAGTTCGATTTTAAAAAGTTATTATCATTATAATACATAATAACAAAGTTCGTGCTTTTATTTTGGTGGGTTTTCGCTTCCGGTTTGGTGTTCGAGTCTAAGCTGAGAGCAGTCGCTAGGGGCAGCGTCTAGTCGTGTCGTTCTTGCGGAATTCATCTCGATCACCTGATAAACGCAACAATGGCTGGCCGGGTGAGTATCTCCTTATGATTAAAGTTGTTTTTGTCGCACAGAAGTAACTCATAATATCTACGGTCTGCTCAGCGCGTCCAGAGCTCAGCTCCATTCATTCGTGCTGTGTTTGCACACGTCATTCGCTCTCGTGCAGTACCGGAAGACAAGTTCCACATCACGTCTTATGACTTTTCAGGAAAACATTAACTTTACTTATACATAAAGTCACGATAATATTTACAATTTTTAATGTGGACCCGACAAATTTCTTTTCTTTAAAGGAATTTGAAGAGTGACTTTGTCAAATGCATGCTAATATAACTGTGGCTGTTATTACAGATAGTTCAGTCAAGAGTGAGAGTTAATAAAGGAGATAAATGCAGTTTTTGACAGGAAGCAAGGTTACTGATTTATTAATTTTCAACTTCCTAAGTGAAAACAAAAATACAATATGATGTTTTAGTTTATGTTTATATGTGTGTATATATATATATATATATATATATATATATATATATATATATATTATACAGTACAGACCATTACTATTTTTTATGTTTTTGAAAGAAGTTTCTTCTGCTCATTAAGCCTGCATTTATTTGATCAAAAATACAGAAAAAATGTAATATTGTGATATAATATTACAATTTAAAATAATTGTTTTTAAATTTATTATACTTTAAATTATCGTTTATTTCTGTGATGCAAAGCTGCATTTTTAGGATCATTATCACATAATCCTTTAGAAATCATTCTAATATGATGATTCATTATCAAAGTTGGAAACAGTTCTGCTGCTTAATATTTTTTCAGAACATGTCATACTTTTTTAGGATACTTTGATGAATAAAAAGTAAAAAAAAAAAGAAGCTATGTTTTTAAAATATAAATATTTTGTAATAACAATATACACTACTGGTCAGTAATTTGGGGTCAGTAATTTTTTTCTTTCTTTTTAAAATAAAATAATACTTTTATTCAGCAAGGATGTGTTAAATTGATAAAAAGTGATAGTAAAGAAAATATATTATTAGAATATATATTATTAGATTTTTTTGTTGTTGTTGAATAAATGTAGTTCTTTTTAACCTTTTATTCATCAAATATATTAGACAGCAGAACTGTTTCTAACACTCATAATAAATCAGATTATTAGAATGATTTCTAAATGATCATGTGATAGACTGGATGTTACATGTGACACTGAAGGCTGGAGTAATGATGCTGAAAATTCAGCTTTGCATCACAGGAGTAATTTTTTTTTTTTTTTTTTTTTAAGTATATTCAAATAGAAAACTATTATTTTAAGTCTAATAATATTTCACAGTACTACTGTTTTTTCTGTATTTTTGATTAAATAAATGCAGGCTTGTTGAGCAGAAGAAACTTCTTTCAAAAATATTAAAAATAGTAATGTTTCCAAACTATATATATAAAATCTAAACAACTGAGTAAAAATCTAATTTTTTGATTTCCACCAAATTTACTGGTATAAATAATAATAATAATAGAAGTAATAATAAACAGCTTTTCAGTGTGGTCTCAACCCTTTGGACCCAGCATAAGCAACACTAAGCTAATCATTCTAAGCAATCTGCATCAGCCAGCATTATGATTACAGTCTGTATGTTTGAGGAGATTAGGTCTGGAATTCATCTCATGCTACTGGTAATACCACACTAGGGTTTAATGAAGAAGCCCTTCAGTAATCCTATAAGATCACACAGCATTACTGCATGTTCTCAGTATTTTGAGCCAGCTCCAGCTGGTTAAACATAGAGATTTGAATAAGTGAATATCAGGTTACAGAAAAGGTAATGGAGGAGTGGCTCCTTATTCAATGAGTGTTTTTCATGATGAAAATGAGTGAGTGTCGACATATAGGTTGGATTTTTTTTCAGTAAAAAAGTTTTCAGCTTTAGTATCACAACCCATACATAGTTACAATATCTGAAGTTTGTTGAAAATTATTTCTTGCGTTCTTTTAATCTTAAATCTATATATATATATTTACATATAGTTAACTTCAACCAATATATAAGCAAATATAGCCCAGTCTTAAACTGCAATGCAGTGTATAACCCCTGATCTAGACAAAAAGTGGCTTTTAGAAAACAGTGATTAATTAAAAAAGATGACTGCGAATGTACAAGCTTCTGATTGGAAGTGTATATCAAGGCTGAAATTTCAGCTTCTGTGATTTGCTATCCCTTCATCATTGTTGTGCTTTTCTTCCCTGTACAGCTAATGCAAGCAGCGAGATGCCCGACAGATGAACTCTCTCTCACAAACTGTGTGGTTGCAAGTGAGAAGGACTTCAAATCTGGGCAGTGAGTATTTGATGTGTAATGAATCAGACAAGAGGATTGTCATTAGGTTTAAATACATACTGTCAGAATGTCTATGTCAAAATAAATAAATCAGAATTATATATATATATATATATATATATATTTGTCTTTTATTTATATATTGAACTTGTTTGCTTTAATTCTCTCTAGACATTTGACCATTAAAACCACACCCACTCAGAAGTTTGTGTTCACGGTGAGAACGCACTCAAGCGTGGTGCCAGGAACCATTGCCTTCAGTCTACCGCAGGTACGTGTTTGTGTCTTCATTCCACAAAGGGTTCTCTAACATCTCATGAGATATTATATACTCCGAATATACCACCATCTTTATGCCTTCTGTCTTGTGAACTGCATAAGTATGCAGATGTACAATGATGCACTGTTGTTTCCAGCATGCTTGTTTCTTAATGTCTCGCATTGTTTTTGCCTGCTTCTCGTTCATCTGTTAAGATGACAGCAGCAAGACTTCTCAGGTACTACAGTAACGTTCTCACAGTGGTCTTATTTTATGGCATGATGTGATATTTTATAAACAAGAGACCAAGGATTGAATCACAACTAGAGAAAAGTACACAGTTTGTTGTTAGTGTCCTCTAGTCTATAGTAAGACCAGATAAAAAGAGAAAGTTGTACAAATTTATTGTGTGGCTTTTAGCAGTAAGATTTTCCAAATAGTAATTGTGTGGCTGGTAATATGTTAAAAAACAATAGAAATAATAGAAACTCATTGTTCTGCTCTCTGTGTCATAGAGGAAATGGGCTGGACTCTCTCTGAACCAGGATGTTGAAGGTATGGGAACAGATTTACTGAATTTGATTGGCTGCAAACTAATAGTGCAATCACTCGGGGAGATAGTTTTCCTTCATTTGCTGTGAAATGATTGATTATAATGTAGACAGTTGTGCTGCTTAATATTTTTGTGGTATATTTCAGGATTCTTTAATGAATAGAAAGTATAAAAAGTTATTAATATTTAATTGTGTCTTCAGAGAATGGAAATCTAAAAAAGAAAAAGAAAACACATTTTGCTAACACCAACATTTTGAACAGTAGTTAAAGTTGACATTTATTGGGAGTAGTATTGTTTTAAGTTCTTAGCGCAGGTTTCATCCTGTTGAATTGTTTTGGAAAGACATATTTCCCACAAAGTCTTATTTCCATTCACGTCATATTAAATATGTCGTCTGCCCTGACTAACATTTATAGTATATTTCAGCAGTGAGCGTTGTCTTATTGTTTTCATGTTTGCAGTGAGTGTCTACAGCTTTGACCCTTCGAGACAGTATGTGGGAACCATGACGCTAGAGGTCGACTTCCTCCAGAAGAAGAGCGTTGACAGCAACCCTTACGACTCTGATAAGATGGCCATTGAATTTATCCAGTTTTTTACCGCACAGGCCTTTAGTGTGGGCCAGCAGGTGAGCTATCAAAGAGCTAACGAAATGAATGTCACAACCACACTTAAAGAAGTCTGAGAAGTTTTATATAGTTTGGGCCTAGTTACACATTAAGCCTGTATTTTCTTCCTGACAGTTTGTCTTCAGCTGCTTTGACAAGCTTTTTTCACTGGTCATAAAAGATATCGAGGCCATGGATTCCAGTATACTTAGAGGCGAGCAAAGCTCTAGCAAAAGACAGAAGGTAGCTTTTTATTGCTTACTCTCAAATCATGCTGATTCATGGGTTAATAGAGATATGGCTTAAATATGATGTGTCTCCGTTTTTCTTTTTCAGATCGAGATTGGTCTGTTGCATGGCAACAGTCAGGTGATTTTTGAGAAAGCTGAGAGCTCATCTCTCAATTTGATTGGTTAGTGTTTAACTGGCAAACACAGCACTGATACAGTGATTTCATGTCTGTTCAGTTTTATGATTATTATTAAGTTTCCTTATTTTTAGTAGTTCCTATTAGTAGTTAGCAATGTCAGAAAAACATTCTGTCATCATTTACTCACCCTGATGTCTTTCCAAACATGTATGAATTTCTTTCTTCTGTTGAGAAGACTTCTATAGTGGAAGTCAATGGCTACCGTCAACTGTTTGGGTACCAGCATTCTTCTGAATAGTTTCTTTTGTGCTCAACAGAAATAAGAAACCCATACAGGTTTGGAACAACTCGAGGGTGAACTTGATTGAATTCTTTTTATTTCTTTCTTTTTTTTTTTTTTTTTTTTTTCAACATCATGTTGTCAAAAGATATTCGGTCTGTCTGCTAACAGTAATGGAGCTGAAAATCTATTTGAAAGTATTCTGAGTTGGTAATTCATTCTTAATCACACTACATTTTATTCATATTTGACTGTTCACATTTTTGTATCTAGCGGTGTTAAAGTAGATTGAGTGATAGGATTTGTTTTGTAAACAAAAGTAAAAATAATTTAGGTTATGTGTTGTCAATGACTGGACAATTCAGTTCAATTCATATTCTTCAAATAGTGTAAAAACCAAACTTCACCACTAGATGACAGCAGAACACAGGTGGCTTTACCTCAGCTGCCTTACTTAATTGTTATCTCTATTAATGAGTAGTTTTATACATCCTATTAATGAATAGTTTTATACATCCCTTATTATTTGACATGTTGTATAACCTTGGAAAATTTTATATTTTATATAAATATGTTCCTCAGCAGTCTGTTTTTGGTCATATTTCTCCAGGTAAAGCAAAGACCAGAGGTTCTCGGCAGTCCATCATCAACCCAGACTGGAACTTTGAGCGCATGGGCATTGGAGGCCTAGACAAGGAGTTCTCCGACATCTTCCGTCGGGCCTTCGCCTCGCGAGTCTTTCCTCCAGACATAGTGGAGCAGATGGGTGAGTCTTTTCTCTCCTTCTGCCAGTTTGAAGCGAAATCTGTACAGCTATGATAAAGATCAGATTTACATTGTAAGCCACTAACTCCTTGTGTTATAGCTCACTTTCGGTACCAAGTAAACCAGGACTACAACTAGTGCTGCCTCAAAATAAAAAGAAAAGTGTTAAATAAAAAGGCCATGATGCCCTTATCTCTCTTGGAAAGATATGGGCTATATCTCTTTTTTTTTTTTTATATATATATACATTCCTCCCAATGTAAGTGGCTAGTGAGGCAGAACACAGCGTTTTGTGGGCAACATGAAACACACTGATTGATTGACGGCATACAAAACCAAAATAAACGAGAGGATATTGTACATTGTTAATATTGGACAGACACCTGCTCTCAGATCCTCCCAGCACCTCATCCTTACTGTAAATGAGAGAATTTCTCAGGTAGAAAAAACATCCTTATATTGCGTTCTGATTTGCCTCTGGCTCAAGGTCAAAAGCCTAGTTTAAATTCTATCGTCAGACTGCAGACTGATTGTGTGTTTATGATTTACATTCACCCATTAAACAGATAAACAATTGTTTAAGATGCTATCCAGCAGACAAATTCCCATCAGACTGACTCCTGCAGTGAAAATATTATAATCATTTTCAGTTGAAGCATTCCATTCTCAGCTTTCATACACTGGGTGTCTTTGGCTAATAATTGCAAACAAGTGTTCTTACTCGTGACATTTTAGTCATACAGATGCTCAACAGGTGCTCATGTTGATGGATCCTGAACGAGGAAGTGCATGTCACAGTTAAAACTTAGCATAATGCATGGTCAAACCATCTCCATATATTGGCTTTCCACACAACATGACCTGTACCGTATGGTCTTATTTTACTGACAAATGTCAAGAGCGCATTGTTGTTGTGCGAAAGTACATTTATACAATGCACGATGAATTACAATTTTGGTGAATTACTGTAATTATTAGCATGAAAATAATTGTATACTGTATGTACAGTAGGGGAGTTATTGGCAACATTTCAGCTGTAGTAAGTCAGTCTGGCCAACAGGAGCCTACTACAATGTTTGCAAAATAAGAAAAATATTTTTTTTTTGTGAATTACTGTGATTAATTTTATGAACTTATTTGTGCACTGTAAGTACAGTAAAGGAGGTATCCATATAATAGGTATGTGTGCTCACTAGGCATGTGCTATGAACCTTTAAACATTAATTTTCTATGATTTTATTTGACTTCGTTTTGCACTGTGAGTGGAATTGGCAGACTGTCCCAGAAGAAGCCTAGAGGAATATGCAGCGAATATTAAATCTAAAACTAACTTTACAGCACTGTTATATTAATTTACATTATATTAATATACAACAATGCGCTCATGACATTTATCAGTTAAATAACACCATAGTTCTAATGATGCAGTTGTGGTGTACATGCACCAAGATCTTTGTATAAAACCTTTTATTTGGACTACGAATATTTTGGTCCCACTTTATTTTAGGTGGCCTTAACTATAATGTACCTACATAAATGTTGTGTTCATATTGTATTGTAAAACACTTTTGCTGCTATTGAGGTGGGATAGGGGTAAGGTTAGGGAGAGGGTTGGAGGTATGGGTGGGTTTAAGGGTGGGTTAAGGTGTAAAGTATGGGTCAACAGTGTAGTTATAAATGTTATAACAGAAATTAAATACAGATGTAATTACATGTAGTTTTTTTTTAAATATAAGTACAATGTAAAAACATGTATGTACACAATAAGTACATTGTACTAAATTATTAATTAAAATGTAAGTACATAGTAGTTAAGGCCACTTAATATGAAGTGGGTCCAATATTTTTTATCATGCATTGGACTTCTCATAAAGCAGTGGAGCTATAACTTTTTGTTACTCTGAAATTGAACTTTTTGTGTGTGTGTGTGGCGCTTTGATGTTTAATGTCTAATAATACTTTTACTAAATATTTCAGCTTAACACAATGCACGGAAAGTCTGTGGTTTTTACATACATGTGGTTTCAGTTGGTTTATCGTAACTGTTAACACTCAGTTCTGCACTTGCCAAACTGTCAAGCATCACTGTTACTGTTGCTCATTTTTAAGATTTGAGATTTTGAACAAACCCAGGATACTCTACTCTAACCACCCAGTACACCCATAAAGCCACCTACCAAATGCTTAGCAACAAACCAGAACCGACAACCCTCTGGTCCTATTAACCACTAAAGTAGATATGTGGCCAGCCTACTAACCATTCAGTCTACCCTAAAGGCCAATTCATTCTCCACCAACAGATACAGGCCAATGGCAACAGCTGACCAACTTAAATATGCCAATCTAAGATGTTCCAAGACCCTACAAACACTGATTTAACATGTTCAGTCAGTGAAATCAAGCACCAACCAATGCCGACGGACACAGACCTGGGTAACACACTGATCCAACAAAACCCGACAAATGTATCTGTCGCCGTTTGTCAGCATCTACTGGTGCAGTGTGAATTGGCTTTATCAAGCACCTACCAACAGCCCAGTATAGATTTGATTCTGTTTATCAGTTTTTTGTACCTTTCAAATCAGGTTTTCTTGAATGACTTTCACAATTTTCAGTTAATCATGTCAATCAGTTCACAGTTTAACTTTAGAGAGTGTTTTGATTAACCCTGTAGAGGAAAATGCTTTTATTATTCCTGTAAGCTGCCAGATGACTTGATCATGTATACACACTCACACACACACATCCTTCAGAGTGTGTGTGAGAGAGTGAGAGATGACCTTTGTGGTGTGATGGCTGCAGGAATCGGCCTCTGGCTCAGGCAGCTGGCTGCTCTAATGAGATGGTGGGTCTTGATAGCACAAAGGTGGGCACCTAATTGGGGTTGGTTTTGGAGCCCAGGTGCTGAAGGAAGGTGTGGGTGTGTGTCTGAGTATGTTATTGTCTGATTGCGCTTGGGTGGGAGTTTACACCAATATACCCAGTTTCTCCCAAAACTCCCACCAGCTAAAGGTCACTTCAGTCTGTTCGGCCACGGCCTCGTTCTTCTCCTCCGTGAAAAGTCTGTCATCAGGTGTAAATGGCCGTGCTGATTCTCATCTCAGGCCTGCTGGTTATCTCCAGCCTTCCCGCTCTCTCCAAATGGCAGCCAGCAGATGTTGTCTACCAAAAACAAGGCTCTTGTCTGAGAAATGCCATTGCTCGTTAAAAAGACCTCTGTGCTTCTTTGAAAACATTTGTATTAGACACTTGGCCATACTTGTTGTTATTATATATGGGATAAGATTAAAAAAAATTTTTCATCAAGGATGACAGTAGATCATAAGAGACTTCATTAAAAAACATTAACAGTAATCTAACCAACATGCATGCAAACATATGCCGTATAAAAAAAAGAAAAGAACTTTACACCCCACAATCCCTTTCTCTTTTCTGTAGGCTGTAAACACGTGAAGGGGATCTTGTTGTTTGGGCCACCCGGCTGTGGTAAAACACTGATGGCGCGTCAGATTGGTAAGATGCTGAATGCCAGAGAGCCGAAGGTGGTCAACGGGCCAGAGATTCTGAACAAATATGTGGGCGAATCGGAGGCCAACGTCAGAAAGCTGTTTGCTGATGCCGAGGATGAACAGAAGAGGGTAAGAAACCAGGAAAAAGGATAAAGGGAAAAAATGGCATTTCAAGCAAATTATTAAACATTAAACACTTAGGAAAACCTCAATACTTTCATGCACTTCACAAATCGGTGTTATCTTAGAAAGGCCATATGGATGTTTTGCACAACCTTACATTCATCTGGCTCTGTGACTGAACCCACCGATATCTGACACTTTAAAGAAAGGCTGCTCTATCAACAGTCAAAAAAAATCATGGCAAGCAACTTCGCTTTGCACAAAGGATGCTGTTCCCGGTTTCGGGTCCTCCAGCAGCTCTACAAATAACTCCAAATTGCTGAAATACACTTACTGAATTACTGTAAATGGCCTAGTGTTTGCTTAGAAACATTATCATCGTTTGTTTTTTTTCCAAGGGTGATATGTCATGAAGTGTTGGCAGTGAACTGCTGGTTCTGGCCGTGCTTGAGTGTGATGTTGTGTTGGTAGACTGTGTGACTACATGACTTCGAAGAGCTCACTCGTCACCTCTTAATGATAGTGTCCAGCTATCTCTAACCCCTCACCCTGACTCATGAGAGGCCATGCACACTCATATTGGTCTCCCATCTGTGCTAAATGTTACGACCTAGCCTCTGACAGCCTCCTAGATGAAGATAACTCTTAATTGTGGGCCATTTTCACAGAGTTTATACAGTCGCAATCCATTCACCAACCTGAAATTTAAGCAGGGAGCTCAAGAGAACTAAATGCAGAAGTTTTTTTAAAAGATACTCCGACCCAAAATGAAAAATTCTAAAATTGCGTTCCAAACCTGTAAAAGTTTTGCTCGCCTTCGGAACACAATATAAAGGTGCCATAGAATGCATTGATACAATAGTTAAAATTATTCGGTAGCACTTTATTTTACAGTCCTGTTCCCCATGTACATACTATGTACTCATTATAATAATTACAATAACTATGTTATAACTAGGTAATAACCCTGAACCTATCCCTAAACCTAACCCTACCTCATGTAGTTACCGCTGACATTGTATCTCCTGCAGTTACAGCAAGAGAACAGTAATGGCGAACCGCAGCTTCTCATTCAGGGCTATATAAATGCTTATAGGACAGAGAACAAAAATGAAACGACAAAAATACTTATTGTACGCGAAGAAAACAAAAATAACTGCTTTATTTAACAATTAGCCTCTTCTGTATTGCTAAATGCAAGCAGCTTACACTTTTTCGTGTCAGCTGCGACACAAGGAAACCTTATTATATATTAACATTATTATATATTAACATTTACAAGTGAACCT
The DNA here is from genome assembly GCF_003368295.1 of Carassius auratus. NCBI lineage: Eukaryota > Metazoa > Chordata > Actinopteri > Cypriniformes > Cyprinidae > Carassius > Carassius auratus. Next base: position 8,643,370 of record NC_039279.1, on the reverse strand, counting down.
TTATATGACAGTTTTGAAATTATGGCTGCAATGCTAAAATTCTTTTTGGTTTTTGAAGTTGGGGGCCAACAGTGGACTGCACATCATCATATTTGACGAAATTGATGCCATCTGTAAACAACGTGGCAGCATGGCGGGCAGCACCGGGGTCCACGACACTGTAGTCAACCAGCTACTGTCTAAGATCGATGGCGTAGACCAGCTCAACAACATCCTGGTCATTGGTGAGAACTTCCTGTGAGATTAGCCATTATAAAGAACAGTCATGCTTCATCTTTTGTTCATTGATTTGGTTTTGTTTTCTTTATTAAATCATACTTTATTTAAGGAATGACCAACAGGCCTGACCTGATCGATGACGCCCTCTTGAGGCCGGGTAGAATGGAGGTCAAAATGGAGATTGGTGAGAGCTACATTAGCCATCATGGCCCTGCTCAATAATAGGTTGCATATTCTAAGTAGCCTAAACAGCTGTTTAATCATCCTTCCCCAGGCTTGCCTGATGAGACGGGCCGTATTCAGATCCTGAATATCCACACGGCAAAAATGAAGCAGTCAAACATGCTGGCCAAAGATGTTGACATAAAGGAGCTGGCTTTTGAGACCAAGAACTACAGTGGAGCAGAGCTGGAGGGGCTTGTCCGGGCTGCCCAGTCGACTGCCATGAACCGTCACATCAAGGTCCGATCTCATCACCTCATCCACAATGCAACACCACAATCATAACCAATTATGGCGGATTTAAACAAAATCAATTCTGAACCCTGGTTGGAACTTATCTCAAGTTACAAAATTGGTTTATTATATCAACAAAATGCTGTTTACCTCCGATTACAGCAATGTTGTGTTACGCATTTGAATACCATCGAAATGCTGTGGTTTTTATATGAATACAAGAAAATATTGTTTCAATGCCTGAGGTAGAGAAATGTTAACAAATTATTTGAAAAGAAGTTTTTAGAAGCATTTTAGAAGCCCCTGGATATTTGTGTATAGCTAGACAAAATGTGTGTGTGTGTGTGTGTGTGTTAGTGGCTCACACATACCCATATTTGATGGTGTTGACACATAATTCTCCCATATTTGATGGAGCTTACACTGGTGTAATAGGTCTCTCTTTCTCTTGCCACTAGACCTTTAATTTTGATTAAGTGGATGAGTTTGAGGATCAGTCTGTGTGTTTTTGCTCCTGTAGGCCAGTACTAAGGTGGAGGTGGACGTAGAGAAAGCTCAGATGCTAGAAGTCAGCAGGAGTGATTTCTTGGCCTCTCTGAATAATGACATCAAGCCTGTAAGTCCACTCTTTTATATTGTTCACTATCAACATTAAGTCTGGTTCACATTGCAGTTCATTTTGGCAAAGAACTGCCCAACATGTAAAGTAATGTTCAGTGAATTATTTTGTGCATTCTACACTGTGTTAATGGGCCTCCTAAGCTTGAACTCACATTATGCAGTACCAATATTGATCATTTTAGCGATGTATAAAGTAATGTATTGCTTTAATATTTAATGCAATTCTCTTTTTTTTCTGTGAAGGCTTTTGGCACTAATCAGGAGGATTACAGTAGTTACATCATGAATGGTATTGTGAAATGGAGCAATGCTGTGTCTGACATACTGGGAGATGGAGAACTTTTGGTGCAACAGACCCAGAACAGTGAACGCACACCACTAGTATCTGTGCTTTTAGAGGGCAAGTCTAACACACAAACTTTACAGATATATGCATAGACATGCACTAATTAGTATTACTATTGCAATATAACAAGCATTTTTGGGGGGGTGAACTATTCCTTTAAGGAAATAACAATTCTGATTTTATTTTGGAGTATAACTGTAAAGTTACAATTAGAATATTTGTCTTAATTTCTTCATTTTGATACGTTTAACACTTCTCTTTACAAATCTGGGAAATTAGTGGTGCATATTTTGTTCCTAAAAGCACATTTTAAGAGACCCTTACTCAGAATAGGTGCAATGTTTTCTATGAATCATGCCGGTCAGAGACACTGAAAACACTGGATCGTGAGCTGCTAACACAGTGCACTCTGAAATTAGCTGCACATCTTTATTAAATTATATAAAAGCATTTAAGATTTGATGGTTCCGCAATTACATATTGTGATTTTAATTTCCACAGGACTAAGAGAGGGTGTGTGGATAAAGATGGCAGAATAGAAAACATGATAATGTCACTCATATAAGAGCTAATAGCTAACTGTTCAACAGGGTAGCTGACTGTAAATTTGTGTCACTTATAGCTTGACAAGTCACAGTTGCACACATGTACACACAAACACTGAGGGAATAGCATTTCTCCCTGCTCTTGTTCTCTTGTTAACACAATCTGATATGACTGAGAGTGTGAACGCTCTCCGCTCCCTCAGGGCCTCCTCACAGTGGTAAGACGGCACTGGCGGCCAAGATCGCAGAGGACTCCCAGTTCCCCTTCATCAAGATCTGTTCTCCAGACAAAATGATTGGCTATACAGAGACCGCCAAATGTCAGGCCATCAAAAAGGTAGCAACCTCATCGCCGTAGGTTAAGACAATAAGAGATCTGTGTGTTCTAGAAGCATTTTTTCATGGGGAATGTTATGGATGTGATATTTCAGCTGCTGGCCTTTAATAGTGGGTTTATGGTTTTCATTTGTCTAGATCTTTGAGGATGCCTACAAGTCCCAACTGAGCTGTGTGGTGGTGGACGATATAGAAAGACTTCTGGGTGAGTCTGTCAGAAGACTGATAATTCCTTCAAATGAATCACTGTGCTCATTGTGTGCACCCATTTATTTAGTAATTGTTGGCAGTATGTATTGGACTATCCACATACTAAATTTACCCAGTACTGTCAATTCAACTCTGATGTTTCTCCACTCCACAGATTTTGTTCCCATTGGGCCACGGTTCTCTAACCTGGTGCTGCAGGCTCTGCTGGTATTATTGAAGAAACCTCCTCCTCGGGTGAGAAAGTTTCACATTCACACCGGTCTGTAATACTGCCACCCACAGACTGGGGGCAGCACCTCCTTTTTCACCAGTAAACACCATCAAAAGAGAGACTATCTTAACTGCAATGCAGTCACTACGGAGTCACAACTCACTACGTGTTCTTTGTTTGTAGACATATCAGTTATTTTAGTCTGCTATTATTATTATTTATTAAGGCCCGAGCACCGATGATGTGAGGACCCTATTGTATCTGCTCTGTTTCATATTATTGTTCTTCCGCTTCTCCAAAATGAATCACATTTTTGAGGGCTTAAACATGCTCAAAAAGTCATGAAACTTTGCACATGCGTCAAACCTGGTGAAAATTTTTGTCTGATATAGGATTCAGAAGAGGGTGTGGCAAAATGGCTCGACAGCGCCACCTATACTAAGAAAATCAACAGCCTTCCGGCTATGTTTCACGTACATGCACGAAAATTGGCACATACATGTAACACACCAACAGTGGTGGACAGTAACGGAGTAGCTTTACTTCGTTACTGTACTTAAGTACATTTTTATCTGTACTTTACTGGAGTAGTTTTATTTTGAGTACCTTTTACTTTTACTTCAGTACATTCTAAAGCATAAGATCGTACTTTTAACTTCACTACATTTCATAAAACATATTGTTACTCCCTATAATATATCACGTTCCCCGATGCGCAGAAGCGGTGTCTGATTCATCATGAACGAACGAAATAATAAACTTTTTAATCGGATCATAAATCGCACCAAATGATTAGTTTACGAATTAGAATGATCCGATTGAAGCTGTTCTGGAGTCTACCACTCACTGATTCAAATGAACCGTTTAGTGCGAGTCTACAGAAGTAAGAACCGGGAGATCTTGTGATGTTGCTAAAAGTAAGTTATTAATGTAGAAATTTAGGATTAATTATTGTAACTGAAAATCATATTTGGGTCAAAATTGTCAGTTGTTTGGGAGCTAAATCCGCTGTAAAGAGTGATCTATTTAAGCCCACTGAAATGCTCGAGTGCAGACGATGCACATCAATCAGCGTCTCTGTGTTTTAGGTAAAAAAAAAACAAAAAAACACAGATTAAATAAAATAACTCATGCATGTTCAAATTCCCCGCTGCCGTAATATGAACAGTTTTATGAAAATGCTACCATGTCCTATGTGACGTTTGTTTTTATATTGTTCATCAATGGTAACGTTATATTGTTTGGATTAACTAGACGAGTAGACAGACATGAATGTTTATTCATAACCGTACTGAAAATAAGTAAATATTGTTAGCTGATGCTAACTGTCTAGCTAACAAACTTGCTGGTGCTAACTTGAGGTAATTTTTATAAATAATGTCCAGATATTTTTTTATTTTAACCACCTATATATATATATATAGATTACATCTGGGTAGAAAAGAAAGGATGTGATGTTCAGAACACGGTAACTGGTTATTTAAGTGGTTTAAGTATATAAGTGGTTATTTTGGAAAAACCAGGTATTTTGAGCAGTAGGATTATAAAAAAAATAAGTAGAGCAGAGTGGAAGAATAAAAAAAAAATTTATAATAAGTAGCCTATATAAATTTGCAAACATCTATCTTTCAGTACTTTTTTACTTAAATAAAAAAAATTGAGTACTTTTGTACTCACTTGAGTAAAATTGCAAAAAGGTCTTTGCGATGTTAAATTGCGAAGATCTTGAGTTTTCGTCAAAGGGTCTGTCTGTGGCGGCCTGGCAAATTTTGATGATTCGCCATGAAAAATGAAGTTGCTATAACTCAGACAAACAATGTCCAATCTGCCCCAAACTTCACATGTTTGATAAGACTCCGAACCTGAACAGATTATTATGCTGAAAATTCAGCTTTGACATCACCGGAATAAATTACATTTTAAAATATATTCAAGCAGAAAACAGTTGTAATAATGTTTCACAACATTACTGTTTTTACTGTGATTTCTATTAAATAAACGCAGCCTTGGTAAGCATGTTTTCTTGTTTGGAGTCTGTGTTTTTCATAGTGTATAGGTCACCCAAAAAGCTACTGTTGTGTCAGCCTGCCTGGTGGCAGTGAGTGTGTATGTCGGGCAGGAATCGGTGTTGTGCTGTGTTTGTAAGGTGTTTTGAATAGCTGAGGGTCTGTTCCTCCAGATCAGGACTGTATAGAGCAGCACTCAGCAGGGAGCCGGGTCTTGGGTGAGTTGATAGAAAGAGTTTGTGAGAGAGCCGAGACCTGGCAGGCCCGCTGCCTGTGTGGCACCTCATCTGCATGCACTAGCATATACTGGACACCACAGGGGGGCGACCCATAATCCCCTCTGCTCGCTGCGGCCTCTGGGAATGGCCCACCTCTTTACTTCACGTAGATAGGCACCATTGCATGGCTGTAGTTGAACATCTTGAAAGTTCTCCAGTGAGAAATGTAGGGTTTTTAAAAAGTATTACTATAAATCATTTGACACACGTTTGCTTGTATTTATACCGCAGGGTCGTAAGCTGCTGATTCTTGGCACGACTAGCAGGAAGGATGTTCTGCAGGAGATGGGCATGCTGGACACTTTCAGCACTACAATCCACATCCCTAACATCTCTAGAGGAGAACATCTCATGGAGGCCCTGGAGGTGAGGCTCTCAGAAACACAAAGGGTTTAAGAGATAAAAGAGATTTAAAGTGGACCCAAAAACTTATAGAGCCTAGTTTATTATGTATTTTTAAAACCTATGGAATATATCAACATAATCAAATCTTTCTGAAAAAACGGCTTTACATAATCTACTTCATGTATTCTGTCATCTGATTGTTGATTGTCATCTGAGTGATAGTTAATCATATTTTAGCAAGTAAAAGACCTTGTAATATAATTGTTAAAATGTCCACCTTTAGGTTATGGTACATTTGTCTTTCCCTGTGAAATCTTGACTGATTTTTATAAAGTAAATGTAAGCATAAATTTTATATTGGCTCATTCCGTGTCATCTCAACCAAGGATCCCTAGCTCAAATTTTTTTATTTATTATTATATATATATTTTAAGAACGATAAACATGTTAAATAAAAACGGATACTGAGTATTTCACTATTTTGTAGCGGAGGGGTCAAAATGACAATTTTCAGCTGAGATTTGGAGCCAAATTACAGAGGGGTAAAATGGAAAAACGGATACTGGAATCTCAGAATGGCTCCAGAAGTAAATTGTTCAATTGTACACATTTTCAGTGGTCAGAAATAAAAAGTGGGCCACTTTGCATTCAGCTGATACTGATACCGTATTGTTGAATTTATACATTTTCAGTGGATGAAAACCAAGTTACCATCATTTAGTTTTTGTCCACTGAAGATGGGTTATCTTCAGCAATTTGGACATTGAGATCCCCATATCTCTGGAATTGAACCATATACTCACTAGATCAATATATGGGCCATAAAAGCCTATTATATCAAATATGATGCAAAATATAAAACATTTCTAGGTTATATTTCATGTAAAGGTTCAATGTTCTTTTCCATTTAAAAATAGATTTTTCTGACTGTTATTTCAGGCTGTTGTCATGGCTTTCATGAAAAAATAATTTCATTGCATTGCAGATAGCGAATAGTAAATCTACAGTTTTATCATTTAAAAACCAAGGAACTAGGTGTACACATGTTTTGGGGCCACTATTTGAAGGGCAGAAAAACTTTCTTGACGAAAGAATGGAGCAATGTACTTTGTAGAAGATGTTACTGGGAACTCATTAACATTAAGCAAATAATCTTAAAGGGGTAGTTCACCCAAAAATGTAAGTTCTGTCATCCTTTACTTCCCTTCATTGTTCAAAACCTGTATGACTTTGTTTCTTCTGTGGAAAACAAGATATTTTGAAAAAATGTTGCACTTTCCATAAAGTGAAAGTCATTGTGGGTTCAGTGTTGTTTTACACCCCATTGACTTTTATTGTATGGGTAAAAATATTTGAAACATTTCTCAAGAATCTTTTAGAAGAAAGTATGTCTTATTGGTTTGGAATGACATGAAGGTGAGTAAATGATTATAATATTTTCATTTTTGGGCAAACTATCCCATTAAATCTTAGAAGTACATTTCATAAATATGTTCCTATTGCTCAAGTAATAGAGCATTGCATTAGCAGTGCAAGGTTGTGGGTTTGATTCCCAGGGAACACGTTAGGTAAAAAATGTTAGTCTGTAGTTGTAAGTCGCTTTGGATAAAAGTGTCTGCTAAATGCATTTATTTATTTTATTCATTTATTTATAATTTCCATAGTTTTTGATTGTTAGGTCTCGACTGACTTTTTGTTTTCTTCTGTGTTGTTCAGCTTCTCGGGGGTTTCCAGGAAGAAGAGCGAGCAACTATTGCAAAAATGGTGAAAGGACAAGCTGTGTGGCTCGGCATTAAGAAGCTGCAGATGCTCATTGAGATGTCAATGCAGGTGAGACGCAGAAAGACCTTTTCACCCTGCGGGTCGTCTAGACGACTCCCTGAGTCACAGCTTTTCCTGCAAAATCATTTGTGGTTTGAGTCAATGTCAAATTTAATTACTTTATGGCATCAGAATGAACACAGGCCCCTCCAGATGTGCCTTCTCTCTTGACACATAAACACACACACACACACACACTAGTAAACAGAACTCCATATTCCTCATCTGTATGTATTTTGGTGTATATGGACTGATTCTGGAGTTGATTGGAGCCTTTCACTTTCCTGCCAAAACAGACTATACTCAAAAATCCTGCAATAATGTTAGCTGCATAATATATATAATATTATGATGTGTGTGTGTGTGTGTATATATATATATATATATATATATATATATATATATATATATATATATATATATATATATATATATATATAAATATAAATATAAATATAAATATAAACTCACATATACATACATGTATAATTATAAATGATAAAATATTACAATTAGATTTTTTTTTCAAATGTAATATTGCTTTTATTCAAAATCTAAATAGAAAAGTATATTTGAAATAATGTTCTTTTGAACTTTCTATTCACCAAAATTTTATCGCAGTTTTCTTAATATAACAGAATCATTCATAGTGATAATAATAAATGTTTATTGAGCTCCAAATCATATATAAATGATCCCTAAAGGATCACGTGACACTGAAGACTGGAGTAACGACTTCTGAAAATTCAGCTTTTTCATTACAGGAATAAATAATATTTTGAAATGAATTAAAATACAAAAACAGCTTTATAATATATACTGTTTTTTTACTTCAATTGTTGGGATGTTGTAATGCAACATCTCAGAACTCATTATTGCAGACATTTTTGAAATCCATGTGGAGAAAATAATGGGAAAAATACTTCTGGAACCAAGGCCACTGAAAAACATACCAGTTACTGTTGTGCTTTATTATGCCAGTGTTGGGTCTTTTGAAAACCTGTATTTTAGAAACTATTCTGGGTTCTTTTTTGGGTACATTTTAAACCGTTAGTGCTAGATTATTACTAGTCTTGTTTAATAAAAATTACAGTGGTGTTTGTTAGTGTTGTCTTGTGGTGGCATCATTGGAGTTGCAGTGGTGTTTGTGCTGGATGCTGTGTAATTGGTGTGGTATGCAGTAATGTGGCAGCGCTGCGAGAGGAATGAGACCGAGTCTGCCGGGACATGCTGCACACAGCCACACTGCGTTTTCCTCCCATTCCGTCTATTCTTTCAATAATTTCCACTTCTTCAGCAGCCCCAGGCAATTGAAAAGTTATTGCACACACCTTCATTAATTTTCCTCCTTGGTGCTGTCTTCCTCCTCAGAGCTCTCCTCTGAACTAAAATCACATTCTAGTCTATAAAGGAAAAGTTTAACAGCAGAATTCAGTTCATCACTAAGATTAAACCCGTGCAGCTTCTTAATTATTCTTTCTATAGACATTTTATTAAATCAGAAGGAAATTGATGGTACAATAAAATTAGTCTGTGGTGGTGTTTTTTTTTTTTTTTTTTTTCACTCAAAACATCACCAACCACCACTCACAACTCCTCACAGACAAACTCAGGGCCCCTCCGAACCCTCCAGACTTTACATAGCTGACAAGGTTTTTGTCTTTTCAACATCTCAGAACTTTCCAAAAAAAGGGGGCTTGCAAGGAATTTATAGCAGCATAGCCAAAACAAACACCAGTTTATTTCATTTCTGATTTCACTTTTATTCTCCCTTTTTTCACCTCTCATTGGTATTTTTCAGATGCCTAAGGAATACAGAGTACAAAAGTTCTTGGCACTACTGAAAGAAGAAGGAGCGTAAGTCCATTTTTTGGTTGGCTTCAGATGTTTTTTTTTTTCTTTATCATTGATTGCTATCATTAACATGTTCCTCATGTTCCCCAGGTTTGGCTCTGATAAACATGTGGCCATATAGTGTCGGGACCGGGGGAGTAGCCTGACACACCAAGGCTATTTTGGTAGGACTGACATGTAGTTACCAAGCCTCACTTTTTACATTTGACTGTCAGTATTTCAGTATTCCAAGTTTTAGCCTCTGTGCACAGTTTAGAGGTGATCAAATTCTGAAAAACTTAGACAACATCATAAAAAGCAATCGTTCTGCATTTAACGTATGTAAAATTACAACAGAATATTCAGCATTCAGCTGATTTTTTTTCCTTTGGGATTTGAATGGTTTGTAAAAACAAATGTATAATGACAAAAAAAAAAAAAAACTTGATTGTTGAAATTAAATTTTCCCTGTTTGCACAAAATATTTCAGAAGTGGAGAGCATTTTTATTTTTAACAACCAACAAAATATTGGGAAAGATAAAAGAAAATGATAATACTTTTATTCAGCAAGGATGCATTAGATTGATCCAAAGTGACAGTAAAATGTATAATATTAACAAAATGTTTACATTTCAAATAAATGCCTGTCCTGAAAAAGACCCGTAAGCAATTGTTTTCAACATTGCAAAACCTTCATATTAAAATGATTTCTTTAGTATCATGTGACACTGAAGACTGCAGTAAAGGCTTCTGAGACTTCAGCTTTGCCATCACAGGAATAAATTACATTGAGCAGTTTAGATCCATTTCGCTGCTCGGTGCTGAGGGCAAAACCTTCTTCAGAGTTCTGTCCAGGCATATCACCGACTGGAGAAGCAGTTGAAATTCCCAGCACACATCGCAGAAATATATTTGCAACCATGATATCATCATTCTATTTGAGTTCTCGCAAAAGCTGTGGATAAAAAGGGATGATCTGTGGCCATACGCTGCTGGGACACAAGTGGGGGCTTGATCACCCTCGACTGGGTCACCTGGGTGAAGGTGTTTGTATGATGTTGTAAGACCCAAAACACCGACTTTCTGCTTTACATGGATACATTAGTGCAGAAAGGAGGGTCTCCTGGGACGCCTGGCTGTCTTGAGAACACTGGAGTAATCACCCAGTTGACTTGACTTGGCCACTGCATGTGGGTCCATACCACAAAAGTTAGTAGAGACCTGCAGTGAACCGGCACCATGTCCCCAGTAAGATCACAGACCTCATCCTGGACTACCATAACAACTTCAGGTTGAGAGTCATGTCCGAGTCTGTAATATCAATTTGGCATCGCCTGGAGAAGAGTATTATTACTGGATGCACAATTTCAGTAATCATGTGTGCATTTGCCATTGCCTAATTGTATAATTATTTAACAGCATGGCATTCTGCCACGTATTATATGGCATCTGCTGAAATATGAAGTGCTGATTGCATCAGCCGAGCTAATGGAGAGGAAAGCTAGCAGCTATCGCCGCTGATGGCTCGGTCTTCCACGCAGTTCAACAGCTCTGTATGGGGAGAACAACACCCTGCGACTCCCTTTTAGCAGCACCACAGAGCAGTTCATGGTCTCCCGCATCAGTGAAGCTGAGACTCCAGCAGCCGCCAGCAGCCGGCATTGATTACAGTCCGTACTGGCAGAGAGTGGAGAGTCTCAAGGGAGCTGGATGCAGCAGAGTCCAGACTTAGGCACAAGGTCATGGTGGGGACAGTGGCTTGTGGAAGAGCAGAGCTTAGTAGTTTCCCAATGCCAAACTACAGCCAAACCCAATGCAAAGTAAGGCGATACCTCGTGCAGGTGAAGGTGATTGTGACAGTGGAGGAAATACGCATAAGCAGGGTGACCGGTATGAGGCAAAGAGGGGCATGGATGAGTAGGAAGGTGCAATGGAACGGCGGCTCACATGGTCTGACATCTGGCAAGCAGAGCTACAGTGCATGAAATTCTTAATCCAAGCTGTCTATGATGCTTTACCAATCCCAGCGAACCTCTCTATCAACCAAGGCTGATATTTCTTCTTGCTCCCTCTGTAATGTCACTAGAACAGATCCTGAGCTGCAGCCCAAAGGCCCTTGACTAGGTCCTAAAGGCAGTAGTGGAGAGTGTCACCTTGGCCATTACAAGCAGTGAGTACCATCACTGAGCTAGAGCTTCGGAGGAAATACGGATTGTGAAAGAAGGAGAGCAGCCAATACTGCAGCACAAAGCTCCAGCAGGCCTTCTTCATACATCACGAGACTGTCAGCTTTTGGTTGACTTGGAGAAGCAGTTGAAATTCCCAGCACACATCGCAGGAATATATTTGCAACCATGATATCATCATTCTATTTGAGTTCTCGCAAAAGCTGTGGATAAAAAGGGATGATCTGCGGCCATACGCTGCTGGGACACAAGTGGGGGCTTGATCACCCTCGACTGGGTCACCTGGGTGAAGGTGTTTGTATGATGTTGTAAGACCCAAAACACTGGATGAACCCAGGAAACATCACCGATGATTCGACACGGATTTCACCACATTTAAAAATAGTTTACTGTATTTTTGGTCAACAAAAATGCAACCCTAATTTACATAAGAGACATCTTTTAAATACTTTATTTTTACTTGAAATAATAATTATTTTTAAATCTTACAAAATGACACCAGGGACATTTATTAAGAAATTTTTTTTAATTTTTTTTTGCTGTCATCCACTCGTATAACATGTGTACTGTTTTATAAGGTTTCCTGTTTGTGTTTTTTTTTACCATATCTTTCAGAAGCAGTTAAAGGAGTCAGGAAAACACTGGGTGCACTTGAGAGACTGAGAGGGAGCAGACGCACATACAGAATATGTCTCTATCCCACACTTTCCTTAAGTGTAGTGTACTGTATGTTTCCAAGGCAATTACAGACACTGCCCACTGTTCAACACTAGCTCCTTGACGTGCACAGGGTCTCATATTTGTACAGTGCCTCAGGTGTCTTAAGACATCAGGAATTTTGAAATAGTACATGCATGTATATGAAGACCTAAAAGGTGTTTATATTTAAAGTGTATTATATTTATATGTATTTAGTGGCATGAACCATTCCTATCAACGATGCCTTACTCCTAAAATTGACTATACTGGGCCGTATAAATTTAGCAGTGGTAAAATGATGACCAAATCCTCTGCTTGCTATTGATTGACTTTGAAATTATTAAACAAATGAAATTATTTTAACGTTTAGTTCCTGGCAAGAATTGATGTTGAACTGCCAAGAATATTGAAATGCTTATTTGCATGCCAGTATGTTGTTGCAGTTTTGTTCATTGCTTTTATTGTTTTCTGTCCAAAATCAAAGAAAAAAAACAAACACTTTTTTAAAAAGGGAACTATCCGTCCTTCTTATGTGGCTCTGGACATTCCATCTCAGGAAAGCTTTGTCTCAGCCCCTCACCTCAGTAATGGGGACCTAAATAGTGGCCTTAATCATTGTGTACTACCTCCACGTTGCCAGTCTGCCAACAGTGCCGAGATAGTTCACATTGGCCCTGAATTCTCTTCTTCATCTTTGTTATATCTTTCATATGCATGCTTTCTCTTTCAGAACATTTAAGAAGAACATTATGACCCCATTATAACTTACCGTTGAACTGTGAAAGTCATTTTTACAAGAATTTGCATTTTGTGTACAATTTGGATCTTGGACTGCATGTCACACTCTAGTACTTGTGCTTATCATGGCATAACCCAAGGAATGAATAAATGCAATAATTTGTCCTGTTAAATAGAGTTATAAAATATTGTCTTCAATGATTTCGTAGATAAAATGCAGTTTTAAGATTGCAATAAATGCCATTATTGTTGACTGGTTCATTTGAATAAGTGTGAAAGTTGCCATCTGAATCTTGTTGTGCACACAAAAGTGGCTTGAGAACCAAAAGTGGTTCTTGGTCCGCTTGGTCCAGGACATGATGTCAAAAGGTATGCCTCCAAAAAGACAGAATGCTTGTTAACACAACTTCAGTAAATGCATGGTGTCCATTTAAAAATTGTAATTTAATTAAACCTTTGCAAACATTATTTTGTTGAGTTCAGTTGACATAATGTTTAACCATTACATTAACTTGATATTGTAATTAAAACAAAAAATTATTTAAAAAAATGATGTTGTAGTAAATTAATGAAATTTTATTGCTAAATTTGGGAATCGCATGCTTTAGGCCTGGATAAGTAGATTAAATGATTTTCCCAGTTAGAAACGGGATATTGGAGAAACAGTTTGTGCTCAGAAGAGATTCAGCGTATTTTTGCAACGTTGAACAATGTAGACTATCAGTGACATATCTGTTGATTTCTTTATTGCAGTGGCCAACCAGAAGTGTTCAAGTTAGTCAGAATTCACTCACCGAACAAAGCTCTGGTGTTTTGTTCAAGAGAGTTATGCAGGGCACGAATCCTCTCATCATATGTGTAGACACAATGTTAGAAGTAATAGATTTATTGTGCACTATAGAGAGATTCATTGATTATAATGGGACATTGTGAAATGAAACTGAAATGAGCCTTACTGATGATAAATAAGGAAGTGCTCTTTGCATGCTTTCTTGGCTAGCAGGATATAAGCCGTTCAGAATTTGAATACAGTTTTGCTTTTAATATTGCTAACAGGACCAACAGCCAAGTATAGGCCACAAAGTTTCAGGGAATTGCAATGACTAACACATGGCCATCACAATGCACTGGACACAAATATCTAGTCACTTAGAATAGATGTGCATTAAGGGTAGAGCACCCTCAGTGATTCGATTGTGTAATCGGGTCTGTCACATTGGCTGACTTCGTATTGTTAGTGTTTAATAACAGGTATGACTCTCCGATTTGGAACCGATTGAGTAATATCTGCATGAACAGGTAAAAGAAGTCAGCTTTATTGCAGTAACTATTTGTAATGTGCATTGTGTCATGCTTTACTCTGTCATTAAGTGGAGCTACTGTAGTGGAGACTACATCATCATCAAACCTGCAGGATGATGTCACTGCTGGAATGACAGAGTACCTAGATGCAGACATGAAGATCAAATGATTGTGATCAGGTAGATGGAACCCTTTATTTAGCTGCCTGCCAATGCCACATAGTATTTTTTTTTGCTATGCTTTATTTTAATAATCTTTTTTTTAAAGTGTGGTTATCTGTATTATATATTAATATAAATGAGGCTACACACAGCATAATATATCAGCAAAGCAAGAGTCAGTGTTATATTAAAAAGCAAAATCATGAGACTGTTTTGTTCTTCAAATATATAATCTTAGTTCAGTCATACAGATATATACATTGTGTAATAAATAATATTTATAAAAACATAACATTTTCCGATTATAAAATAAAAAGGGAATTATGAACTTTTAAAGGCTTTGTACAAAACTTTGGATATAGCGGAAGGAGAAATGGAAAAGGGAGTGTAGATGTGACTGGTGAGAGGGCTCCTCAGGGATCGGTGTGAATGTGAAACTAGCATTGCGTAGTTAAACTTAATTAATGGGAAGCGTATGGGACTGTCAGAACATGTCCTATGGAAACCTCCACTAGTCTGCTGCAGCTTTGTGAAGCTGGTCTTTCTTTCACACACTCGAACCCACAGCAGTCCTCCACTTGCAACTCACTCTCATGACTATTCACAAATTGGTGACTACTTCGTATAAATTTGTATGATCTTTGTACGTTTCCACAAGATCTGCTTATGCCCCACTGATGATTAGGTTTAGGGATGGACCCTCATTCTTTCTTTTTTTAAAAAAAAATCTGGCTTTTTTTGTACGTATCAAATTGTACGAATTAATACAAAATCAACACCTCGCAAAATTGTTGCGTTTTTTTCTTCTTCCATGAAACTGGGTTGCAACTTCCCTTCTTTATTTACCCTGCTATTTCTTTTCTTAACTATCCTCCTTCAGCTCACTTGTTCTCCTTCCTCTATGCAAACTTCTCATCAGGGAAATGTTGAAACGGAGCCTTCACAGTCATATACGAGGATCTTTATCAAAAAGAATATGTTAAAAAATCATCTTAATCTCTAGAATTAGTATACTCATTAGTAGTTTTGTAAGTGCAAATTTTTACTGGTCGGGTGCGAATGAGCCCAGTGTGTATCGTCGCATTCTGCTGTCATGCATTTCACCAGCTGTCCTGCACTCATCCAGGAGAGTTACCGATGGCTTTGCATTTACATTTTCTGTGAAGAAAACAAAACCTTTTGTAATTGGGAAGGTACCCATGATGCCTTTACCTGTTTGTACTGCATTCTACGCTAATATATCAATTGCATCCCTCCAAACTGCTGTATAAAGCAAATTACCAGAGTTTTTACGTAGCTAACAGCAATACGTTCCATGATTTTAACATATATGATTATAGGGAATATGGTAGGAGTGTCCTTGGATTGGGAAACTTTGGGAGATCATGAGGGAAAACATGGGCATTACATTGGATTCAGTAGTATAGCAGGGCATATTTCGAGACCCAGCGTTCAGTAGTTAACCGAGAACTTTTCATCATCCTCTCCCCCCTTTTGTTGTTCTTTAATGCATGCTTAGTGTCATTGGTTGTATTTTCACATATCCTGTTTCGGCTCCTGTGCAGTAGGCCGAGATGATCAAAGAGATGGTGTTACAGGAGACTGAATGAAAACAAGGAATTGTATTCTTTTGCAGAAATATTGCGTGCCACAATAAAAGAGCAAGAGGAATGGCAGTAGTAACTATGATGCTCACGATGGGCATCTTTTGGGGCATGTAGATCAAAAAGGGCACATTAGTAAAGGGTTCTACCACAGAAGTGCCATTATCTTATGCATGTTCTCAGTCTCTGCCTCTCTTTCTCTTTCTTTCCATCCTTTAATGTCCACCGATCCTTTTCTTCCCGCACTTATTTACATGTGTGCACGTCGTAGACCCTGACACACTCCTGGCAGCTGACGTAGCAACACCAGTGGAAGATGCAGTGGCATTTCTCCTTGCGCTTTTCTGTCCGCGTGTTATGGCCACGGCCACAGCATAACAAGTCGCAGCCCTCGATGCCATGCGACGACACGTTGCAGATGCGGTCACGGGTGCCAAAAGAGCCCGTCTCTGGGTTCGGCTCACAGAAGTTGGGCGATCCCTCGTAGTACACCAGGTCTCGTTCTGTGGGGTGCTTGAAGAAGGTGTATTTGGCCCGTAGTGTTTCCACCCAGCCTCTGGACTCCCGGTGTTTCTCCACCGCCATCTCAGAAGCACTGTCGTACTTGTCTTTCAAGTAGTCCCCCAACAGCCTGAAGTCAGGCTGAGCCCACCAACAGGTCTTGACTTCGCAGCTACCTGACAATCCATGGCACTTACAGCGCAGGTGCATGTTTTCCAGGATGGTCTGAAACAGAGAAAACATTGGGAATTGGTACCAGTTTGCTGTTATCTATCAAGGACCATTTAAAAATGCTTGTGATTTAGCCACTTAAAATCCCAGTTGCATTTCTTCCTTTTTCTCGGCCAGCTGCTTTTCTTTTATCAATTTACTAACAGTAAGCAAATTTTGTGTGAAATGTTGCTTACTTCCTGTTTGAAGAACTACAGCACAAAAACAGTATCCCAATTGCAGTCATGCTGCATATCATTCTAAATATAATCGCTCATATTATCTGCTATATTCAACTTCTGGATTTATTGCCTAAATATTGCCTGTGTTGTCTAAAGAAGATTTAAAAATCAGGATCTACATCACGACTCCAACAACCTGGACCGCAACTTCTTCTGCATGCTCTCAGGCCACAGGAGTTGTTCAGGTGCTGAGCGTGCAGACAGGCCCTTGCATTTCTCGGCTAATTCTCTTCTGAAGGCCTGCTTAATGGAGCTTGCCACAGGCACTATATGTCTTTGTTTTGGTTTGTTTACCTTAATTCACTTTCTATATTTAGCTTCAGAATTCCCCAGCTGCGGCGGAAGGCAGGTGTTTGCAGGTGCCTCGGGGTCTAGTTGGGACCGCTGACGTCATGTCCCAAACTCTTTGGGCCCTGGGAGGGTCCCTCAGGCTGTGTCGAAACAATGGAGTAGGCGAGGGCCCTGCCAGGGCCGACTGTCTCAGTGCCTGCTCCTGTGGTCCCTCACTGATCAAAGCGGCGTTCTGTTGCAGTGTGGTCTCGCCTTTTGCCCCTTAAGCACCTTTAGCGCAAAGACTCCAATTCTGAGTCATGACAGCAGCAGTGACGGGCTAAACCCTGAACGCCAGCGTTATTCTTCACTCCCTGCCTTCTGCAAACCACCAACTGAGTGTCACGGATTCAGTACAGATGCAACTTATGAGAGGCATGAAAGGATAAGAGAGGTAATTACCCGGTAATTTCTCATGAAAATAGCAGTTTTAAAGTTGAAAGTCTCTTGTAAAAGGGATCAGGAGATATTTGACAGATGTGCGGTGCATTAACACCTTTGTGAACTGTAGGGTAGGTCCCACCCAGGAGCGGCACAAGTACAGCTTTGTTCTTTGTTTGGTTATCATGAACCTGCTGGCTTAAAGGTGAAGTGTGTTATTTCTGTGGTGCTACTGGAATCACAATCTCTTTTAATGGCACAGTTGGGACAAAAACAACGTTTTGCTCAGCCAATCGTGTGAATTTGGGGTGGAACTAACTGTTTGGCCCAGCAATGACAAATGGAGTATTTGAAAGCAGCAATTATTTTGCATTTCTGTTTGGTATGGTGTGCAAATTACACACACCTAAAGTGATTTCCCAGATATGGTGTGATTTCTCAGCTTTTCTCTTTTCACGTAACATATGTCTCCCTTCGGCATGTAAAGAGTGGACAACAGTATTAAGTTTCAAAACTGTGACAATCATATCCATTTGTGCTAAGCAGGGGGAGATATAAGGATACTTAAATAAAGAAATACACAATAAGGCTTTAAGTATGTAGAGAACAAAATGTCATGCCTTGGAATTAATTGGGGTCAAAAGTTGTGTATAAGAATGTGTCCACTACAAGGTAGAAGAAGAAGTCTCTTATGTTCTCCAAGGATGCATTTTGTTCAAAAAATTGCAATTGCAAAAAAAAAAAAAAAAAAAAAAAAAAAAAAAACTAATATTTTGAAACATGAGGATATTTTCAAAAAAGTATTCAATTTTGATATATTTTTAATTTAATTTAATGTAAATTAATTTAATTCCTATGATTGCAAAGCATAAATATTACAGACTTCAGTGTCACATGATCTTTCAGAAATCATTCTAATATGTTAATTTGCTGCTCAAGAGACCTTTCTTCTTTTATCAATATTTTTTAATTTTTGAAGTAAGAAATTTCTTTCAGGACTTGATGAATAAACAGTTTAAAAGAACAGCATTTATCAGAAATATAATTATTTCGTATTTTTATAAATATCGTTAGTGTAAATTTTGAATGAAGTTAATGCATCCTTGCTAAATCAAAGTATTAATATATATGAATCTTACCCCAAATCTTGGAATGTAGTGTACATACAGAATTGTTCATATAAAATAGCATAGAATATTTTCCAGCAACATTATATTTGAAATCAGTTAGAAAGATCATGAGTCTCTTACCATCCGTCCTGCCTCATTGTTGTGTCTGTTCATTGCACTCCGAGCATCTGGTCGGTTCTCACGAGCATCTGCAAACTCTCGAGACACCAAAACCCCAAACTCTGCATCCTCACTGCAGCCACCCCACTTCCATCCCTCTCCCGGTGGGCCTTTATGATGGGAGTCACAGCCGCACATTGTGGAGGTCCCATCTGCACATGAACGGGTCACTGCAAACGCCACTCCAGCTGACGCGATCGCATGGACAAATGCAGACTCTCTTGTGGCTAAAGAGAAGAAAGAGATTTTTCTTTTTAAAATGACATTTGAGTAAACATTTTTTCATGTTATGGTTATAAGATTTCCTTGCTCTGACAGACACATGTCCTTCTCCAAAAACTAGAGGTACTTAGTTATGTTGCCTTTCAAAGGGATAGTCTACTTTTCTTCTGTGGAACATAGACATTATATTTTGAGAAAAGGGTTTTTACAAGTGTTTTACCTGTATTTTAAGTGACACCTTGAATTGTTTTGTATTTTATAGTTAAAAGAAATGTCTGTGAATTTAACAGATAATGTCCTAGTAGAGATTTAACTCTAAAAAATTTTTTTATTTTGTTTTCTTACTGTGGAAGTCATACAAGTGTGGAACAACATGAGAGTCAGTAAATGATGACGGAATTTAAACCTTTGGGTGAAAAACAGCATAGTGTGTATTATTATTGGAGAAGGCAGTCCCAGAATGCACTGCAATTAAAAAAATATATATATTGCGGACAAGTTGTGAGAATTATTTATTCTAAACAGGCATTTCATGTACTACCAAAAAGTATTTGGTACCTCAAAGTAGTTAATAATTACTAAAAATAGATTATTTTACCCAATGTTTTTGAGTGCACTATATATTTTTCTGTTTGTTGCAGCATAGCTAACTTTTCTTCTTCTGTTCTGTATCTAGAGAATTCCAAATCAAACATTTCTGGTACCATGACAGTTAGGATGCTGCCTAGTTATGAAGTCCATGTATTTAGACAGTTCTGTTTGTAAAAGGAGATCCCTGTCTCTTTAACTGTAAACCCTCACAAAAGTCTCTCATCTATCTGTGCTGTGACTTCAGGGCATGGATCTTTTTCTGTGATGAGTTCTGGAATATTCTGATGAAGTGTTTGAGTGCTGCTCTGTAAACGTCTCTGACAGCACCGGGACGATTGTCGATCATGTCACTTGTGGCTAATGCAGCCGGAGATTTCACTGACCCTGTGTCGTCTCAAAGGTGTGCTGGTTTCTCTCTGGATAATTTTTCGGGAGCCTACTCCCGTCCCCATTCTCCCGCCCGTCCAAGCCCCGCGGGCACATGTGTGAAAGCCAGCAATAAGTCTGCGTGTTTGGTTTCTGAAGGCATGTTCTGAGAGATGGAGTTATGCCCCGTTTGAATGCAACAGCTTATTATGTAACCAGACACCATCGTTTTACAATCGCAGCACACTTACTGTGGCTCACCAGTTCTCTTGGTCCCTACAGGAAAAACTGTTACCCAACCACCCCATATGACTATATCACCCCAAACATTTAAGTGCCCCTAATGTCAGTGTTTCTCAAACCGAGTTTGTCAGGGATCCGCAAGGCCTATAATGGTGTAAGGTTATCTAAAGGAGCGCTCACACACATGGAATATGCTGGTGTATTGTGGGTAATGTCTGACCAAAAATGTTGTGTTTAGATGATGGATGTCATGATAACATGTTATCATTCTAGTACAAGAATTTTGTAATTCTGTCCATAGCATTCTTTTTTAAATGTCTCCCTGAGCTAAATCTTAGATGTATTTTGATGTTTCAGCTGTTTTTGCTCATGCAGTAAAAGTCAATGGGGTTTGAAATATCATTAGACAACTAATTGTGGGGTTAGGGGTGAACTATCCCTTTAAATTTCATAATACACTGAAACAAGCTCAGTGAAAAATAAATGCATAATGGGGGATAACGCAAGAAAATAAGGTTTATTAGGAATGCCATTCAATACAAGAATTTAGCAATGAAAGAGTATTTGTTTAATTTACCGTTTTTGTGTGCGGTGTGTTTTAATGCTGGTTGGTGTATTTTGCCCTTAGGTTAGCAACATGCTAATGGCAAACTGTTGAAATGCGAGTCAAGCTGTAGTGCACCTAATTGTAGCACTAGAAATTTCATTTTCAGTTGATTATTATTACATTCCACGACTGTTAGGATGCTTTCTTAAAAAAAGAGTTGCCTGTGTAGGCACTAGGCTTTGGAATTCTGACCTACAAACCGCAACTGTCAAAACTAACAATCAAAATAGTTATTTCTTTTTTGTAAATGTTTACTAGACTTGAAGACATCTACTGTGTCTGAATATGTCTACTTACCTTCTATATAGTAGGCATTAAAACATATGTGAAATGAGTAATATTTCTGAATTCAAAATATTCATTTAACGATTTGAGTAAAGTATATAAATAACTTACTACTTTGACAGATTCTGAAGTGCACATCCAATGGAATGGCAGTGAAGCTACGCAACTTGATTCACAAGTCACAAGACAAAGTCTGGATTTCATTCATACTACACGTTCATACAATATAGAACATGCATTTTTAACACTTGCAGACCTCATTCTTTATCCTCAGTATCAGTTTTCAAACTCAACAACTGTATATATGTTAGTGTATTTAGCATTTAGCAGATATCCACATTTAAACTTTCAGTCTTTCTCTTCCTGGAAAATAGTGATGACTCATTTCGCACTACACAGATTTGTGTCCAGTCAGATACTTTTTAGAATGAGAATGTCATTCCTACCATCTATAATCCGACTGATTAGCAAGTAGCAAATTATGGTTCATGAGTGTGATGTAACTAAAGCCGTATGCTATTGAGGCTAATCCCTTTGAATATGTCCCTCTCAAACTTCCTGTTTCGACAGGAAATGCACAAACACTAGAGCAAAAGCTGTGTTTGACAAGCGTTTCAAAGGGTCTTTAAGACATTATGGACGTTTGTTGCCGTCTAGCTGTTTCTCATGAATTTGCAGACTCATCTCACCCCTGGTATTCTTGTTTTATTCTTGCAGGAAGTTCATGTCCGCACAGATAGACAAACAGTCCTTTTTAATAAAGGTTGTGTTTGGGCGCGCACCTCTCTGGGGTTGCGGCCAGAAGGAGGCCCAGTTAGTTCTGGCAGGCCCAGCTGGGTTCACCACAACAGAGAACTGTGAGCTCTGGGCCCCAGGAGCCCTGGCCAAGGGCCAAGAAGAGCGCAGCTCCCGCTACCTGCTGGGTCCATGAATCCGCCTTTGTATCTGTGTTGTCACACCGTATTACCCACACAAAAGGGCCCAGCACCCCGCACCCCATAGCCCAGTTCAGCGCTGCCCAGAGCAGGGGCTGGCATTCCTAAACAGAGCACCCCCACCCTCCACCTCCTATGACACACATATACAAAACACACATACATCTCATACCAGCCAATATGCCAAAATATTCCTAAGTGTTTAAAAAAAATCCAATCAGGGTCCACCAGCTCAATCCGAATGCAAGCAGAGAACCTTCTTCCTTATCTTCACCTCGTACTCTCCGTCTCCTTCATCGTCTCCTCATCCCCCTCTTGAGTTCCCCAAGCCTTCCACCTCTCTTCCTTCATGATGGGGAAGGATGGGAGATTCCCTTTCAGCCTGCTTTCATGACACAGTCAAAAGGGCGTGTGAATGTGGCGTCCGTGGGAGCCGGGCGGTAAGAGGCACACAGGGATGGCTCATTCTGGCCTTCATGCACAGTAGGGGTCGAAGTGAACCCTCTAGCCCTTTTCTATTCCTTGTAATCTCATTTGGCCTCCCTTCTCTTTTCTCTCTCGGTCTACCCCTCACTCACTGCCTGTTTCTGCCCAGGTCCTGCAATGCGGCTAACTCCTTTATGATCTTATCCATCCAGCATGTATGTCCCAGTTTGTGTACTGCTTATAAGCGGATGATCCACTTATTTAACTTAACATCTGACTCCGATGCTGTATGACAAAATTACCTTCTAAAACTCATACACTAGATCAGGGGTGCCCAAACTCGGTCCTGGAGGAGCTGTGTCCTGCAAAACACCTGAATCGGCTAATCAAGCTCTTACTAGTCATACTAGAAACTTCCCACCAGGTGTGCTTAGGCAAGTTGGTAGAGTACATAGTGCACAGAAAAAGTACATTAGAAACACACAACCAATGTTCTGTCACATCCTTTATTTGAGAAATAAAGGTAAGTTGTTCTTGTACCCTTCACCTTAAACATTCACATCTAGAGTATACGAAAATGTATGGACACCCCAACAAATGTACCTTCAAACATTCTGACTAGATGGTTCCTTGTGGTTTTGTTTTATTGTCTGTGCTGTTATACAGTAGATTGTACTATTATATTTATGCTGCGGATATTGCTAATTCATATCATATGTGTAAGATCTGTTTGAGTAATTAATTATCCCACTGAAGTGGTTCAGTTTAAAGCATGCAACTATTTTAGCTAAAGTGGAGTAATCCCCAATATACTACGATAACATTCTTTGAAACTTTTTTCTAAAAACATTATAAAGTCACTTATATCTTGCAGTGTTACTTTTCTCATCATATTTGCTGTGTTTTTTTTTTTTTTTTATACACTAACACATAGACTAAAAGCAAAATGTATAGAATGGAATTATTTTCTGTAATTGCAATTTAAATACTATACAATTTGTAGACTGGTGCGTGTTATTAACCCATACCTTTATCAAGTACTGGTCCAAATATTGCTAGATTGTCCTTGATAGTGGTGCAGTTCCACCTGCGGCCTCGGAACTGGTGCTGACACTCCTGGATTCCCAATTTAACCCCCTCCGCTACACTGGGCATGATCTCGATGTAATTGCGACAAAAGCGCAGTTGTTTTGGCACCAAACCAGGTATGGAGCCACACAGGATGGGCTGGGAGCCTAGGGATGAGTACTGCTGCCCAAGGGCCAGGGACCTGAAACACAAATGTGAAGATTAAAGCCAACTCTGGGCACACCTGAGATATAAGGCTACGTTCACACATCAACGATGTAGTCAAAAATGGCAAAGTTTTTCCCTTGCATTTTTAAAATGCTTGTGATATAGACAACATTTTCAAAACAATTCCAGTAGGCTAGTTGGTTGCTGTCACCTAGTTAGTTAACAGTTCCTATAGGGAAGTGACGAATATATGTTGTATATGATGTGTCTCTGCTGTTGGTTGTGTACCATGTACTCCACCATTGTTGTGTATGTTTGTTCGCACTTGCCTTTAAAATCGACACATACTGTGCATGTCTTCCCATTTTGCGCATGTCTCCCATTTTGGGTGTTTTTACCCGGAAATGGTGGCGTTTTCAAAAAACATGTGTTTTCAGTCCCCAAAACGCCATTGTCGTGTAAACGAACAGGCAAAACGCATAAAAAGTTTACCTTTTTGGCTGAAAACGTTGTCGTGTAAACAGCCCCTAAGTCTTCAGATGGAGTACAGTTGTTCATAGTGATTATGTAATCAAATAATTTACTTAATGTGTATTTTTGTCATAATAATTATGGTTTGTATTGTTTACTTTAGTATTAGATGTTGATTGGATGCTAGTGTTGAAAGTTGGGATTTAGTCTGTTATTATAGTTATTATGACCATATCGTATATTTTTGTATGTGTGTGTTTTTTGTTTTTTTTTACATTTATGTCTTTGCTGATCTGGTTTTTAACCCAAATCTTTGAGTGTGTGTGTGTGTGTCATTATATATTTGGCTGTTTGCAAGTGGATGCATGTGTGTGTGTGGATGTGTGCTGTAGATGAGCTGACAGAAGATTCCTCAGAAATGTACTTCTTTTCCAAAAAGTGAGTAGCTCAACCGTTTCAAGAACACTTTATGGAAACAGGCCCGATCTATTAATTATTCCAGAAATGATACTTGTAATTAATCTTATTGGCTTCTTTCTCTTTCCAAAATAAGAATAAGGAGATCACACAGTTTTGACATGCATACAGTAGGTGTAACCCTTATTCTTCTTTAGCTCTCATTGCTGTTTATTGCATTTAAAAAAAAATGTGTGTGTGTTATTTTCTCTTTGATAAAATATGCAGAGCACACTTGCTCTGTCTTGAGCTGGAATAAGTCAAATATTCAATGTTATAAATCCTGTGACATTTGGGAAAGTTTCAGTTGTACATCAGAGGAATCTATTAGCAGTTCTTTCCTCATTTTCTCACAGACGATGCTATAATACATATTCACATGAACCTCTGAACCCAGTGACACTTAATCTGTAAAATGTCACAGTCTGTAAAAAGCATTTAAAATTGTGTAAAACAAAAGTTCAGACTCTAAACTGTGATAATATGAGCCAATGTAAAAAGATGCTGGAAAATGTAAGTACTAAGTTCAAACGTCTGACTATACATTCTACATTATATAGTCATACAGCAAGATGTTTTATTGCCTAGCGACCACTAAAAAGCCCACCTTTTGGATAATAAACTATATTATTTTGAGTTAATCAAACACACTTTTTAACAGTCTTTTATTATATTGCCATGGTTTTGCCATAGCTTTTTTAAAACAATACATTTCAGGTTAAAGTCACAATGAAAAAGAAATAGTGACAGATCTTTTCTACATCAGAGTGAAAGAGTTTACCAAAAAAGAAAAAAAAAGTATGGTGGGGACTTAATTATGTTCATCCGTTTGTTGATTAGGAGGCAGAGCTGAATGTGAGTTTGCTGTCTTTTTTGGAATAACAATTTCTTGTTATTCCATATTATTACCAAATATTGGATTCAGTCTTTTTTTAATCAACTTGTTCTCTTTCAATTAGCACAAGTTTTGTATCAGTTTTTTTTTTTTTGTGAACATTGTTAAAATTACTCACAAATAATATTTTTTTTTAACGAAAGTTGACAAAATCATTGATTTGGTGATAATACAACATAATGAGAAATTGACAAACAATTTTATGAAGATCAGTAACACCAATTTATATAAAGAGTTTCAAGACAGCAAAAGGGTTTAGTAGACAAAATTATTGGGAGAAGTCAGAAGTTTCACCAGAAGATCGGGTTATGATAGTTTGATTAAGAATCACAAGGTTGAAAAAAATGAATAAATGTAAAAAAAAAAAGAAACAAACAAAAAAACACAGTTTTACAATAAGACCAATAAAATGCATTTTAAGAAACAGATGGTGAATTTTCATATCTTTACTTTAAGGGGGTTTCCCAACATCTCTTCTATGAATTCTATAAAGGGAATTCTCCATAAAAGCATCTCTGCACTGCCATATAGATAGATAGATAGATAGATAGATAGATAGATAGATAGATAGATAGATAGATAGATAGATATACCTGTGAATTCAATAAGCTGCCCTGAGTGTGCAAAGACAGTATTGCATGCTTTCATGATGAGATCTGCTGCCTGACAGCGCTGACATAGATGCTGTCTTGTGGGCCAGAGGTTTACCTAGTTCCTCCTTCGGGCCAGTGGAGGATCACACATTTTAGAGATCAGCCACTCACGATGACCTCAGGCCCCCCGCGGGGTGCAACCCTATCACAGCGCCGGTCTCTCTGACAGATGAGTGTCCTACTGCACCCCTCACACACAAAAGCACCAGCATTGAAGTCAGAAGAGAAAAATCCCCCTCAGAGGCTTCTCGGCTTCTCTTTTACTCTCCTCCCTCGCTCCAGTCGCACATTCTCTCTGTTTGATGTCGTGTGAAATCATGAACACAGAGCTGGGAGATGTTAACAGGCTGCCAGGTATCAGAGGAGGTGTGAGAGGTGAGTCTTTGTATCAGAGGAGCCAAGAGTCTTATGTGGAGATTACTAGTGCGTCTCGCTGCCTTTGATGCATCATAAGGGTGCGTCACGGCACTGTCAGCTTTGTCAGGGAGTTGACGTCATAACACGGTGAGCGTGATTTCACCAAGTACAACATGTTCCTGGATCAAGATCCTTGTTGATCCTGGAACAACAATTCAATCAACCAATCAGAATTGAGATATAACTTTTCAGGGAAAATCTGTTTTAGGCTTACGATCAGGGTTAGGTGCGTCTACACTCTTGTTAATCAGCTATCATTTCCCACTGATTTTATGAATAAATTATGGGTAGGGTTAGGTGTAAGGGTAGGGATTGGGTTAAGTCTATATTGTTGGACATTAATGTTGATCCAGCATCATCAAAAGATGTTGATCCAGGAATATGTCTTGCTTGAGCCCCTTTCACACTGCCATTCCGGCAAAGTGTTCCTGTAATTGTTCCCTGGTCGCTATATTTGGCACTTTCACACTGCCAGTGATGACCCGGTAAATGTGCGTGCTTTCACACACAACCCTTGAAGATCCCGTAAAGACACGTGACATCAGCGCGTGACGTGTAATGTACGAGTCGACAACGCTTGGCACGTTATACTTTAACTGAAGCAAGCAAACGATCTCTGCGTCAGCGCGGAAAGTGAGGAACTAACTGATCTCTGCTTCATTAAAGTTTGCACATATGTTTTCGTCGCTAATGTTGATTTTCCTTCAAAACAGTCGGTAAAAGAGTCGCGCGATAACGCGCGTCATCACTTCGATACGGAATTAGATCTGGCTTTTGTTCACACAGCGCTCGTTCCGGATCGGAAAATGCATGACTTTGGTTCATTCGGGACATTAAAACTTTTTTGTTCCCACAGTAACACTTTATAATATGGTTCTAATTGTTACTATATTTATTTAACTAACAATGAGCCACTGATTAGTCACAGCATTTATTAATCTTTATGTTAATTTAAACAAATTTAACTGTTCAGTGTTAGTTCATGTTAGCTCAGATGCATTAACTAACATTAATAGGAACAACTTTTGATTTTAATAATGTATTAGTAAATATTTGAATCAACATTAACTAAGATTAATAAATGCTTTATATCTATTTGTCATTGTTTAACTAATGTCAACACATGGAACCTTAAAGTGTTACCCTCCACACAATGAAAGTCATCATTAGGACCCCACTGACTTTCTTTTGTGTCCCACATAAGAACGTTTTGGAATGCCATGACGGTAAATAAATGATGACAGAATTTTTTGGGGTTTGTACTCTCACTTAAAGGAAGAGCAGTGAAACTAGTGCCTGTTTTTCTTTGCCTGTATTTATTACCATAATTCCATCCAAGAAGCCACGGCCACAGTATGACATCTTTCATAGGGTGTCATTCATTTACTCCACCATGTATTATTCCTATCAGTTTGGATTATTATTTTCGAAGTGTCTGACAGAAACCCCGGCCCCTTACATAGGACCTTACTGGAAGTGGAGCCTATTTTTCTGCTGTGTTTGCTGAGTGAATAAATGACATAATTACACATCTGCTTGCAGCATAACTGTCCATTAATCTCTCACCCATGTGGATGATTAGTGTGTTGTGTTGTGTTGAATTGTGGATCAGCCTGTCTATGCCCTTGACAGTGTCTATGTATGAGGAAGAGGCTCTAATTAGATATGGATGTGTTTTTGATGAATTTAATTGCTAATCGGCTTGCTTTGATACAGACCCGAGCGTGCTTTCATTGCATGCTTCACGTCCTCAGTGATCTGTGCTTTGTTTGCTTGTGATCTGCACCATTGACTCTGAAGTGGACGAGAAGAAGAACACGTCAGTGTTGGGGGATCGCAAACACGTGAATACGCACTAAAACTGTTTCAAGAAGGGTGCGGTGAAACAACCGAGTCGGGAATACAAACATTGATGTGAGTTGCTAATTTGTCTGCTAAAAATCTGCTACTGCAAGGAGACACGGTGAAGCTTTAGGGTCTAGCAGGTGCTTGTCTGAGCAGGTTTAGGGCCACCTCTAGCCTTCAGCTAACTTTCTGTGCTGCTGGGTGGGTGGTGACTGCAGTGTTAGAAAATAATGACGCAAGCATTAATGAGCCATCGGAAACCACAGCTACAATGATTATGAAGTGAGGGAATTCCTCTCAACACAAAACAGAGAAATGTTATTTTGCCATTGGCTAAAGAATAAAGGCATACCCACCCAAACATTAAGTCTCTTGAAAACCTCTTTTCAGTATAATGAAAGTGAACGAGGAGCTGTCAAGCTGGTCAAAGAAGCGTATAAAAATGGTTTTGGAAATGTAGGCTGTTATTAACACATTCTGAGAAAAGAATGTAAAACAAGGCCCAACGTACTGAAGAAATTTCCATTCCCATTCATTATAGTTGTGTGTAATTTCAATTTTATTTACCAATTTTCTGAATTTCAACTTTCTGTTTCACAGAAGACATAGAGAACAGAGTCATTCATGTGTGAAGCGACATGGGTGAGTAAATGATGACATTCATTTGAATTTTTCCGCATGAAATATCCCTTTAAGCTTCTTTTTTGCTCACCCTCCAAATAAAACATCCATAGACAAAACATGTTTTAATGTCCCTCGCCAACTGTTTCAACTCTCATGCATTCACCAGCTTCTCCAGAAAAGTGGGAGATGAGGCACCTGTCTATGACCACGCTGCTGAGTGCTCTGGTTTTGTCAGAAGAAATAAGAAACTCTTTGAACTTGTTAGTTTTTGACATCCGACCCCTGGAGCTCTTAAAGGTTGATGCCTTGTTAAAGCTGTGTTTGAGTTCAGTACACAGCTTTGGCCTGCTACCCCAGGCCCCAGACAGGTCAGCGAACATTCACCACACATTCCTGCCCAGCTTCTTCTTTATTTGAGAGCTGCTTGGAGATACACTGAGGTGCGTTTTAGACCAGAGAACGTAACATTTAGGCCGCTCTTTATCAAGTACTCTCATGTCTCATCACACCTTAATGCTTAGTGTGCTCCCATAATGCATCTATGCCTGTCCATGCAGCATACGCTCCATCATGACTTTGACTTGGCAGCAAAGAGATTAAAGTCATGGCAAATTTTGGTCAAGATCGACAGCATGCTTGAAGATCTCTGTTTTGTTAGGTATGGATCTCTGCCCTTTCCTCAACTCATGCTTGACATTTTAAGACAGGAAGCAGGAGATAAGAGAAATTTGAAAAATAACACACACCTTTTTGTGTCAAATGTATGGAAAGCATGTGTGCCTTAGGCTGCATGACTGAAGAGAGAGAGAGAGAGAGAGAGAGAGAGAGAGAGAGAGAGAGAGAGAGAGAGAGAGGAAAGGGATTAGAGAGAGAATCATCTTGTCATAATCAATTCCTCTATTGAATGATGGAACATTTGTGTAATTTAACAAATGTCTCTAATTTAGATGTCAGTAAAATGGTCTACAATTGATTAATTTACAATTTCCCACTGGGCAATACAGTGGGCCATACAGTATATTCTCCATTTTAGAGTCCTGTGGTACATTACAGTATTTATGGAAAGTATCACTTGAATTTTCGGAATCATATTTGGAATTTGATCAAATATTCCAAGTTGTATTCATTTCAGTTTAATTATATGCTGCTTTAATTTTGGTCAGTTGCCTTATTATGACTTGAGCTCATTTTCCACCAACTTAAAATAGCCTTAAAATGGAGAGAGAGAGAGAGAGAGGGAGAGGGAGAGAGAGAGAGAGAGAGAGAGAGAGAGAGAGAGACGCTTGTTAGCCTGAGGATGGGGCTTTTCCTCAGTCATTCTGTCAGAACAGGAACAAACGCTCCATCATCAAGAGTTCAGGTTTATTCCCGCCACACTTCTGACTGGCATTTTAACTGCTCTGGGCTTATCAGATTTAAAAAAAAAAAATACCACATGCGTCAGAATTCTTGATAAATGTTCAAACCTGTTTTCTCTCTCTCAGTTCTTGTTTTTTTCCCCCTAATAACACCCCATGCACCCTTGCTAGTGAGCGAAGTTACACTAGAGTATTCATATTATAATCAGCAATGCACTGCTGGAAATGTGTCATTGATTAATGCATCGTGGGTGTCAGTTTTCTGTGATTTCTTTTGGTTACACTTTATTTTGATAGTCCACTTTAGACATTCTACTAACTATTAGTAACCTTGTAACTACATGTCAACTACATATCAACTAATTATCATTCATTTGCAACTACATGTCTACTAACTCTCAGAGTAGACTGGTTTAGGGTTAGTGTAAAGGGATAGGTTTAGGGTTAGTATAAGTTGACAGTAAGTTGACAAAGAAAGTGTTAGGAGACATAAAGTAGACAGTCTACTAATACTCTACTAACTGCTAGTTGACATGTATTTGCAAAGTTACTTACTGTTAGTAAAATGTCTAAAGTGGACAATCGAAATAAAGTGTTACATTTCTTTTTGTGGGAGGTGCACCGCACCATTGTCTGATATAACAATCTAAATAACTGTAGTTCCAAACTGTGCTGTTTATTTCAGTGGGAGAAATGGTTTTATGAAAACATTATGTTGGCAGAATCAAATACAAGATTCGAATGGCAGCGAGTTAACTAAAGAAGCATAGTGAGAGGACAACAGTTGCAAGAATGTGAAGGTCATTCGGATGAAACGGTAGCTGGTTTCGAACTGGTCCAAGCTGGCTTCCAGACTTCCTGAAGCCAGTTACATCATCTAGTAGCTGGTTAATGACAAGCCTAAACAAGATACCACATGTCTAAATACTACTACCAGCTTAAGCTTGATTTTCCAGCAGGGGAAGGTTTTTTTTGTATTACTATATGTGCAAGTCTCCCAGTGATGTAAAGACAGTATGATAACTTTCTGTCGTTAGCTCAATCCTGAAACTGCTGGCCTGGTGTTGTAGTACGGAAACGACTGTGACGTTACGGCTCTGTGGCTCTGTCTCCAGGAGCTGCTGCCTGTCACTGTTCAACTAGCAGAGCTGTCAGAGAGCTTGGAGTGCACCGGCAGTCCCTACGTAAGTGACCTGACACTTCTGATTAAAGTTGTGATGTATTACACAACTCTCTAAAGCCCTTATAAAGAGAACTGAGATGGACGTAGAAGCTTGGGTTTCACCAGAGCCTAGATGTTTTTCGCAATTCCATTCGGAAGCATGATCAAACGTTAGCCCAATGTCAAAATGTGGTAATTTCAGACCAGGCAGTCTAATGTACTTGTATTGCTATCACAATGTTTAAAAATGTAATACATTTTGTAAAGTTTTTTCTAAATCTTAAAAAGACTTTCCTTTAATTAGAGAATTATGCAAATCATTCTTTTCATTCAGATCCAAGAATCCGTTGATCCAGTTCACAAGACTGGCCTGAATGAGTCTGAAAATCTCCTTTCTGTTTCATGGAAAGTCATTGGGATGAGTAAATCATAACAGAACTTTCATTTAAAGAAACCTCCTACTTTTTTCTCTCTCATAGACACACACCCGCCATCTGTCACTATTTAATGTGTGTGTGTGTGTGTGTGTGTGTGTGTGTGTGTGATAGGATAACTCCAGAGATAACCTCAGGTTGTCTGGATGATCCAGAAATCAGAGGTGTAGTCTATACCCATTCATCATCGAACCCTGAATCCTAACTGTGCGCTCTTCTTCTTAATCCATCTTATTTAATAAGGCACCTTGTGTGTGTCAGTCAGTGAAAACAGAGGCATACTAAACCTTCCTCTGTGTCCTAACAAACAAATAATAAAAAAAAAGAGTGCTTTTGTGGTTAATATGGAGCAGAATTTTGGATCGATGAGATTTCACAGTAGACGGGGCTCACAAGTAGTTAACAAAAACTCTGATTTAATTGGAAGTAAGATGGCTTTTACACTATAAAGATTATTTTTCAAATTTGAGAGTAAAATATATTATTGGAGCATATTTAAAATGATGTACTAATGCTTATTTTTTACTTCAAAATTTCACATTTAATTCAATGTGTTGTTGGCCATTTCTTTGTAATTATTTATCAAATTTACTAGCAATTCCAAAAAGTGTAAACTGTTTTTAAGTAACCACCTAATCCTAACCCATCCCACACAATTGCATTGCAACAATTCAATTGATTGGTTTGCTACGGATACAGAACCAATACATTTGAAAACTAATACTCTTCTGACCAGGCTATCTGTTTCACCCTCCTTTTCCTAAGTGGCCCCCATTATCCCCGAACATCCTTGATCTTTTCAGACTGAATTGCAGCTGGTGGATTTTCTTGCGGCATCATTAAAGCAGTGACACCGGCTGACATGCAGGGGGTTTGGGATGAAGGGTGTATAATGACATTCCTCTCTCGCAGAGATGAGTCAAGTCCCATTGAAGCCAGCAGGGGACCAGAGCAGGTCAGAATGCTTTCTGGCCTCCCGATGCCGTCTCCTTCACGCCTGTTCCCTCAAAAAAAAAAGTTTTCCAAATTTTAATTAATTCAGAATTAGAGTTTTATGTTAAGTGTTTGCGTATGTTCCCGTCTGAAAGGACACTTTCCTTTTGAGAACCAAGAATAAAAGCCTTAAATGTGAGCTACATTGTCTCGACAACATAAAGAGCAGCTTAAAAATCCATATTATGTGTAAACAAATGTAAATGCAACCATCAGTTAGCTTGTTTGTTTTTGGTAATTTTACGAGTAAACTATAAAAAATATCTTAAAAAAGGTGGACAGATATTTAGTTCGAATTTCATTATTAATTCAAAGTAATACATTTCAGTAAACTGTGAACCAAAAGTGTATTTGGTTTTTGAGTGGTTCATTTTTCTCCTGTTTCGACGGGTCCTTCGGATCATAAGAGCTACTGAAGTGTTTCCAGGTCAAGCCGTGACTTGATCGTCTGAGGTCAGGCCTCTTCTGAGCTGTAACCGAGCTGAGGTTTTGATAGATAACAGATGAACGGCGCTGGAAACAGCCAGCTGGATCCGAACGGATGGCGGCTTTGCGGTGCTGTCGTGGGAAGAAGCCACAAATACCTTGTTCCTTTCTGTCTGGTATTCGGAGTGACTGCCGATTGTGTCTCAGCTTGCTCGTCATCCGTAATGCACGTGAAACTGAACAAAGCTAGACAGGCTGATCGCTTTCAATAGCTCCCCCTGCTTAAGACTGAGCTTAATTAGTTCATCTTGAGAGGATAAAGTCAGATATCAGCGGCCTGGTAAGCTGTTGAAACAGATTAGGGAAGAAATTGGCCTGATTACTGCAGCACTGTTCGTCATAGATTTAAAGTCCATTCAGATGTGAAGGGATTAAAAGGAGAGGATCTACCACAGGGTGGATTTAAATCTCACTATAAGACACAAATGTATTTGAATGACACCGTTACAACGACTGAAAACACAATTATTGCTATTTACATTATACGTTTCTATTATAGCCTTTTTTTTTTTTTATATAAGTCAAGTTGATTCAGTTGCATTATACTAATAGTTATATTATTGATTATTCTAACGGTTTAATTCATATTCTTTCCCTTAAACGAATTTGTTAGGAATAACTGCTATACAAATGTGGGGTTGTGTCATGTAAAATCGTGAATTTGAGATCGAAAGAATTGTAGACATGAAAGCATGATTTATTTTTTCACACGCACACACACACACACACACACACACACACACAAATCTATAATTTATTACATTTAGCACCACTAGTTACGAAAGTTTTTGTTTCAATCACTCAGTAAAGATATTGTACCTGCTACATATATAATGTTCTATTAATCTATTCCTGTTCTTTTTTTAAAGACTGCAGTTTCACTGATGCCATTCAAGTAAAAGACAAGAAATGATGACGCATCTTCTC
Source organism: Carassius auratus (assembly GCF_003368295.1). NCBI lineage: Eukaryota > Metazoa > Chordata > Actinopteri > Cypriniformes > Cyprinidae > Carassius > Carassius auratus. The sequence continues at coordinate 8,608,867 of NC_039279.1, read as the reverse complement.
ATGTACCTGCAGCCATGTACGTTTGCGTATCGTTGTCTTTCTCATGCTTCAGCTCCGTGGCCTTTGTGTGTGTGTACTGTACGTCTGTGAGTGCGGCTGCATGTTTGGCAACTCTCGCTTCATAAACGAAACCAGAAGATGCTGGTGGTTTGGAACGAGAGTGCAGCGGGGACCACATGCTAACTGGGACTACTAAAGCACATTAGTTCTGACAAGTATTGTATCATGAGCCAGGGGGGCTTTTGTCGTACGCCTACACAAATATTTTTGCAAAAAGACTCATGTTACTAAAGAACCTTGTGAGGTCAGTGTCATTTTGAGGATGGGGTAATTAGTGGAACTATGACATTATCAGCACTATTCGGAGGTAAATATGATCTCTGCAGAATGTCGCGAAAACTACAGAGCATAAGTGCTTTAACAGGACTAACCTGTCAAATCGGAATGACATCATTTGAAAAATGGAGGAAAAAAAAAGTATTATGTTATAAATATATACAATGACATGTCATTTATTTGTTTCTGTAATATACAGTATTATATTCGTTCAGTATTGCTAATTATTTAATTCGTTTCTATATTTAAATGGCTCAACTCAACCTGCCAAGAAACAAATGAAAGAAAGATCCTAATAAATAAAAGGAGTTTACTTTTTTATTGTAAATTTTTTAATGTCATAATGATCTGAACGGTTTTGCTTTCAAATGATTCAATTGAAAAAGTAAAAGTATTAAAGCTTGTGTGATATCTTTACGCAGCCCATTTCAGTATACTTTGTATGGATTCTGCTGGAAAGTGTGCTCTTCTTTGGAAAGTCAGCCAATTTCAGATTAATGTACAGTAGTTAATCAGTTTTTTTTTAAAATCACAGATTCGATTGTAATACACAATGACTTTAGAGAAAAACAAATGTTCAAAGCATAGTCAAGTTTAAAGTGTAATGATACTTAAGGTTAAACCCCAATGAATTTATTGAGACTCAAGCCAAGGGACATCCACACTAATGCCTCAATTAACACTCCTAACACGGCTGGAGTGCTGAGGCTATTAGCGAGGAGACAACAATATACCCCATCCTGCAGCCTTAACCTAACCTTATCTCTGACAAACACGCTGCATCTGTTTCACAACACTCCAACCTTCAAAAACAGCCTCGTTTGAGCATTCAAAATAAATGGAGCCGGACGAAACACGGCAGCGAGGAAACAGACAGGCTAGCCCTTTCCATCCCTTCAGTGGCTGAGGTTAAGATTCTTTGGACTGAGCCGAGAAGCTTTTTTCCACGCAGTCAACTGAAAGTGTTCTTTACTGCCCTCTGAAAAATGGTCACTGACCACCATTCTCCCCCAGTGCTACTGGAGAAAGTGATGCAGAAAGTGGGGATTATTGCTACTCACCACCAGATGGGATAGCCTCCAAGCACCCGAGAGCTGGACAACCACATGCACATGAGATATCCAACCAGGTACAAATCCATGAGGTATGTCTTGTGTGGATGGAAACGGTCTATTGATCAGTACATAGAATTCCTCGAGAGAGGCTGAAAGTTAAGTTCCAGCCGGCAAGTCTTAAGGAAAAGATGGATGCTTGAGAGAATTATTAGCAGCTTTGGGGTTTAAATGAAAGCTAAAAAATAAAAACAAAAAATGAAACATCTCCAGGGCTTGCTGCTTCTTTGAGTTGGGTGAGGAACTTGTGTGTGTCCCAGTAGTTAGGAGAGTAAGTGTCTCTTACACACACTCGCACACACGCTCCTACTCGTCTTCTGATTCCCTCCCTCTCACTGAGGTTCTTCCCTAAGGTACATATCTTTTTCTCTCCCCACTTTTTCCCCCTTAGGATCATCAGGGCCAATATTAGAGAGAGAGAGAGAGAGTGAGAGAGTGGGGGGGGGGACGAAGAGCGAGGTTTGGAGATGTCAGCTGGCAAGCCAATCACAGAGCATGGCCTTAGGTTACGCAAAAAAAGAAAAGAAAAAAATGATTATTCCTGCCCATCTGTCAATCACGCACCACCCCCTGGTAATGTAGCAAAGAAAGAAAGAAACAGAGGGAGAGAAAGAAAGAGAGAGGAGGCTGAGAGGGAATAAGAATGAAAGGGTGTCAGAGTTTGTGAGGGGTGGACCTGTTTTATTAAGGTCTATGTTGTCTGTATTAACATCAAGGAAAACCAGCTGGGTCAGAGTCGGGCCTGCTGACAGTATCGGGGAACGTCGTCTTCATATTTAAGTACGCCATGCCCCAAACTAATTGTTCTGGATATGTGTGCATACACATGCATTCACACATTGAGAAGAATTTTGTCTTGAAGAATTTTGATGGCCGCGTCGACGTGGCACAAAGAGATAACAATAAAAAGGCGTAAAAGGTGGGGTGGCAGGGCTAGGCATGCAGTGTTCTCTGCCCCTGTGGCCCAAAGGCAGCACATCTTACATAAACACTATTGTCATTCAGATAGGATGAGGGCAGACGGAGCTGAGAAAGAGACACAGCACTAAAAGATGACAATGCATTCTAATATAGCCTCTGTCTCAGACTGACCATGGTTTCAGGTAGAAATACTGAAAATATCAAATATATGTGTGCTTTTACATTCAGAACAACCTAGAAATGCATTAATATAATAAATGATCTATTCGATCAGACGACAACAACAAAAAATGATTATCGAATAATTACAACGCAAATGTGACAAAGCAGAAACTATTAAACAAATTCATTGAATTAGACATGACTGTAATTGTGAACTAGAAAATAATAGACCAAATAAATAAAATAATGAATGCTGACTTGAAAATAGGTTCTTTGGAAGTTTTGAAGAAGAAAAAAAAAGTTTTAAAAGCTTTAAAGTTTGAAGGTCTGTTGGACTTACAGAGATGACGATAGATGGATAGATAGATAGATAGATAGATAGATAGATAGATAGATAGATAGATAGATAGATAGATAAAATGTCACATAGAAATGTGGAGTTATTAATATGTTTCATCATATTTAATACATTCAGTTTTGGTGGAAGAACACTTCATTTCCTTTGTTGAATTCCTTTGAATTGCAATTCAGCAAATTCCTTTTCCTGTCATTCCGATTCAAATTCCAATTCAGTTTCCTGTAGGTATGTGGCCAATTCACTTCGCATTCCAGTTCATATATATAAAAAAAGAGTTTTAACATAAGTGCCCACCTCTTTTCCAGGAATGTTTCATTTGTGTTATTGTCCAGTATTCTCTTGCTTGCCTGTGGTCAGATAACCTCTCTCCTCCAATCTGCTAGTGCATCTATCTGTCTAACTCACGGCAGGGACATGGTCTGTGTGCAGCCACCGCAGGAGCTGAAGAGAGACACTGACCATGTTTTGGAGGTCATATTTCCATTGCCCTGTTCTTTCCCCCGTTTATTCTCCGACATCAGAAGAGTCAGAGATGTGCTGCAACTGCACTTCGAAGGATGAGAGGTCATTCTGACATCTTAAAGGTTTATCATAAACTGCATTTCAGTGTTTCTAACAGGACGCTACATCCCTGGGCTGATTTGATATGAACCTGTTAGTTAGACTGCAGGTTACATCGATGTGTAGCATGTGCTGTGTTCCTGACATTGAAAATAAAGATCTGCTTTCCATCAGCTGCATTGTGCCTAGATCAGCAGTTTGATTCTGCATTCTTGAAGAGTGACAGACGTGGATCTGCTCGCCAGGATTGGCTGGGAAAACCTGATCGGAGCATAATTTATGAGTGGAGGCGAGGAATGGTCTGCGGTCGGCATCTGAACAACAGTGAAACCACATTTCCCAGGTCAAGGCTGTAAGGCCTTGACACAACAGACCGGCTGGAAATGAGCTGACGATTAGAATCTCAAGGACTCGAACCCCAGCGTGCACCGCAACGGTGTAAAGCCAGGACAAAAGCCAGAGATGCTTGACATAGCTACAGCACAAACATGACCATTCCCTTCTAGCAGAGCCACTGTGCTTAGGAGGAAGTTTTGATTCTCGTATCAATCGCACTTAATGAATTTACTGAAGTGGGCCCTAGAGCATGGAAATGAAGTGCGCAAGCAGATCAATGGGAATAAAGAGACTCACCCGGAGCTTTGACTTCTGGGTCAGGAGTCTCTCATCCTCCCTCATTAAGTCATGTTTGTGGACACTCCTGCTTTTTATTAGGGCTAGGCTAATACATCACCCCACACACCCACAAAGTAGCCCCTACAATCTGGGAAAGACACCCTTTTGGCTTCCAGAGAGTGAACCGAAGATAATTTAAGCTATCGCAAACAACACAAGCCAACTGGTGAATTAATACATAAGATTTGGTCACTTTTAACACTGTTCTGCAAAATTAGTTGGTGTAATCTATACATTTCACTAGGAATCCATTTACGATTGGGAATTTCACGTGAGGGCAAAAGACTTCCCCACTTAGAATTCGCAACCGGTTCAAGCTGATCACACAGTTTTGCCGCGTTAACAAAAATAAAGATGCTTGATTTGAAAGTGACTTCTTCATACATTGCTAGACTACTGACAACAGATAATGTACTTGTTTTGCCTGCAAACTTTCATTGAAGATTCGCTATTGAGATAGCACCTTTAGCGTTAGCTTTAATCCGTACGTGTTTGCTAGCAGCATGCGCAGGCAATGCAGAGACATACACAGAGGCCCCCTGTGGTGCGGGTTTCTAAGGCGACCCGAAAACGGCCGCAACCAGGTCCGGCTCTTTCTCAGGCTTCCCTCAAATGTGTAGACCCCCACTGTCCCTCACACACACACTCAATCCGGACAGTGTGGCCGGACACAGGCGAGCAATAAAACCTGGATTAGCAGAGCGAGTTCACACATAACACTAGAGCGAGAAAGTTTCTTAACACGCCCAAGCCCACCCTCTCCTCGCACACCTCTCTCCTCTCTTTCATTCCCTCCATCTCTCCTTCTTTTGTGTCTGCATCTCTCCTCCCTCCTCTTCCTTTGCCCCTTTCTCCTCAGTATTTCATTGTTTGTTATTACCATGTTAGAGATAAAGGAGGTCTGAGGAATTAGCTTGTTCTTACAGTTGCAGAGAAAATCCGCTTAAGTCCGCGAGCCCCAAATTTGCGGTACCCAGAAGCCCCTGCTCTCGGGATTTAACTAGAATGCCTATCTTTGTGGTGGGGGGAAAAAATCATTTTGTAAGGTGCCAACAGGGCTGAGATGGAGCAGTCCGACCCGTCCCCGGGCCCCCGTCTCTGCATCATGTCCTGGAAATGGGTGCATTTGTATAATATCACTGCTTTTGTCCCTACTTTGTAAGCTGGGGACAAAGCCCAGACACTCCTCCACCCCTCCCCGTTCATCCCCCCCAAACAAACCTTTTTCATTAGAGCAGCAAACATTTTCCCCTTCAATAGCATCATCCCCGGCATCTCTGCAGGACTTGAGCACTTTAAAGCACCTCTCTTCTCTCAGGACACAGAGCTCGCTTAATTAAACCACACTTAAGCCGGACAATAAGCAATAAGAGAGAGAGAGAGAGAGAGAGAGAGAGAGAGAGAGAGTTATATGCCAGATACTTTGTTCACACAAGATGAAGAGTCAACAGCCACCCCCACGCCATTTCTATCCTAATAACCACCTTTAGAAAGTCTCCATCCCTGCACAATGCTTCTCCACTCCCCTCCTCTCGCTCTCAATCACCCTACAGGACAATGCCTAAAGCTCCGCAGCCCCCCAGGACCCTCGGCCCCACAACAGACACTTCTTTTATTGGAATTCTTTGGTGTTCTAATCCTCAGCTTCCTCTATAGGACAATAATGGAGTGTCAGTACTTTAGCTTTTTCCAGTGTGGCTATCATTAGACCGGCTTGGGTCACAAGCCCTCTCTTCCTCTTTTCTCAGGTTTGAAATGATTCTTAACTCAGGGTTAATGAAGCTCGAAAAATTAATAAATTACCAGGGCATATTGCATATTTCTGGGTGTGTCGTCTGGCATGCATTCTTACGTGAATGTCAAATCAAACGTGAGAAGCGTAGAGCGTGTTTATTTTCAGAGTGCGACAGTCCAAACCCCAGGCCCCAGATGATGATATTACGGTTGTGAATGAATGGATTTTATTTTAAGAAAGGGCAGTGGAAATAATGTCACTTGTGTGTGTTAAATTCGAGATTTGGCAATGTCTATGTACCTCAGACTGAAAAGTTCCTTACCACGGTTTCTCAAAGGGTTAGTTCGCCCAAAAATGAAAACACTGAAAGGGTTTGTTCTTGTGCATCAAGCTAGTGTGCTTCAGCTTCCATGTGTACAATATTTAATGTGCTATACGTATGCACACTGACATTGTTTATTTCAAATTAAATCTTTTCATCATACAGAATAAAGCGATTGTGTTTAACAGAGACTTGGATTAAACTGCTTGATTGATATGGATTATTTTTCTGTCTTTATGAACTTTTTGAAGCGTCAGTGTTTTGATGGAATGACCTCAACTCAGGGTTCGGAAATATCTTAATTCATTTTTTAAAGATGAAAAAAAACATTCTTATGGTTTTGGAATGACATGAGGGTGAATAATTAATTGTAATTTTTAGGTAAACTATCCTTTAAGATGCCCAAATGCTCTCTTCTGGGTATTTAAGGGATAATTCACCTAAAATTGAGGTTTCTTTAATTTACTCACCCTCACACACCAGCACAATAAAACCATATGATTTGTGTCACATCCAACCAAAGCATAAAAGTAATCCATATATTACAAGTCTTCTGAAGCCATATAATAGATGGCAGAAAAATCTGAAATCTATGTTATTATTCATATGGCAGCTCTCAAATTGATTTTATACAGTATATATTAAGATAGGTCTCATGTAATGCCAGGTTTTCATCAACAATGGCAGATTTCAGTTGGTTTCTCACACAGAGCTATCACGTGTTTTTAGAAGACATTTCATTTAGTGCATGGTTTGTATGGACTGCTGTTATGGACAGTTATGTTATGTTTTTTGTTTGTTTGTTTTTTGGAACTTAACCGCACTTGGCCAATTTCTTTTATTATATGGAAAAGTGCATCTCCTCTTGAATTCTACAGAGAATATGGATTTTGAGCAACGTAAGGGTGAATAAATTATTACAGCATTTTCATTTGTTGTCCATTTAAGATGTGATCTGAGTATCGACAAATTGTGGTGAGATCCTTTTTAATCTGGGGTTTATTTGATTCTTTTACTGCCAGAAAAATGTGCCAACATTTTATTTTAGGGTACGTTTGTTAAACTGTGCTCCTGGAAGACCACTGTCCTGCAGAGTGTAGCTCCATCCAGCTCCAAAAGCCCTGCCTGCAAGTTTCTAGTAATCCCTTAAACCTTGATTAACTTCCTCAGGTGTGTTTAATTAGGGTTAGAGCTAAACTCTGCAGGACAGTGGCCCTCCAGGAACAGAGTATGACACCCTACAAGCTTGTTACTTAGGGCATTTCCCTTTAAGGGACAACTTTGTTCCTTGTCTACTTCAAAAGGTGCATATCACTGCCTTAGATAACTACTATTTAGGGATGGATAAGGTATGAAGATGTCCTTTTGAAGGAACTGTCCTGGTGACAAGCTGTTTAAGTCCGTGGTGACAGTCATTAACTACTGTACAAACTGCTCTTTTTACAAACTTTTCTCAAACCAGTTTTTATGCTAATTCATCAATATATGATACAATATATATAAGTTATATTTGTATGCATTTATTTGCTTACAACATAAAGCAAACACACAAGGCATATACTGTCTATTATTAGGTTTAAGTAGAAAGCAGTAAACATTAAAGCTCTATAATATAGTAAGGATGGAGAACGTAGTAAAGTATTATAGTAACAGAAATTAAATATGACTCAGTTAGCTTATAAAATATTGTGAGTATTATGTATCTTTCCAGTAAGACAAAAACATCAAGAGTGTATTTATACTGACATCTTCTGGTTACTCACAGTTCCGTCACACATTTATCTCAGAAATTCCTTTCTGTGTATAGACACTGTAGACCATCTTATAGACTGCTGTGCTCCTTAAACCTCCATATATTGTTACATTTATTTAGGAAAAGAGGAATCAGCATGCTACATGTAAAAAAAAAAAAAAACAGACATAGGCTGGGATTGGCTGGAAATATTTGAGGCATGCTGCTAGGGAATGTTCTAAATTCTAGTTAAAAACCTCTGGGGCAAATATGCGTACATGTGTAAGAACATGAACAGTCAGCGAAACTTTCATCTTGTATAATCTTGTATAAATTCCCGGAGCTGTTGTCTTCTACAAGACGAAGAGTAGTAATTATGGAAGCTCTTAAAATGAAATAACTTCTGTATACTTTATGATTTTCATAGACTGTTGTCAAAAACCTCAAGGAAACATCTGTTAAAAGTATAAGTATATTAAAAAAAAAGCTAAATAGTAATTTAATGAAAATACCCACAGTTTGGCCTCTCTTGACAAAATGGCAATTTGATCTCATCTGCAGCCAGTGATTTACTATGCATAAAGCCATCATTTAAAGGCTAATTAACGTCACATGCATTTATCCCTCGGGGACAGAAAGACACAATGCTACTGAAATTCTATAGTCTTCACGTAATCTTGTCTTTAAATGTAGCCTACTTCCAACAGGCTCAGATCCAGCTGATGGAATCACATCACGTTGGGAAACATAAATCTTCGAGCCTAAGGGTTGCATTGTTAAAGAATATCAGAGTAGCATGTTCTGAGCTCCAAGATATAATTTAACAGCTTTTAAAACGTACTGTAGTAGCTTCCCCACCTTGTAAGAGCATGAGACAGAAGACCACAGTCTTTTGATGTTGTGTGCATTTGCTTCAGTTTAATCATCAGTGAAGACGCTCCCACGTCATTCAGACACATGGCTCACATTTCAGTTCTTACGGGGCAAAATGACAGAGTTTGTGTAGCTGAGCTTATATTTCACACATCTTTGGCCCAGAGACTAAGCAACTTCTTTTAGAAGCCTATTAGTGTCCTTATAGCATCTGTTAGAGCATTAGCTTCACATACTGCAAAGTGTAGGATTGAAGGGCTATATAACAATGAGCTGTGCAATATTACAGGACTACTGCAATGATGAGCTGACATCATGAATATACCTGTTACAAATTGTTCAAATATAGCAATTTTGAGTCAGTTATGTAGCTTTTAGGTTATGCATGACTGCGAAACATCCTCTGTTTTTCATTGTGAAAGAATTTAATCTTGTTTTAGGTGGCTGAGGTGTGCAGCATCAATAGATAAAGGTTCAGAATAACATTATCTTCATAGTGGACTGGCCTGGTCATAAATGGTATTTCTTATTTAAATTAAATTAAATAGAAAAATTAAATTTATGCATTTAGCAGAAGCTTTTATCCAAAGCAACTTACAGTGCATTCATATCATCATATCATATTTTAATATAAATCATCGTCATCATTATTATTATTATTATTATTATTATTTTTTTTATTTTTTTACAAAATTAGAGCTTAATTGAAAGGTATACATTATAGAAAATAAAGTTTTTAAGTTAGCCTATATTTATTATGATTTTGTTTTTGTTTTCCTCCACACATTACAGTCATAGTTTAAAAAGAAATAATAAAATGACATAAATCATTCAACATAATTCAACATATATTGAATGTGTTGTTTTAAAGTTTGTATGAATTTCACTCTTTTAGATTTAACCTTTGGATGATCAAAATATTCATGTTTATTTGATAGATTTCATAGTATGATATTCTCAAATAAGGAGCCTTCCTTAGCTTTACTTGAAAGGCATTTCCAAGGTGACCTTCATATGTGACCTTCATTTAAAAACAAACAAACAAAAGGTTGGGAAGAAAAATCTGTTTGTTTTAATGAAAATAACTCAATAAACATTGTTAGAATTAATAACCATGATATTATTATTTTTTCTTCAGTGCACAGTAGAAATAACAAAAAGTAATTTATATTATTAACTTTGAATGTAAAACAAGACAGTTTATAGTTTAATTCCATTCATTTTCACTGTATTGATCAATTTCACATTTTAATCATAAGTAGTTGTGTTATGCAAGATGATGATACTTAAAGGAACAGTTTAATGATTTTCAGAATGAAAATCATGTCACCAGTTACTCATTCTCACAGTGATCCATACCAGCTAGTTTTTATTTCTTCTTTGGAACACAGAACAGAAGTCAGGGAGAGTGCTACTGACATCATTTGTCATCTTTCTCTGTCATTGCATTGTTTTCCCCCCATATTATGAATTGTGAATTTTCATAATATGGTGACTGAAGCTCTCAGTCCCTAACATTCTGCCTAACTTCTCATTTAGTGACCCAAAGAAGTAAATGACTTGTGCAGTTTTGGAACAAAAGAGAGTCAATGATGACAGAATTTTCATTTGGCGAACTTAAATGCATTGCAACTTTAATAGCGTAATGCAAAGTACCAAGTATTGTGAAATTCTGTAACAATTCAGTTTATTACAGAAACAGACACTTGAGACTGCTACAGTACAGGTACAAATTAGTTTGAAGAAACTACCATACCCATAAATCTCGGTATTTTTGCATAATCGGGTTATCTCTCTCACTAGCAGTTTCTGTGACGTTAAGGGGGCGTGCACCTTTTCAACAAATTATCAACGCATCGAACGTTGATTGGGCGACATCCTCCTCGTGACTCATATCATCCAATCAGCGGTTACCTCGATGAATACATTCCCATCCTTCTAAAGGTGAGTTCTAAAAAAAAAAAAAAAAAAAAAAAAAAAAATGATGACGTGAAACGATGAGGTCTTGCTGTGTTGTCACCATCTGCTCGCACGGGAACAAACTGCTTCAAAGCAAACATGATGAAATAAACAGACGAGTCAAGTTGCGAAAAACGGCAAGGCTACATTGCAAAATGGCTCCAGAACGGAACATATCTCAATAACACTTAAAGCCAGAGGAATATTTGTTCGTAAGTACTGTGAAGTTTCTGCGTGACCCTTGCTTCGTCCCGCTTATCATTTTAAATAACAACAAATTAACCTTTACAGAAGTGGTGTTGATTTTCCACTCTCTGCATATTGCCTATGACCTTTTTAAGGTCTATGCGTCTAAATGTCAGTGAACGTTGTATAATTTTAAACCCATAAATGCATTTCCACGTGTCTCTTGTGTCTGACAGTAAGTACGCAGTAGTTGTGAGTGTCCCTCCACTGCGCGAGGATGAACGTGGGCACGGCGCACAGCGAGGTCAATCCAAACACGCGAGTGATGAACAGCAGGGGTATATGGCTCTCCTATGTGCTTGGCATCGGCCTCCTACACGTCATATTGCTCAGCATCCCCTTCGTCAGCGTGCCTGTGGTCTGGACCCTCACCAACCTCATCCACAACTTGGTAAGAGCTGCTAAATGTCACCAGGCTCGAAAGTTTATCCGTGGTGCTGGTTGTTTTGCTAAGTTACGTGGTCCAACACCGTACCAAAATAGTTTGGTACCCGAATTATCCTTCACATCAAGCTCTGAAATTTATTAAAAATGATTATGAACTTAATAGGCCCCAAATATGCAAAATGATTAACGTGGCATATTGACTGAATAGGAAAATTTCATGCAGTGTCTCATTATACAGAACAATTATTGTGCTCAAATTGTGTTTGTCCTCACTGGAAGTGATCCTATTATATTTTTATATACATTTTTTTTATTACTATTTTATATACTTTTATATTATATTTAATATAGTCTGTTTTGATTCATCTAATTAGACAAGCATCTAAGTGACATTTGAATTTGTACAGTTTTGCTTTGTACATCCAGCAATAGTTATGGGATTCATTTGTCCTCCTATAAGTTAGTTAATTTGCTCACGTAACGGCCTGTTCAGGATAACCATAAAGTTTTAATAAACTTTTTAATTCGGTTAGAATAGCGAAGTCCACAGCTATATATTGATTAATGACACAGAGGAACAATATATTTGGAATCACTTTCATTTTTTTTCCCTGCTAATGAATGGTAAACACATTGACAGCCAGTCAGACTATAAAAAGCTTGAACATTCAAATCAGAAAGCAACATAATAATTAATAAATAGGAAATTATCATGCAATGATGTGAACAGTAAAATAGAGTTATTGTTATAGAAATCTTTATTATTTGAACCGGCCTTAAAACACTCCTATAGTTAGTAGCTTTGTTATTTCCTGACGTCACAATCCATAACAAGTCTGCGACACATTTTGGCTTCCAGTCTGCCTTTGCGGACAACCATTGCATTAGTGTCATAGTGTAAAAGTAGCTTTCTTAAGAGATTTTTAAGATGCAAAGGCTTAAAATAATCATTTGTTTTGTGACAGTCCCCAGCTGCAGAAACTCTGAAATGGCAACATTTTTTCTTGCTGAATTTTGGCCCGTTCAATTGCTGACTCCGGGTTCTGTAATTTCAGCCAATGTTGGACTAACCGAGCCATCCTGTATCACCTTTCTTAGTCGTCCTGCAGCCAAAACGCTTCAGCTCTTGCTGTTGTCCTAAGAGTTTCACAACATCTGCTGAGAGAGCTTTGAGGAATTGTACCAAAGGTCATGATGTTCTGTGACTCTCTTTCTGCCATAGTGCATGTATATCCTCCTACATACGGTAAAAGGAACACCGTTTGAGACTCCGGACCAAGGCAAGGCCCGGCTTCTGACCCACTGGGAACAGATGGACTACGGGGTCCAGTTCACCGCCTCTCGCAAGTTTCTCACCATCACCCCTATTATACTGTAAGAGTGTTCGCCTTTGCTCTGTGCTGTTCGAAGCTTCATTCTGCCTGTCACGCTAATTTGTCCCTTTTGGTTGTGTTCTGCACACGCACTGGGAAAGCTTTAACAGCTTGCTCTGCATGACCATGAGCAAGAGGCAGTGATGCTGATTTCCTGTGGTGTCCGCTGGCAAGGAGAGATGGATTTAGAAACCGTTAGTTAGTCCTGACTGTCATTTGCTCTTTTCTTCTCTCTTGTGTTGTATTCTCTCATATTGTGAGGATATATCTATCAGTTTCAATGAGAGATTTTATTTCAAAGCGACAAGATATTGTAAAAAAAAAAAAAAAAAAAAAAATATATATATATATATATATATATATATATATATATATATATATATATATGTGTGTATATATATGTGTATATATATATATGTGTGTGTGTGTGTGTGTGTATATATATATATATATATATATATATATATATATATATATATATATATATATATATATGTATGTATATATGTATTTAGCAGTGTTTTGGTATTATTAATACAGTATTATGGTATTTACTAATATTTCTAACTAGTTCTATTCTGTTTCTCTTTAGCTTTAATCTATTTATTAAGTAAACTACAACTTCAATTTAAATTAGTTGCCAGTTCAAGTTTAATTTGAATAAAAAGTGTTTTTATACTATAAAAAAGTAATAATAACAATAATGCACATCCATTGTTTTTGCAAAATAAACCCTCACATGGTGATCAAGACCCTGACACGAAGCGAAGCACTTTTGCATCACCCTGAAGGGGTTTATTTTGACATAACAACCGTCTGGATCTATATTATTCTGCTTATTACACCACTACTTGGCAAATATGTAAATGATGGATGAAATCTTGTTTTGAGTTATATTTTATTGCTTTTTCTTTAAATGCAAAGCTTCCTCAAAGAAACTAGGCTTTGAGCCTAGATGAAGTTCAGACAAGACAGACATTTAAGGCATTACGTACAGTTGTATAACTAATTACACTACTTTTCATTGCAAAAAGAAACACGACAACATAAAATGTTATTTGAAAAGAAAGTGTTTTATATAATATGTTTATTATCTTAAATCCAGTACAAAACAATAATTCTGACAACAAGGCCTACTATTAATAGTGAAGTCTGCTGTTTTCGTTTTACAGTAGATACAGTTAATATCAGTGGTTCAGGATGATAACTGTTGCATTTGAATAAAACAAGAGTGCACAGTGGTGTAATATGAAAGACATGAACAATGTGCCAGCCTCAAAACCTGGATGTTTAATACTTCCTGTTATCCATAGAGCTGTGTAATAATAGTATCTAATAGCCTGTATTGATGTAAAAAAGAATTTCAATAAATGTTTTTATATTATATTATATTACAGTGGACAGCATAAATGAGTACACCTCCTCTAAATAAATATAAAAGATGTATTTTATTAATGATCACTAATATAATTCATGTAAAGATTGCAAAATTGAAAAATATTAAACATATGCTTAATAAAAACAACAAAATGCATGCCATTATTTTCTGTAAGATAAGACAATTACGTAAAGTAAATACGCCCTAGATTTAATTGAGAAAATGTATAATATTCTAGTACTTAGTATGTCTTCCAGAATTAAAGTATACTGCTCTGACCCTTCTTGGCACTGAGTGTACAAGTTCATGACAGATTTTCACATCTGTCCTGTTTAACTCCTGGACGACCTCCTTAAATGCTCTGGTCTTTAATGGAGGGTTTTGCTCCCCTCGTCTCTACAGAATCCCCCACAGCTGCTCAAGAGTGTTAAGATTGAGTGAAATACATGTCCGCTGAAGGATTTTCACCTTGGGAGAATCAATATATTTGTCATGCTGAAAAAAGGCCCAATAATGCAGGGAATGAGGGGAGGATCGCATCTTCTGTTTCAAGTTTTTGTGTTACAGCACACAGTAGTGTGTGAATTCATGCCAGCATTGATAAAGCACAACTACCTTAAACCTTCAGCATTTATTCATCCCTATATAAAAGCTTTACTACCACTGAAAGTCACTGTGAGTACCAAGCAATTTTCGATTTACCAGAGTATGTGAGTGGAGTGGAGCGCCAACAATTTCCCCTCCGTGCTCCAAGCAATCAATAATCACTCCGCTCCGGGTTCACCGGTTATATTAAACGAAAAATAAATGCATAATAATAGAAGAATAGTTTTAATATGGTTTATTGGACACCTACAATTAGCCCAAGTCCATGTTAAAGGACTGCTTATCTCGCTTAGCATACTGTGTGCAACGTCTCTCTCTACTATAGCGATGCTGAGGGTAGTTACTTCAGAAACAGAATATGCTGTAACTTTTCAGTTTTTCTTCATTCCTGAATGTATGCTTACGGTCTGTATGTTATGTGTGAGCTTGTGTGCTCTGTCTGTGTGCAGCAATGTAGCAGCACATTAGTTTCGAGCGGAGATTAACAAACTGTACAACTTAAAACGCACTCGTCCATCACCCTTTTAATCTTTGTATGTGATCCACATATCTGTCAAGCTAAGTAATTCTGTTTAATGCGTGATTTTGCCTTATTTGTGCTCGTGATGGAGTGGTAGCGGAGCGTTCTCGAGTGAATGAAAACCTCAAGGCTCCAACTTTCAAAAAATCTGCTCCTAGCTCCAGGCAAAATCACGCCGCTCCACTCCTCGCTCCGCTCACAAACTCTGCACTGTACTTCTCCTCTAACAACACCAGAACATTTGGGATGCTTTTGGATCCGAGTCTCTTTAGACCAGAGAATGGATTCCCAGGAGTCTCCATTTTGTACATTTTGGCCTTGAAATAGGTTAAATGAGTTTATTTTGCTTTGGCTACAGTAGGTAACTCTAGTGGTGACAACAGCCATGCATGTCTCTTCTGCAGGCTGCGTCATACTCTGTGAGATAAAGTGTCACTGTTTTCATAGCTGTTGCTGGCTCTGAGAGACTTGCATGTTATTTCTCCTGCGCTTTTTTTTTTTTTTATGCTGTGCACTGTATATTAAATATTATGTTACATATAAACATTTTTTTTCTTTAGAATAGCATGCACAATACTAGAAATGTTCATTAAGAAAGTAACTGTATCTGTTTTTATATTGATCTGATTTTCTATTGTTTATACTAATCTTTTTATATATCCACTACCGATCAAAAGTTTAGAATCAGACTTGTAATGTTTTTTTAAAGAATTAAATACATTACAAGTCTTACTGATCCCAAGCTTTTGAACGGCAGTGTATGTGTGAAAAGTATTCTGTTGCAGCATGAAGAAACCACATCCTGTGTTTCCATTAGATGCAGTCTTATGCTGTGCTTGCTTGAGCAACTTCTGTAGCTTCTGTATCTATGCCTCTCATGTTGCTATCAGACATCTGACTTGATCTTGTCCTTCCCCTCTACAGGTATTTCCTGACCAGTTTCTATACAAAGTATGACAGGGTCCACTTCATCATCAACACAATTTCCCTGCTCACTGTGCTTGTCCCCAAACTGCCTCAGTTCCACGGGGTCCGTCTCTTTGGAATTAATAAGTACTAATGAGGTTTTGCTCTTCAGCACAAGAGGAATTAAAAATAGAGAAATTGAGGGCTTCATCGGATGCTCTGCTGCTTTGTGGACCAAGTTGCTAAACAATCTGCTATGGTATCACTTTTATTGATGTTTTTTGTATAATATTCAGTAGATACAAACACATTTGTAGAACCACAAGCAGAATACAGCAAAAGAGGCTCTCTGGATATGTTGGGACCACCTTTATACTATGCTGCGTTATGTACGTCATTTGGAACTGTGTTAGATTTCAGTCACTTTGGCAGAAATGCTACATTGATGCAGTGAATCAGATGGGTCAAAATACGCTGGTTCATCTCTTCCTATCTGTTTTGGGGGCCTGAGTCAGCACGTTCCAATGTTCAGCACTTGAGTGTTAAAAAGAGAAAAAGGTACTTACAGTACTGAAGAAAGTGTACAAGGCTATTTTTAGCCAAAAGACTGGCTATAATTCCATTGTTGGAAAATGTTTTTAGATTTAAAAGAAAACGAGTTTCATCTTATACATGCACAACCTGTTAAAATGTTTTAATCATGTGTTGGTTGCAGTGCTCCATCCATATCTGGTCTTTCACTATTTTATAACATGCACTAATATTGAAGAACAAAAAAAGTTAGTTGCACACATGGGAATTAAAAACCTGTAAGAGTGGTTTCATATGGGGAGAACAGGCACAAGGGAATATTGGATTGGAACTTTTCCCCCCCAAGTGAGAAACTGCAGTCTAACTGTGCACATGACCTTTAGTCCTTGAAACTGTCTCGGTGGACACTTGTGTACAGCTACCGCACTTCATGTCCAGGTCTGAGTGAGGATAGATTCAATGGTAATGCAGTTTGCTAAGGTACAGAATATTTCTGTGAAGCATCATCAAAATGTGAATAAGATGTGTAAGTGTTTATCATTGTTAACGGACGGTCAATCACAATGTTCACCTTTACCATGTCGGTCTCACAAAGGCATTAACTGAAACAACATTTTTTATTATTACTATTATTATTTTATTTTTTTAATTAGCGATGTAAAGCAAACCTGTCTGTCACAGTACATCTACAGATTTTAGTTTTGAGCAAATATGTAGCTACTGCATTTTGCCTTTGTACAGCAGTATGGACTGATGACAGTCCCTGTGATATGCATTTTGCATTTGACAGTACTATACTGAGCCTAATTTATAATCATTAAAGGGGGGGTGAAATGCACGTTTTCACTCAATATCCTGTTAATCTTGAGTACCTATAGAGTAGTACTGCATCCTTCATAACTCCAAAAAGTCTTTAGTTTTATTATATTCATAAGAGAAAGATAGTCTGTACCGATTTTTCCCGGAAAAACATGACCGGCTGGAGGCGTGACGTGTGGCCGGAGCTAAAGAATCACGAGTGCCAGTAGGCTTTTGCGTTGAGAGCGTTTGGAAGCTGTGACATTACCGTGAGGGAAAAAAACCATCATCCAAAACAAACCATGGCTTACAGTCAGATTCAGCCGTTTATTTATGATCCAGAATCAGATCCCGAGGCTGAAACTGAACGAGAGCAGCAGCAGCAACGACTCGCTCCGAGCGGGGCTCGAACCTGGGTCTCCGGCATGGGAGGGGAGGCACTAACAAGGAGGCAGAGATATTTGAAGCAGTTTTACTCACCGCCTGCGGTTCCAACACACGATCGTGACCCTTTTTCATTGGGATTGCATCATCCTTAAGAAATAAACGATACGCAAATCCGTCGTCAAACTGGGCCTTGTTTGTAAAACAAGCATCTTCGAAATGCAGGGAACAAACAAAAACACTTGCACAACTCTGTTGATGCTCTGTAAAAATAAACTCTATCCACTGGTCCCTTAATGCTGGCTTTTTTTGGTAATCTGTGCAGGGTTGTTTTGCCCTGGCAACCAAAAACACACTTCTTTTGTGACTTTTCGCGACGCTCTCGCTCTGATCAGTGAATCGCTCTGATTAGTGAAATGTCTGTGCTGCTCAGCCTCGCTATACGGGAGCACGTGCTCTTCCGGCAGAAGTGTCCTTAGGACCCATATAAGGAAATTCCACTCCATCTAACGTCACACAGAGCCATACTCGAAAAAAACTTTCCGAAACTTGTGACAAACCGGAAGGAGTATTTTTGGAACAAAAATACTCCTTCAAACATACAACTTAATTTTTGAAACTTTGTCCATGTTTAGCATGGGAATCCAACTCTTTAACAGTGTAAAAAACTCAGTATGCATGAAATAGCATTTCACCCCCCCCTTTAATAATTATCTTATGTTGGAATGATGTATGGTCTGTGACTAACCCTAGTACTTACCAAGCAAGATTCATTAAAGGTTGCTTTGAAAATGACATTGCTTGCCTTTATTGTCTAATACAGCATTTCAGTGTCATTTTTAGTAGCTGTTATTGGTGTCTCTGTCATGCTCAGTGTGGGGTTTGTTTTATTGCTGCCCTCTCTTCAATAGAATAGGTTACTGTCAGAACAATTATGAAACCAGTAATCCTGCATACGTGGAGCAGTGCCTTATCTAGCAGATCAGTTGACTTTGATATGTTCTTATCTTAGTTTGCTTTGTAAATCATATTCTGTGTTTTTTCAACATTTTGTGACAGATGCTTGTTTATTTTTGACATGATCGGTATTTGCAACCATACTTATTACAATGGTAGAAACTGTATTTTGCAATTAATATTTTTTATATGTCGACAGGGTAGCTTTCGCAATCGTGTTTAATGCAACTGCAGGTCAGCATTGTGACAGGGCTGAAACGATATGAAAATCATTTTTACTGTTGATCGTTCATCTAGAGCTCATTTGTTCATCAGCTGGGCTTCAGTTTTCATTTGTCTCTCGTTCAACTGGCTTTATCAGTTGTAGATATTGGGGTGTTCCCTGAAATTAAATTTTGTCCCAGGCTGTATTAGTACATTTTCAATCGTGTCTAATCTTTTGTTACTGAGTTAATACTGCGAGCAATGAATCTTCATGTTTTGGGAGCTGTAAAAACAAGAACTCTGGCTAGAGAAGTTGGTCTGTTGTAGTGTGGTGTAATCGGAGGTGTTGTGTACCATGCTGCATCTGGTCTTATCATTTGGCAGGAAGGATGCTGATGTCTTTTTTGTGCTGCAGAGCCTCTTGGAAAGATTGTCAGTTGTGGTACTGTTCTGCCATCTCTTATTCCACAGTTGTTCCTCTTTACATTCACACAGTGATTGTGATTGACAGCAGCAGTGAAGCGACTCTCATCAGCAATTCACTAGCTGCACGGCGGGATGCTTTGCAAGCTTAATCAGCAGGGATAGTCTTATCCTGTGACTGATGAAGCGTATTCATCAGTTAATGTGAAACAATGCTTAGTAATGAATGAATGAATGAATGAATGAACTCTACCTGACATTTTACAATGAGCCAGATGAATAAAAACAGAGATTTAAAGGAATAGTTCAGCCAAAAATAGAAATACTATAATTTACTCAACCTTATGTCATTCCAAAGCTGATTTTCTTTGTTGTTTGGAAAACAAAATTATATTTTGAAGACTTTTCTGTCAAATAAAAGCAACATTAGACCCCATTCACTTATTGTATGGTCAAGTGACAAAAAAAAGTAATTTAAATATATTGTTTTGCATATATAGATGCATACATACAGGTACAGCACATAACTCTAGCCAGAGTTATGTGCATCTCAGTAAATTAGAATGTCATGGAAATTCAACTCAAATTGTGAAAATTGTGTATTTAATAAATTCAATGCACACAGACTGAAGAAGTCTTTGGCTCTTTTAATTGTGATGATTTTGGCTCACATTTAACAAAAACCCATCAATTCCCTATCTCAACTAATTAGAATACTTCACAAGACCAATAAATAAAAATAAAAATTTTTTAGTGAATTGTTGGCCTTCTGGAAAGGTAATTTACTGTAATGTAATGTACTTTAATTACTTTCTCAATTCGACGTGACATGGAGGTGATCAGTTTGTGGCACTGCTGAGGTGGTATGGAAGCCCAGGTTTCTTTGACCGTGGCCTTCAGCTCGTCTGCATTTTTTGGTCTCTTTATTCTCCTTTTCCTCTTGAAAATACCCCATAGATTGTCTATGGGGTTCAGGTCTGGTGAGTTTGCTGGCCAGTGAAGCACAGCAACACCATTGTCATTTAACCAACTTTTGGTGCTTTTGGCAGTGTGGACAAATCCTGCTGGAATACGAAATCAGCATCTTCAAAGAGCTGGTCAGCAGAAGGAAGCTTGAAGTGCTCCAAAATTACTTGGTAAACAGGTGCAGTGACTTTGGTTTTCAAAAAACACAATGGACCGACACCAGCAGATGACATTGCACCCCAAATCATAACAGAATGTGAAAATTTAACACTGGACTTCAAGAAACTTGGGCTATGAGTTTCTCCACCCTTCCTTCAGACTCTAAGACCTTGGTTTCCAAATGAAATGCAAAACTTGCTCTCACCTGAGCAAGAGGACCATGGACCACTGGGCAACAGTCCATTTGTTCTTCTCCTTAGGCCAGGTAAGATGCCTCAGGAGCGGCTTAACAAAAGGAATACGACAACTGTAGCCAAATTTCTTGACAGGTCTGTATGCCTTAACCCAAAGCATCAGTCCACTCCTCGTGAAGGTCACTCAAATTCTTGAATCGATTTTACTTGACAATCCTCTTACGGCTGTGGTTTCTCGGTTGTGCATCTTTTTCCTTCCACTCAACTTTCTGTTAACATGCTTGGATACAGCACTCTGTGAACAGCCAGCTTCTTTGGCAATGAATGTTTGTGGCTCCTTGTGAAGGGTGTCAATTATTTTTTTGTTTTTGGATGAATTATTCCTTGATATATGGCTTCAACATAGCTCAAATCAGGAAAATGACATTTTGAAGATGATTTAATCTAGTTTAACAAATGAGAAAATGTACATTAAAGACAGCAACAATATTAAGAAAGCACCATGCCAGTATTCCAGCGTGCAAGGTGACTCAGGGCTGTGCTCTTTGGGCTGTTACCCAAAGTCAGCAACTTTTTAAACATTGACTGGGTGAGAGTCGGTCAGAATGGTGGAGTGAGGTCATTACTGAGCATTACTAGCTACAGCCTGAGTAAGCTGTCTATCAGCCTGTCAACACCTCAGGGATCAGATCCATTCTACAGTGGTCCTTTACATTAGCATAACAGAATGACACTCCAGGTGTTTTATTTTTTAAATATTGTATGCTATGTTTTTGTGTTTATTGCATTACAATATCATCAGCTGTAAAAAGTGCACATGTAGCATTTAAGGTTATACAGTGTTCTTTATTTTTGCTCGAAAGGCTGCAGGACCAACCAAGTCACATTGATGCAGCACACAAACACTGACTATTCATCAAATTATAGCCTGGATTTATTCAGCACACTTATGGGAATATATTTTAGATACAGAAAGAATGTAATAATTTGGTAAGAAGTATTTGTAAACATTATTGTCACTGCTTTTCTGAGGTTTGGCATTGGTAAGATTTTTGAAAGAAGTTTCTTACACTCACCAAGACTGGATTCATTTGATCAAAAATACAGTAAAAGCACTAATATTATTACAATTTAAAATATCTGTTTTCTGTTGTTTCTGTAGTTTACTCCTGTGACTGTAAAGTTGTTTTTTAAGGCTCCAGTCGTAAGTGTTACATGATCCTTCTGTTACAATGTAAAAGTCTTTACTGTCACTTTTAGTCAGATTAATGCATCATTTATTTATTTAAAACCGAGAAAAAAAAGTACTATCCCCAAACGTTTGAACTGTAGTGTAGCTGGGGTAGGTAACAGCTGAAACATGATAACCGTATGATAAATACAGAGAGCAGGTGTATCGGTAATTACAGTAGTGATGGTATTTACATATTAAACTGAAGATTTTATTTGTACTGCATTAAAAAATGGAAAAGGTATTGGTCAATTTCTGCCAGGACAGTGCCTATTAAGATTAAATACATTTCAGTCAACCTTAAAACACAATGCAGTACATCATTTAAAATATTGGTAAAACGCCCGTGAAAAATCAATGCGGAAAACTATTTCATATTAACACATTTTTACAGACTTTTCTTAGTGTGTGGTAGATGTTACAATGAACTGAAATGCTTTTAATTATTACATTTATGTAATGTCATTAGAAATAAAAGTGAATTCTGAAGGAAAATGTCTTTTTTCATAATTTTTAGCATGCTGATATGATGTGCAAACATCTAAATTCTAAAATATCTGAGTTGACCATTAGGTGTCAGCGTAGCCACTTCTATAAAATGTTACTTTACTGATAAGTATTCAGTATAGTTTGTGGTTACCATAGAGAACGAATTATCTGGTCATTGTTAAGATTTTTATGGTTCTCCTTTTTTCTGTATCTGAATATTTTAAGGAACAAAACTGGATATTGACCCTGTCAACAGTCCTTGACCGTAGTCTCACCGATAATATAATCACCTGATCATGCGTTGTCTGTGATAACGTGACTTTAAAGGACCCTGCGTCGTGTTCCAGTTGTCACAAGGAGCAGCTGTGGCCTTATGGTTAGGGAGCTGGACTAGTTACCAGAAGGTTGTCAGCTCGAGTCTCTTTGCTGGCAGGAGTTGTAGATGGAAGAGAGTGAATGAACAGCGCTCTCTTCCACCTTCAGTACCCATAGCTGAAGTGCCCTTGAGCAAGGCACTGAACCCCCAGTTGCTCCCCGGGCGCTGGATCTAGCTGCCCACTGCTCCAGGTGTTTGTTCACGGTGTGTTCACTTCTCACTGCTGTGTGTGTGCACTTGGATGGGTTAAATGCAGAGCACCAATTCCGAATTTGAGCTACCATACTTGGAAAATGTCACGACTTTCACCTTTTTTTCTCTCTCTCTCTCTCTCTCTCCAAAAGGCAGTCTGGCATTTTTTTTTGTTCTCCAACTAAAGCTAAAGTTCAGCTAAATGTTTAATGTCAACAGTAAAAGTATGTCATTACATTAGGAACATTCTCTGAAGAATGTTGGTTACCGAACAGTTGACTGTAGCCATTGACTAAAATAATGCTTTGGAAGTCAATGGCTGCCGTCAAATGTTTGGTTACTAACATTCTTCAGTATCTTTTGTGTTCAACAGAAGAAGGAAACACATACAGAGTTAAAACAAATGGATGGCAGGTGAAGGCTGAACTATTCCTTTAACAGGGGACCCTGCTCCATCTCCACCAAGGGGTCCTGGGGTCTAAAAAGGCTCTTCTGAATTCCCCTCGTGTTTTGTAAAATGTAGCGTGTTTCAGTCAGCAGGGGGCAGTACATGCCACAAGTTGACGCTAATCTAGAGTGGCATTTGCCACCTAAAAATAGGATTTGCCTGTGGATAAAGGCTCTTTATTTACTTTAGCCGAACTATTTAACAGACATAATGAGTTTTGTTTTAGAGTTTAGTTATATTCATTGCTGTTGTTAACAGTGTTATTTTGTCACCTTGGTTTACTATTTGACATTCGTGAATGGTATCAAAGCTAATTCAAGTCTCTGTTGTCTTTCATTTGAAAATATACAAAGGCTGCTTTATCTTTCGCCACCCACTGCTTTCATTCGGTCTTTTATTCTGTCCTCAAATTCTTTATGTCCTTGACCTTCTTTCATTCTTTCTGTTTTTCTCTCTGTCTCTACCCATCAGTTCAGTCAGCTGGATGGGAACATGGCTTAAATCTGTTCACTGGGAACATGGGGAACCCCATGGGTTTTAAAATATTACTCACGTTCCTCTGCAGTGCGTTGGCATTTGAAGTTGCTCCTCTTCCTGCAGAAATGTGATCTCTGTGATTTAAAGGAGCTCACTTTGAAAGGAAGCACACTTTATTAAAAACTAAATAAATATAATCAGCTTTCAAAGCTCAGGATTTGAAATATAGATGCTCTGTGGTGCCTTATGGTTGTTTGTGCTTGTAGCGAAATGCTTTTTTCCCCTGAAACTGAACCCTGGGTAGAGGGATTTCATTTACACATATTTAAATAACCCAACAAATGAGGACTATGTGAGTACTATGTCCCTCAGTGTGTGAGGACACACAGGAGACTCGGACACTACGGTCATGTCCCACAACCCCAAAAGTAGAAGTACTAAAGGGGAGGTTGTACTGAATTATGGATATAAATAGAGTTGCCCCTGATAAGGTGAATTAAACATGAAGAATTGGTTCCTTCAGGATCTGCATGAGGGAGAGGACAATCACTACTATGAAGAGAGGCCTAAAAACTTGGTTTTAAATTAGTGTAGTCCACACAGTCAGTGTTTTGTATTGACACGTGTATTTAACGACATGTATGATCCTCAAGGTGTGGAGGTCCAGTATGTTAATGTATGGGTGTTAATGTATCTACGTGGAACATAGAATGTTGTGTACATCTTACTAATGTAATCTGATGGGAGCAGCTCTGTACAGTAACTAAATCAGATATGTGACGTGACATTCAGTCAAGTATTGTGGCACATACTCAGAATTTGTGCTCTGCATTTAAACCCCCCCCCCCACACACACACACCGTTCCAGTCTCTACTGAGATATCGAAATTCCACATGAAAACACGGAGTACACACATGTAATGCAGAGTGACTCGTCACATAGTATTGCATATTTTTACACAGTTCTGTCAGGACCACTATCGTCAAAATGATTGACACTTAGCATACAGTTTGGCGTTATGGATCTGTTCTGTGCACCCATGTAGTCCATGAGCCTGAGCAGGGAGAGCAGCAGTAACCCCTCAGGGTAAACAGAACAGAACAAAGCAGATATCATTAATGTTCCTAAGGATATTGTAAGTGTAAGAACATACACTTAGATAAAGATAAAAAGGAGTCTAATTAAATGAGGAATATCCGAAAGCCAAGTCCTGACTGTGGTGTAAAGAGGAGTTGGGGATGGAAAGGTGTAATTTGCTCCTGAGAAAGTGATAAAGCTGCTGAATAAGACTGAATAGACCTTATATAGGAATGCCGTGACTGGCGACACATTCCTATAGGAAGATGTGGATCAGCTGAGAGTCAGCTGATGTAAGCTTGACTCACGTGCCAGAACTAACGCTTTATGCTTTATTTGATCAAAAAAACTGCAGTCATGGGCAGTGTTGGGAGTAACGGTGTTTAAGTATAACAGCGTTACTAATGGAGTTTACTTTTCAGTAAGTGAGTAATCTAATTAATGGAATAAAGCGTGAGGTGTCATGCTTTGGCTAGTGGCTATACACATCAGCTGCCTGACACCGTTGTAAATCCGATGATGATTGACTGGGTGGGCGGTGCCCTGCTCACTTTCTCACTGCACGCTCTGACAACCACCAGACACAAGACGGCATCAGCAATAATGGCATTGACTTAAGATTGAAATCACTTGCGCCAGACGCTCTATTCGTATCTGGTGTGAACGCACCATAAGAGTTGGATAGTGTTCTGTTTATTGGGCAGTAACTTTAGGCCTAATGTACAGTTACAGAGATTTGCACTAATGGCCAGGTTTCCCTTTGTTTCTTTTTACCCAAGTTTAAATTAGTTTTTCTTAATTTTGCACTTGAATTTTATTTTCAATATTTATTTTTTATATGTTTTTATTTATATACATACATATGGCTGGCTGCAATCTATTGAGTTCAAATAAATACAACATTTTCTAAAATACTTATATTGTTTTTATTCTTCAATCAGTTAATATAAACATCTTATATATTAAAGATGTTATAGGACGTAATAGCATTATAGAACATAAAAATAACATCAAAGTTACTTTGCTGAGTAACTAATTACTTTTACAAAGTCGTAACTTAATTATTAACTTAATTACATTTTTGGAGAAGTAATTTGTAACTGTAACTAATTACTTTTTTAAAGTAAGATGACCAACACTGGTCATGGGATCCGTTGTTACAAAATGAAAATAACCAAATTGGGTGTACTTAGCACTGTGAAACAGGACTGACACCTGAATTCTTCTTCCAATGTCCATGATTGATATATAGACTGTAAACTTATTTACACGTCTACCTTTGTACAACGTTGTATTGCTTTCATTCACATTTGTGTTTCACAGCCTGTTTTCACCTAATACGGCTGGGCTTGATACCTGGGCTTTACCTCCGTCTAAACCCAGTGAAGCTGACAGGTAAAAAATAAATAAATAAAAAAAAGTTGACAAAGATGAATTTGTTTAATATCTGAGGGATATAAATAATATCAGGCGTCATCACTGGCACAAATGTTGAGGTTTACTTTTTAATAACTTTATATTATAAGACATTAATCATGTCATGGATGAACATTCAAAAACTATTTCATAGTGCATCTGTTTTGCAACCAAGATGTGCTTTCACAGAAACTATAACAGGATTACATTTTACGTCCCTATAAAAACAAGTCCATTAATAGAGCTCTGATGAAGGGCAAATTAGCATCCCAAGCACGAGGGATTAGCATGTCAAACGTTTATCAGACATCTCAAATGCTTAATCAGACTGCTTAGAATCATTTGACTTCTGCTCTAAATGTTCAACACACACACATACACACTGTATGTTTATCTATGTAGCAATGTTGGTGTGTTTAATGTAGTTGGTCTAAATTTCATTTTTTGTGTGTGTGTGTGTGTGTGTTATTTTTGTTGATTTATATGATTAGTAAATAATATTGATATTAAAAAATTATTACATATTAATATTTTATACACTGATTCTATTTTATTATTTTCAGTGGTACAATTCATATCCATAATATTGCTTTCTAAAGTGAAAAATTCATCTGGTTTGAATCAGGAGAGACATATGCACAGATCGAACACTGTTTACCAATGAAAACAGTTCTAAGCAAATATGTATAAAAAATAATGTAAATGATGTCATATTTTCCAAATCATTGGATAATTATGATGAAACAAATGTATCTACATTTTGGATGGCCTGAGGGTGAGTACATTTTCAGCAAATGTTAATTAGGCAGTTAATTAAGGTTGATCGTTTAGTCATATTGATTCACAATGTAATTGCTGTTGGTTTTAGTCTGTCTTTTGAAAAATGTACTCTTATGTAGACCCAGTGAACTCAACCTCCTTATTCACGCATGTGTAGACAGGCAATGTTCCCTCCATGACTGTCCTCTTGACAATCTCTCTCAGGAAAGACACTAGTACTCTCTTTAAGAGATCACATTAGCCTTACTTACAGTTCGATTGATTTTCAAGGCTTTTAGTGTCTGAATGAGACCAGCACCATGACAGGCAGGAGTTTTTCAGTACTGGGGCATGTCCTGTGTTTGTCACCTCTGCCAGAAGCGCTGTTTGATTCTCGTTTTGCTTCACAGAAATATATCAATATATTCTGTCTGAGATTTTCACCAACTCATTAGATAAATTACCTTCAGTCCGTATACTGTTCTGTGATATTAAGTATTTTACTGCTTGTGTAAACATGCTAATTTGTCATGAAGTACTTGCATCTGTATAAATATTGAATCAATTGCATATATATTTGACTCATTCTGATCAAGTTTCATTATTTTATTTTTTTTCATAAGTATTTGTATTGGCTTTTGAATTCTATTGGGCTTTTAAATGGTCTTTGTTCTACTGAAGTAGAGGTGAATGTGGCCTGTGGGCCTTTAGTAAGTCGTACATTCATATCAGAAGGTGATTTGTGAAATAGTTAATAATAGCACATGAAGCTCTCTCCAAAATGGAAACCTGGTGATCACAGGGCTTTTTATTGGGGTTAACATGGCTCTTCTAATTCTCTGCATGCCCTAATATCTGCATATTAGAGAATTTAATTATTTCATCTCCAGGGTGCCGTATGAAAGTATGTGGGACCAAGAGAAATAGAGATAGTGATGTGTTATATGGGCTGTCTCGAGGGAAGTAGCACATCATGCACTGTTTGCGGCACAGATATACAGTGTGTTTTAACTCCATTTCCATGCTCCACTGCATGTCTGATTTCATGCTTAACCGGAATTACCCATCAGCCTCTGATGAGTCAACAGGGTGAGCTTTTGCCACTACTCGCATTTACCAATCCGTCCATCTTTTCATCACTTGGTGAAAATCAAATATTTGAAAATGATGGTGTTCATGATGGTTTTATCTACGACTTCAAGCTTACCTTGACTTTGGGCTCAAATATGATGTCTGTCAGTCTGAGGACAGTTGCTCCAAATGTGGCTCCAGATGGCTCCCTATATACAGAACAAAGGAACAATGCCAGTCTTTGCTTTGGAATGGCATCATATTGTGCAAACAGGCCTGTATCAGCACAGCATGCTCTGTTACATGAGCCTTCCCCCTCTTTCAGAAGATCTCAGCCACCTCAGATCAGCTGATGGCAATGCAGTGCATTAAGTGTCTTTATGAGCAACAATGAAACAGACAGGCAGCCCGTCACGTCTCATTAAGCAGGAGAAATACAAATACTTGGTCTCTGCTTGCAGGTGACCAATTTACTTCAGTGTACTAAAGCTCTCAATTTGTACAATCTGTCGCTAATAGCCGTTACAAATATGCAGAAGATCAAATAATGCACTACATCGGATGATTATAGTTTACAGGGTAGAGTGTATTCGCATCACAACTCAGTCTTTTAATTTGGTGTTGCTTTGGCACTTTTTGTTTAAAGCTTTCGGTTCTATCATTTATAAATGTTACTGACAATAGCAACAGTACCTATTATCAAAAGAAGCTTTGCCAGTAACAAGTATCCATTTTCCAACGTTTCATTTTTTTTTTGCAGAGGTAATAATTAACACAATCTGTCTTTTATGTGGACTGTCATATAAATCAGTTTGTTTATTTAAAAAAATCAACCTGAATAGTTTTTTTTAACTGAATGAACTGATTTAGACTTCATACATCAAAGTCCAATTTGAGGGAATTGATTGTTCGAATGATTCATAGTGTGATTTCACTATGATTTTGACTCTCAAGCTCTATACACAGATTAAACGTTTGGAGTTGGTAAGGTTTTTCAATGTAAAATGTGTAAATACATTTTGAATAACTTTTTTTCTTTTTTTAATATGTTTCTTTGGTGGTAGGGTAGTATCATTAAACTACTTTATAAAGCTTCAGTTGTAACAGCTTTCCCAGTTTATGCTGACAGTGGAACTGTGTACTATGTTCAATTAGTGGAGCTAAGCTAATGACTTTGCATGACGGTATTCAATACCTGCAACAATATTCCCCAGCACCAGCCCTGAGTCATAAGAGGGGTCGTCCGTCTGTTCTTCCTGCATGCATCACCCTGACAGTCGGAGCCGAGCTTGCATTTGCGGGCCCATTAGTGGTAATTTACAGACATATTTCATAGGGCATGGAAGAGGATGGATGGCTCATATTAAGGGCTGTGGACAGGAAGTGCTTATGTGTGTGTCTGTGTGTCAGACTTTA
Organism: Carassius auratus; assembly: GCF_003368295.1. Taxonomy (NCBI): domain Eukaryota; kingdom Metazoa; phylum Chordata; class Actinopteri; order Cypriniformes; family Cyprinidae; genus Carassius; species Carassius auratus. Next base: position 8,579,136 of record NC_039279.1, on the reverse strand, counting down.
GGGGGATCTTTCCTTATTTGCTTTGGAGGGTACCTGCCTCAAGAGTGAAGTGCTTCTCAATGAGAGCTGAAAAGTAATGCTCACAAGGGCTTACATCGATTAGCTGTTCACGCAAAATTGTTCCCCGTTCTCCAGACTCATTAACAGGCCTCTCTTCATATAAGTGATGCCATTTGCATGGCAGAATCTACAATGACATGGCACTGCCCCTGTATTTGAGGAGGTTGGCTGGCAGACTCGGGTCTCGGGTTTTAAAAGCTTGTGAGCATTTTTCAAAGGGTGCTGTCAGAGCATAATGTCGTACTCTAAAGATAAATTGAAAACTGGGTGGTACTAAGCGAAACAGTTTGACAGAATGAGAGAGCGATCTTAATGCTGGGTTTGGCATTGGCGAAACCATTCATTTGATGTCCATTTGTTCATGAAACAAAAGCTCCACAGTCCTTTTTCATTCACTGATCTATTGAAGAGCACAATGAGAATCTGATCTTCATGTTACCTTCCTCCTGACTCTAAAGTTCTGTGGTGTACTAAACATCTTCTCATTGCTTTTATTTAGCTTTTTAAAATGTTAAGTTACATACATGTTTGTTTATTTATTTTGAACCTGATGATCGTTTTTCTCCAGTATGATTTGAGAATGATCAAAAGAGCATCTGTGCTTCAATGGAAAAGGCGTTTTATTATATAAATATTTTTTTTAATCAAAATGTCCTAATGCAAACTTTAATTGAAACAACCAGCCAAGAATAGTTGGAAAAGCATGATATTTCTGCAAAATATTACATTGTTGCTTGCATGTTTTGTGACAATTTCAAAGTGAAATGTCCAGTAAGTGGCACATGTTTTTTTTTTAGATGAATGTCAAGTGATTAATGTCAGTCTGGCAATGCTTTATTTCTTTGATTGTTGTATATATCACGGAAGTTCGTCAAGGAAATGTCCAGTGATTGGGGCTAAAAGGTTAATGCTCTATTGTGTCCAGAAATAATAAGCACTAACAATAAACCCTACCCTAAACTTAACCAATAGTGTTAACCAAAGCAAACATTACATACATATTTATTTGTATATATTTGCTGAAGCATTCATGCCATTTTAGCAAACTTTGAGGGATTTATTTTCTTCTTCTTTGTTTTGATATCACAGTTCGGTATGGTTTCGATAAAGCAGTGGGGAAAACTAAACATAATTATTATTATTTTGTATTATTATTAAACAGTGGTTTACTTAACAAATCACACTTTCTTTAAATATATTCAATTTTAGTTTTTAGAATTATATATATAAAAAATATATTACATTTTTCTTGGAGATAAAAACTACATCAGCTTATGCTCCAAGGAGGCCTTTTACATTACTATAAGGTAACAATGAACTACATAGACCAAACTTAAAGGTGCAATAGGTGATGGTCTTCAGCAACATTTTTTGTTATGTTAGTTGAAAGTCTCTTCATATCACGATAGCAATCATTAAGTAAAGTGGTCTTAATGTATTTATCTGTACCTATATATTCTGTGGAAGGCATAGGACCAAGAAATGTACGTCGAATAAATAGCTTTCCTACCAGCCTGTCAATGTATGTAGCTAAATACCTCTGCTCACCCTGTTCCCGCAGACAGAATATGTATTAGCGCGTATTAGCATACGTAATAGCGCAGTCATGCTTGCTGTTCAGACAGAGCAAGAATGGCAGACAAACAACATCAACATCATTCCTGGTATTGTAGTTCTAGGTTTTCTTGCTGGTGAATGACACATGATATAGCCCAGCGGTTCCCAATTCCAGTCCTCACACACATAGTTTTCATGTCTCGCATTTCATGTAGTTAACACACCCGATTCAAATGACCAACTTGTTAGAAGTTTATTGAAGATTGCTCCCTACTCCCTGAGCAGGGGTTTACTTCACTTCGAGAACATTGACTGGAATTGAGCACCGCTGATGTAGCCTATTGTAGTAATGTTGTCTCTGGTATTTTGGTCTGTGAGCATAAATGTGTTCAGGGGGCGTGGCTTTGGACGCGATTGCAGGGAGGGTGGGACATTCGCTTTCGGTGCTATCAGGCTAATGTTAGCATTTTCCAAGATGTTCTATTGCACATTTAACTTCAGTTCACTATAAATTTTAAATATAATAGTGAAATTATTCAACAAGTCAAATAATTAAAAAAAAATGCATGCAAACGTACATTTCACATAAGAGTTTTTAAATTAACTTCTAAATCTAATTACAAAATTACACCCCTATATTTTTTGTAAGTGGTAAATGCATAGGCTTTTATTTGACAAAAATCTCTCAGATTTCATTAAAAATATCTTCATTTGTTTTTCAAAAATGAACTAAGGTATTACGGGATTGAAATGGGTTTCATTTTGGGGTGAACTATCCCTTTAAGTGTAGATTATGATTAGATCTGATTTGAATTCAATCCACCAGAAACCCCAGCACTATCTGCACCAGATTTCGAAATGCTCCTGACAGACGTCTCCAACTTGGCTTGCCTTCATCTCACAGTGATTGACTGTTGTTTGGCACTCTTGCGTCTCATTTGCATAAACTTCTGCAATTTTGTCTTGCACCACTGTCAATCCCTCAATCCCCCAAGCACCACCCTCATCTCCTATAGAGAATGGATTGGAAGCACCCACTCATGCTCCAATCAGTGGACACGAACAGATTCATACATCTTGAATCAGTAAACAACCACATCAAAATATCACACAAGCTTTTGTGCATTCTGAAAACCTTGATAATTTCACTGCTGTCACAGCCGAGCATGTGACATTATGATTAAACTAAGAGTATTATTGATGAACACTAGTTCTTTATTGAAAAAAAGGCTGAATCTGAGAGCAGTATTCATTTGGAAGTGCTGAGGGGTAAGCGATATGTGTGAGGGTTAGTGTGTGTGTGATGGTATTATGAAGGGTGTTTTATGGACCCCATGGTCATAAAGCATAAGCCACAGCACAAAGAAAGAGATGCTCACTAAACACTTAACATAAATGATTAATCAAACAGATGCAAGGTTCTCACAACAGTACTCAGACCTTGATTAGTCTTCAGAGACCCCAGTAGTCACACTAGATTTGGAAAGGACTTTCAATAGCTTGAAAATTGAGTGTGATGACTAATATGTTTAGCCAATTCTGAGTCTGAGTTCTGACGACAGTCACTGTTTTGAAACATTGCTGTGAAACTATTGTATATCCTTTATAAAGTGTCTTCTGATGAACAGAAGAGTGATATTTGTCAGTGCAAAAGTCACTTTTGTGTTGCTTGGGAGTTGTTTTGAGTGTTTTTTAGCATGTTGCCATGTGGTTGCTGTGGTGTTCTGGTTGGTTGCTAGGTGGTTATTTTGTATTCTGATCCATAGTTGAGTCCTTCCATCAGTTGAAGTCTATGGGAGTGGTATTGTTTTTACTGTGCACCAGGCAAAAGTTACCATCAACAGTACAGCACAGAGCACAAATTGTGTCATCGTTTAACATAATTCAACATAATTCCAAATCTGTATATGTTCCAGTGGAACACAAAATGAAATATTATGAAAAATGTCTCATGATTTTCATGTTAATGCAGTAATGTTGTTAAGACCCCGTTAAATTTAACTGTGAAAACACAAGTGTAACTGCACAATGAAAGCACTTTATAACTATTTAAATGTAAGCCAAAGAACATTAGGTAAAGGCACCGGTGTTGTCTGTGCACTTTTTTCAATGACTTCAAAGGCTCTTCATGATGTCTGTGTCTGGTACTCAGAAAGTACTCAGTAAGAGCAGAGTGCACAAGTGTGTGTGTGTGTGTGTGTGTGTGTGTGTGTGTGTGTGTGTGTGTGTGTGTGTGTGTGTGTGAAAGATAGGTGGGACTGACAGATGACACATGGATGCATGCATGGTCTTTAGTCCACCTCAAGTCTCTTAGCACAGCCATCATTTAAAGTGATTGCAGTGGAAATCACAAAGATGACATGTAGGTCAAGAAAGGACAAAAAAAAGTTAAAGGGAACATCTTGAAATCTAGAAAATTTAGATCCTCTGTGAACTTGTTTTTCACTTTAGGTCGATCTATGACACAAGTAAACACATTGGGTCTCATTCATGAAACACGAGCAGAACAAATTTTTGTGTAAATCGCGTGTAAAGTGGTTTTGGATTCATTAAAACGTTCGTATTTTCCAAATGTTAGTTGGTACGAAAGAAATCTACACCTGCTCCCAGCCACGCGTAAATAGTGCGTTTAACGTCTGAACGTTTTGCTCATTAATACGGCTGCATTTTAATTCACCTTAATCAGGTACATATTTACACAGCATTTTGAAAAAATATTATATATATTAATTACATACGGTTTTTCTTTTAACTTTTATTATGAGAGCCAGTAATAGGATATGTAATATGCTGCCAAACTTCCTTTTTTAGGACCTGATACGCCACTATGTACACTTGAAAATTAAATGGCGTTTTGAATGAACTTCTGATAATAAAACTTCAATTTCTGCAGCTGAGAAATGTTTGTTTTTCAGTCGCTTTTGAGAAGACATGTTGAAATCCTTCGTTTGGTGTCATAATATGATGCTCATATGTAGTTGTCAGTCGGATTTAATAAGCGGGATTTATGGTAATTGAGAGTGAGCGTGCACGCGCATCCCATTTACGACTGATTGGAATTCATTAACACACACACACATTTCACTATCACATCTGACGATTACAAAGTTTTTGTGAATCAGGAGAAGAGTTTTCGGGAAGTTCTCTTTACGCGCAAATCACTCAGATATTTACTCGTATATTTACGAATGTTTCATGAATGAGACCCATTAATTTTAATGAATCCATTTTAAAGGTGAAGTGTGTCATTTCTGTGCTATTTAACTGTACTAACAGTTACAAACAGGTCCCACTCTAATCTCACACTATTGGTTGAATGGCTAGAATTTGACACATGTAGGCCACTCAAACAAATAGCAAATGCTCTGAAAGCATCACAGGGTCACAGCATTTACACTATTAAGGGAACTATGAGAGGCTTCATAATCGTCTCTCCTTACAAATTTAGAGGAAAATGGGGCAAAGCTGCTTTTGTTCATTAGTATTTTATCTGATTCTGTCTGACACTCACACATGGGTGGTTTTTAAGTAGCCTACCCCTCACACAGAACCTTGCGAGCATTCTGTATCGATGTCTCTCATGAATGCTGCGTGAGTCGTATTTTATCAGTGAATTATCTTTGCCCACAGCAACAGGAAACTTCAATCAGCTATTTAATTTGCAATTCAGGTGCTGTCTAATGTTCCATTGCATTTTGGGAAGGGTTGTCAGCAGTTTAGCGACTTCAGAGTATTAGCATTGGGCGCTTTGATGTGTTAGAAATGGCTGTGTTGATAAGGGGATTCATGGAGCCCAGACTGTTATTCAGTGTTCAGTCCATTACCTTTCTAGTAATGTTATGACTCGAAGAAGTGCATCTGAGTATGGGTTTGAATACATGAAAATGTGTTCTTCCTACTGTTTGTTTCCTATCATGCACTGGATAAAATATTATGCTGAGTTTTCATTGACTTCCATTGTGTGAACAAACATCATTTCTCAAAATATCTTCATGAGGGTGAGCAAAAAATGACCGAATGTTCATGAAGTATCCCTTTAACTACTAAAATCTTACAAGTTATGCGATGCACCTGATTCAAAACTTATGGATGTGAGTTTACTATTTTGGATGTGCAGAAATAACAGGAAACGGAGGCCGACCAGTGCAAATATAGTTTGGTCAGGGGAACAGGATTATCCAAGTCCTTTGCTCCATCATCACAGTGATTTTCAAATAAGATCAAAGAGGAGGAAGTCTCACATCATGTGGCTCTTTGAAGGCGTTAGCATTTTTGAACATGTTTTCGACAAGTAATCTAAGGGAGGCCCAGAACTCATTAAGAGTCTTTAGATAGCTACTGTATAAAATATTAGCCCCTGAAGACAGCACCAAGAGCTTTTCTCAGGAAATTATTATTTCAGCATGTGAGCGAGTTGCAAATGGCAGATGTGTGTATCACACTAACCTTTCCTGACTTTCCTGACACACACACACACGATGATACTCTCCTCCAGTTGCCATTAAGATGAATACATTTTTCTGTTTGCTTTTAGCTTCTGTCCTGACATGTTCTCTCCCCTCAGCTGTTGCTTTGATATTAGCTTTATGAATTTGCGTGAACCACATATACCTCAGTAATCTGCCCGAATGCTCTGTTGGCACAGTGTTATCTCTCTCTCTCTCTCTCTCTCTCTGTCCCTCGCTCACTCCTTTTATCCTTTCTTCTCTCTCTTTCCCATCTCCCTTCATCTTCAAGCATTAATCCTTCCATCAAAGTCTTGAATGTGCTCTTTTTGGTCTCTGCCTGTGTTCATTAATGAAATGAACACGGGGTGACAAGCCGCTGATGGGATAAAGACCCTTCCCATCCTGACTCCCACTGTTTTCATTTGATTGAAAGTCCTGTGTTCTGCTGAATGTCACACATAGATCAGACTGCACTTTTACCTCAGGCAAACCACAAAAACGAGTCATGCAGCTCTGGGTTTTGCTCTTGATAGTGATAGTTGATAGTCCCCTCTCTTTTCAGATATTAGGATGGAAAACCACAATGCATCATTGATCTGATTATGAAATCCCTCTTCAGCATGGCTTTAGGAGGGACTCTTTCCGCTGAGCTGTTAAAATTAGGAGGTTAATTTTAATTCAAAGGACAACAAGAGGCTGTTTTTATTTTATTTTCATCTATTTTATTTTATGTTTTAGTTATATGTTGTACTGATTCATTTGGCATGCAGCAATAATTAGAAATTAGTTTTCTTGTTTAATAATTGTTAATTAAACTGAAAAAATTATTATTATTATTATTATATACCCTAACCCTAACCCATGACGCATAATTCAAGCAGTTTCTGATACACAAAGCACAAAAGCAAACACATCTAAGTGCTTTTTCTAAGAGAAACCCATACAGACTTGCTTTGTACACCTCAGAATGTTTTTTTCTGCCGTCAGATCAGTGGTGTCACAGTGTGACCCGAGGGGAAGAGGAATGATGAAGAGCTGACAGCCTGACTCTGCTTTGACCTCACCCCAGCTTCCTTTATTGCTCACTGGTTGCCATAAGAACGGCAAAGCATCGCATGCTTTCTTTATTTAGGAGCTGCGCAGGGGGTGAGTACTGCCAAAACAATGTAATAGGAATGCATTAGAGGAGTGTTTTTTTTTATGCTTACATTTTTCTGGCTTGTTAAAAGTATTATTATTCTAACATAGTTGTTCCAGTAACTCATAAATCATCTTTTTTGGGCGGTTCTTCAGTTAAGGAAACTTTTCTATCCACTATGATGATTTTAATGAAAACGTTTTCACAAAAAAAACAAAAAAAAAACAAAATCCATTAAACTCTTTTTTTGTGTGTGTGTGTATCCTGTATTATTATTATTATTATTATTATTATTATTATTATTATTATTATTATTATTATACATTAACTTTAATGGAAGGAATAGTTCAAATTTGATTTGATTTTTTATAGTTTTATTAATTTATATTTAATATATATATATATATATATATTTTTTTTTTTTTTGAAAGTTTTTTTATTATTAAATAATATTGTGCACTTTTTGTAAATTGTGCACTTAAGCTTTATAAACTATTTAATTTTTGTCATTTGTGACCGATTTCTTGTTATTTATATATTTTTTGCTTTTATTTATTTATTTTTTTATTTGATTGTTTTTTATATTATTTATATATTTTTATATATAATAAAATAAAATGGACTTCATTTAATAAGTCTAAATGGTCATGAAAAAAGTTGGACTGACATCTTTTTTTCACAACAGTTTTTTATAGAAATGTAGATTTTTACTTTTGTAAAGTTCTGAACCTTTGTGTATTTCTTTATGCAAATGATGGTGAAATTTACACATGATATAAAAATAATAATAAGCTGAAATGTACACATTTGAAATAAGATCTAAATTACCTGAAATCCTGAAAGAAGTTAAACATTTCTTTGTTACTACTAGGAAAATTAGTGTTATATCTGTTCCCATTCAACAATTTTTACAGCGAGATTGTGATCCTTTTTTGAGAAGCTGAGGATAAAAAAAAAAAAAACGGTCTATTATAAGGACATGTGATAAATATTACATTTATAGATGCGACAGAATGTGATTAAGTTTAGTTTTTCAAGATTGAAGAATTCATTCACTCGTGTGTTTCCTTTAAATACCTCACCTCACCTAATCAAAACCATAAACTGAGCTCTTGAAGCTACCTACAATAAAAGTTATGTTATATATTTCTTTCTCAATTATGTGTATGCGTTATATTACCAAGCTTGAGGAACTGCAGTAAGTTGTATTCTGGCTAATGAGGAGTGCAGCTTAGCTCTTTATAGAAGTACTATATATGTAGTGTTATTCAACCTTTGTGCTATTGTTCCAGAGCAGCTAATCATCCTGATGATAAGAACATCTCTCTCTTTCTCCCTCTCTCATGCTTTCAATTTTCTTTTCAATTTAGTGTAAATTACTATTGTGACAAAACCATCCACTTGTACTGACAATGGCATAGCCGTATAAAATGAGAAACCGTGCAATGTAAAACTACAATAATATGATTAAATAAATCAGCAGTGTGAAATAAAGTCAAAGAAAGTAACTGTACAGCGTAAACTGTAAAAGCAGCAATTAAAGAACTAGTCATATTAATTGAAGTCACTTGAATAAAGCAAAGATGCAGAATTTGGCTAAATGTGTTCCTATAGTCATAACTTTCTCTATTTCCCCCTCTCTCTTGATCTATTTTTGGAGTTTACTGTATAGCATCAATGAAACGGACAGAGGAATGAACAGATCAGCAAGTGTGGAGAGGGACTGGACTGAGAGATAGATGAAGAAGAGGAAGTAACAGAGAAAGTTTTATTCCATAATGGACGGGGTGGGGGGTGGGGACATGTGTTCTTCATTAAGCGGGATAAGCGAGAGAGAGAATGAAAGAAGGACGAGACAAAGCACTGAACACTGGCTGTCTTTGATTTGAGCGCATGTGCTTTAAGCTCGGGGATATCTCAGCCTTGATCTTGGAGACCATTCAAGATACCTTTAGGATGGGGCTGGATTACTGTGATGTAGAGCGTCGGTGGCTCGTGTTTATGGTACAATGCTTACTATAAACGTCGTGATTGATGGTGGTGTTGAGTAACTAAGGGGAATTTTGGGCCTGGTCATTCAGAGCATAGACAGACTACAAGGAGCTCAAGAAATGTTCAGAATAGTGCAAAAACTGTCCGTAATTTGGACATGACAATCAGAGATACCTCAAACTATCACGTATTAGCATCCAACGACATGTTTGTTGCGACTTTGATAACAAACAGAACGTCTCCGTGAGGTGTTTAACCACAGATTCTCATCTTGGCTTCGTGAGACTATCTGCAGTTCTTTTTCGCCAAAAGATAAACAACTAATCTTTCTTTCTCTCTCTGTCTTTTATTGTTGCATCCAGCTTATTTATTGTGTCCCATTGTCTTTCCCCACTGCTTATATTTGGTCTTAAGGCTCTGTTTTTTGTTCTCTTGGCAGCCATTTTCTTCTGCTGGATGGTGTTTCGCGTTTGTATTCGTTGAGTTGAATTATTATGAAGTTGGAGCCAAGTACATGTCAGTAAATATTCCTCCAGCGCCCCCATCACTTATTTCAGCTCTTTTTCTGTTCCTCCGTTCTTCAGTAGCAGTACATTGCTGCTTTCATTGCCCTAGTCTTGCGAGAACTCATCGCAGACCTCTTTATTGCCTCCCTACAGACTCCATCTATATCTTATTGATTTGTTGCAGTCGAATTTGCTTTATGAGGAGGGTCTAAACACTCTTCCTCAGCTCCATTTATTGATGAAGTAGTGTAAAAGGCCATATAAGTGTACTAAAAGAGAGTAAACTTTTATGACTTTTTCTTAACACACTTAAGTACACTTTTAAAAAGTGCGCTTTGTAATAGTAATTCAATATTTTACTTTTTAAATCTTTTGGCATGTCATTTACATTTGAAATGTACTGAACTGAAACTTCATTATTATAAATGCGTAATTATTGATGTATTTAAATACATGACATAGAACCCTCCACTAAATCCAAGAATCAATAGAACCCTCCACTAGCTGCATCGCACCAGAAAACATATTTCAAACAGAAAACATTCATTGAAGAAAATGTGACTCTCTGACGTCCTTATGAGGTCTGTAGTTGGTGTAATATATTGACTGTGTTGTTTATGTAAAGTGCTGCAGTGCTGATGAAAGTGGAGATGGTACTGAACACACAAGCACATCCATTAATGCAACCCCATGCTGACCTCTTGCCTCCGACATGCGGCTCCTTCCAGGAAAAACACACAAATTTAATTTTATCAGCTTAAACTTGTACCAAAACGCCATTCGTTAGACTTAACGAACACACTGCAAATGATAATCTCTGATAAAGGCTGGTCTGCAGACTCCCCCAAATGCATTCAGTCACTGCTTGATCACTACATTTATAATATTTAGTAGAATCTGTCCAACTTCAATGCTGTTGTAACCTGAAGTAGCCCTGCGATGGAGAGTGTGTGCTATACTCTAGAATACAGTTGTACCTGGAAAAACTATGGCTAAGGAAAACTTGTTTATTAGCACATTTATTAGCCTCATAAGTCACCATTTTTATACCATCTATCTTTGTATGCTTAGACATGTGCTGATTTATCCACATCTTTAGAAACATAAAAATCCCTTTCTGTATTTTTATTGACTTTTTTTAATTGATTTAAGATACATTAAATTGATAAGTGACAGAAATATACAATGTTATAAATATACATAGTTATAAAAGTTGTTCTTTTGAACTTTCTATTAACAGAAGAAACCTGAAAAAAAACATAGTTTCCTCAAAACTATTAAGCAGCACAACAACATTGATAATAATAAGAAATGCTTCTTGAGCACCAAATCAGCATATTCGAATGATTTCTGAAGGATCATGTGACTCTGAAGACTGGCTGATAGATTTTAATAATATTTCACAGTATTATTTTTTACTGTGTTTTTGATGTACATGAGACTTCTTTCAAAACATTATGCAATCTTACCAACCCAAACATTTGAGCTGTATTGGAAATAGTATCTGCACAGATAAAAAGCACATAACATAATGAACTCGATATAATGTCAAAATAAGAAAATGTGTTAAATAAATGTAAAGCAATTAGTCATTATCATTATATCAAATATTAATATAATCAACTTATTAACCTAAAAGTATTCACAGATATTTACATGTCTAAAGTATTGTAAAGTATCATAGAAGATATTCAAGCTCTAATCATATTTTATTTTATCTTATCTGTAATCTCACCCATGTCAAAATGCGATTTGTCCCTTCTTTTTCAAATCACTCAGTTTACTTAAATAATCTCCTCTCTGCGATTGGCCGGAACCAGTTTTCTTGATAACTTAAAACTGGAAATGCAACGATTTCTAATTGAATTGGCTTTGATAAATAATCTACTGAATGTTGTTACCACATCTGTGCTTCATTAAAAACTGAAATCAGAAAGATATAAGAAGGACTGCACAAAATATACAGCAAAAAAAAGAAAAAAAAAAGAAAAGATAAATAAAACCCTGCTGTTAATTGCTTTTAATTAACTCTGACAGACATCATAATTGCAAAACGAACAGTTTTTCCTCTCTGTCCAAGTTGAAGTTATTGGCCTCCTATTAACAATGTTTATGAAACATTCAATGATCATCTGTTTATGTTGGACCTTAAATAAGAATATCGTTGTGACTCGTGTGCTGCTGTAATGAGATTATGCCCGGTGTCTTCAGAAAAACCATGTGTCATCATGCACTGCATAATTGGTTTACCTGCTGTCACTTGATAAGGCAGCTTTCTGAACTCCTCTATAAGAGGAACACGACAGACTATTGTTTATCTTTTCTCTAGTGGACTGAATGCATTATGTATCAGAGTAGAGTCTCACAACGTTACATGAATGAACACCAAGCCAACACTGTCAATCACGACCAAAGTCTTAAGATGTATATCAAACAGGCTTGAATAAAATAAGGTTGACGATGCATAGTCTGCCTTTTTTTATTATTTATTTTTTTATTTTTTTATACATGTACTTGCTGTGGTCACACCATATTGTGACAAGCAACTACCGTGATGAACAGAATTAGTTTAGCTGATTAGAGCACATTAGTTGAATGGAATAGTTCTGCAATTCCCATGTTAGAGGAAGAAAAGAAAGGAACACTAAATTGCACTGAATGTGCATTTGTGCATTTGTAGTATACTTCAGTCAATAATGAATACAAAATATAATCTATTTTTAAAAACTGCTTGCAGATGATCCCTTTTCAAACGTGCACTTTGTAATAATGCCAAATTAGTTATACTTTAAAGTACTTTTAAAAATGTTTTGTAAATCACTGTTTTTTTTTTTTTTTTAAATCATCTTATGTCATACTTTAAAGAAGTGCCTTTATGATTTGTTCACTATAGCACATGTAAATTACTTGATTATAATAACATGGATACACAAAAATGACTTAAAGGCCATTATTATGCATGCCAGGGAAGAAGTTGGTGATGTCACTTTGTAAAGAAGCACTAGGGCAACACATAAAATGCATGTGCATGATGTCACCATCTTCACAAATTAGCATTTTTGTAGCTTACATGAGGATGATAACGGATCATTTGTTTTCAGGCCCCCCCAAAAACCACTGTCATGTAAATGAACGGTCAAAAATTAGAAAATGTAATTACCATGCAATTAGGTGAACAAAACATTACATTCATTGTTAATTTGCCCCCTGCAGGTGCAGAAGTATTTCCAGAAGTAGAAAAGAAAGTAGAAAAAACTCTTTATATTACTTATTTGTGCTCATTTACAAATTTGCAATATTTTCTTTGTGTAGATGAGTTAAACAAAACCCAAAAGATAAAAAATAGCTTTTGTTGTAGACAGCCACTTGTGCAGTGCCAGTCCGAGAAAAACAAAACAAAACAAAATTCATATAAAGTATTGAAACGACTGTCTCTGAATGAATGTTTTGTGATAGTTTGGACTATGAGAGTTGACGTAGTTCTTTTCTCCATATGCTAAATTGTTCACACTCCTCTGTGTATGTCATGCTCTGGCAGACAAGGAACTTTTCCCAAACATAATCAGTACGGCAAAATGAGCAAGGTTCCTGTCTTAATCAGTTTAGACACACAAAATGTACATTTTTGTGCAGCATACTCATGCACTTGCACAAAATGTAACATGTTGAAAAATACAATCAACACACACTTATGAGTTTATGCTATTGGCTCACACAATTGAGCTGAAATAAAAAGAGAGATGATGTACACGACTCAAAATAGTTATTTCAATCAGTTCTTTGTATTGTCTGGAGCAAAGGATCATAGATGAGGAATTTTGCAATAGAGTCTTGCAGTTTGAGCTGTGCTGAAAGTTGGTCGAAATGGTCCCTGAAAGCCAGAAGAGACTTTAGTGACATTTTCTTCATGTCTGGTTGCCATATTTTTTGCCACATGTTTCTGGGTGGAGAGCAGCGCAGGTTTCAACTAGGTGGAGGTGAAGGATTAGCTGTTGGCTACTCAAACATGTCATTTAACAGGCAATTGGAAGTGTTTCTATGAGGTAACCGCATCTGTGAATCATTCACACAGAGCGAGAGAACATTGCTCTGTAATTTTGTGTACAAGATATATGTGTACATGAAAATAATGAACATGCTCCTGAAAACTAAATTGTTCTGTTATTTTCAGTCTCTCCCATTCACTTTCAATGGTCGGCCATTGTGACCATTTTTGACCATGCCTACTCTCAGATAAATGAGGCCCACAATTAATCAGATGCAAACAGAAATATAAAACCAGTCCTAATTGAAAGAGAACAAGTTGACAAAAAGATTGAATCCAGAATTGGGTGAAAATATGGTATAATGAGTGATTTCTAAGCTATTTTTTACAGGCCGGTCATTTTTGACCGGGAACACCACAAGTGTGACTATGTGCCATATTTTTTACAAAACAAAAGTTTCAAAACAAAATTCCTGGTGAAACATTAGAGGAGACTAGTGTGATCAACAGTAGCCATTTTTTTTCATAATTGTTTTTCATATTTCCAAATTTACTCATAAATAATTTGTTTTTTACTCAAAAAATGAGATGCCTACTCTCAGATAAATGAGGCCCATGATTAATCAGATGCAAACAGAAATATAAAACCAGTCCTAATTGAAAGAGAACAAGTTGACAAAAAGATTGAATCCAAGATTGGGTGAAAATATGGTATAATGAGTGATTTATAAGCTTTTTTTTATGGGCCGGTCATTTTTGACCGGGAACACCACAGGTGTTATTGGGTTTTGAACACCACATGAGGGTTAAATGAATTGTGAATCAATATCTCACTTGTCTGGTCTTCTGTAGCAGTTACGTATGATCACAAATATTTGATTTGCGCTGCTGCTTTTTGGAGACATGTTTGACATTGATTTGTTGTGTCTTTATTTCTTGTGACAGCTCTCTCTCTCGCTGCTGTATTAAACTGAAATTAATATTTAATATGCTCACTTCCCATACACAAGCACATAGTGCTTTCTCACTCTTTCTTGGTGACTGTAGGCCTGCAAATCCAGTCCTGTGATTTTGCTGCTGTTGCCAGTCTCAAACAAGTTCCTGAGGTTCTGTTTTGATGTCGGATGCCTTTATTGAGAGGATCTAAACCAATACTTGAGCACCAAAAATATGGAGAGTGGCTTTGACAGACAGTGAGAAAGAGGCTTAGTGAAGAGCAGGAGGAATAAAGCAGAAATGGCATAAGGATTTCCACCATCCTGCAACAATCACTTCATCTTCTCAAGCTGCATTTGAGTTCAAAATTGAGTATAGAGTTATACACACTCAGATCTCTATAACCCTCTAATACACTGGCTTATTTAGTTTCCTCATTGTCATTAAGCATTATTGTTTTTAAGAGGAATAAAAACGTCCTTGATCTTTTGAGATAAAAGAGCTCGATGAACAATGAAAACATATACTGTAACTGTCAGAAGTGTTTTAGTGATGCTAAAAATCATTTCTCATTATTATCAATAATGAATACCTTAATTTAGGATTTTTTTTAAGGATGAATATAAAACTCATAAGAACATTTATTTGAAGTAGAAATCTTTTGTAACATTATAAATGTCTTTACTATCATACTTTCTGTACTTTAACAAAATGTATATATATATATTTTTTTTTTCAAAATCGTTGATAGTCGAACCTTGGATTCAAGAGGGACTATGGGGTTTTCATCCCAGTCGTGGAGCACTGGATCAGCTCTATACCCTCTCCAGGGTGCTGGAGGGTTCATGGGAATTTGCCCAACCAATCCACATGTGCTTTGTGGATTTGGAGAAGGCATTTGACCGTGTCCCTTGTGGCATCCTCTGCTCAGGGCTTTCCGGTCCCTGTACGACCGGAGCAGGAGCTTGGTTCACATTGCCAGCAGTAAGTCAGACTTGTTCCCAGTGCATGTTGGATTCTGGCAGGGCTGCCCTTTATCACGAGTCCTGTTCATTATTTTTATGGACAGGATTTCTAGGAGCAGCCAGGGGCCGGAGGGTGTCCGGTTTGGGGACCACATGATTTTGTCTCTGCTTTTTGCAGGTGATCTCCAAGATCTCCAGCACATCCAAGTCCGAGGCCATGGTTCTCAGACGGAAAATGGTGGTTTGTCCCCTTCAGGTTGGGGAAGAGCTCCTGCCTCAAGTGGAGGGGTAAAAGTAACTTGGGGTCTTTTTCCACAAGTGAGGGAAGGATGGAGCGAGAGATTGACAGGCGGATAGGTGCAGTGTCTGCAGTGGCGCAGTCGATGTACCGGCCTTTCGCTCTCGATTTACCGGCTGATCTACGTTCCTACTCTCACCTATGGTCATGAGCTCTGGGTCATGACCGAAAGGACAAGATCCGAGATACAGGCAGCCGAAATGAGCTTTCTCTGTAGGGTGGCTAGGTGCTTCCTTAGAGACAGGGTACGGAGCTCGGTAGAGACGTTGCTCCTCTACATCAAGATGAGCCAGCTGAGGTGGCTCGGGCATCTATTCTGGATGCCTCATGAAAGTCTTTCCAGAGAGGTGTTCCAGGAACATTCCTCCAGGAGGAGGCTCCGGGGAAGACCAAGGACATGCTGGAGGGACTGTCTCTTGACTGTCCTGGGAATGACTCTGTATCCCTCCGGAAGAGCTGGAGGAAGTGTCTAGAGAGAGAGAAGTCTGGGGGTCTCAGCTTAGACTGCTTTCCCCGCAACCCGGCCCGGATAAGCAGCAGAAGAAGAAGAACAACAACAACATATCTTACCCTTTTTTATATTTGAGAAAGAGGGATAGAACTTAGTTCTACAGAAGAAAGGAAAAATAGAAATCTATGTACCTACCACATAAAGTATGTGTTAAATGCTTTAAAAACACTCTATACTTCTTACTCCAGATCATTTATGAATTAAGGAAAGAAATCCGTTGTCTGCCCAATAAAATAACCAACATCTCTGGCACAGACATCCACCTGCCCTCTCTCTCAACTCCTGATGGCTTACTGCCATGGCCAGACACAAACACACCTCCATCATTTAATACCATTTGTTATCAATAATTTGAAAACCCATAAACATCCATGCAGGCAAAAAACCAGCAGTGGTTTACAGGACAGCAGTGGTATCTGCTTCAAAAGATCTTTAGCCATGGCTGCATGAAGGTGTTGCAGGGTTAGGCTTTAATCAGTGTAAACTAAAAAGGCACAGACTTGACAGGAGTGAAGAGGAAAGGTTTTCAAACACAAAGACGTTTTGTTTGGCACTGTACATGAGAAATTAGCTCTCCCGTCTGCTTCACATACCTCTGATAGCAATGTTTTCCTCCTTTCCTCTGCAGCTCTGTTTTTTCAGGCAGGCATATAATAACATACATTCGGCAGGCCGGCTGAAGCCAGAGACTGAGCTGTGAGGTTGGAGCTTTGTCTTGGCTGGGATGTAATAAAGGCAGTTTATGAGTTAACCATGTTGGTGCACCATTCTATTGTTCTGCAGCTATGTTGATTGTTTATATTAATAATATAGTGCAGATTAAATTTCTTATGTTTTTGAAAATCTGCTAATCATAAAGGGTAGGTTTCCACAAATCTTTGAGTAGAATGTTAGTAAGTTGTTATTCTCAATTGCACATTTACCAAAATCCTCTTTAACTACGTAGCATGTAAAAGCATTAGCAAAACCTGCCAATATTAACAATAAAAACACATTTTAAGCTGGTTTATAAGAAAACAAGTGACCCATCTATTTCCTACGTTGCCCGTAAAGTGACTTGTTCGGTTTACTTAGTTTTGTCGTGGCCATGAAATAATAACTTGTGGGAACGTGATAATATGTCGCGGCCATGAGATATTAATTTGTGGGAACATCATATTAACTTGTGGGAACGTCATATTATGTCGTGGCCACAAGATAATTTTGTCGAGGTAACGACATCCTTATGTCGTGGCCTCGAGATGTGCTTAACTAGGCAACCATGTTGTCGTTCACGTTGCATGACGTCATCGAAGTATGTCCCGGAACGTGCATACTCTTTTGCTACACACTCAAAAGTATGTACTTTTTCCTCACAAAAAAAGTACATGCTTTTAGGTCGTAGTATAAGTAGGCGAATTGGGACTCAGCGTGAGTTATATACTGACAGGACAACGAGGTAACAAGGAGCTAATCAATTATTATAGAAACTAACAAGAGGGAACAAGGGAACACAGAAACAATGGGGAATGACATTTCAAAATAAGAGTCCACAAAATCAAGACAGGGGAACATAGACTGGCATCCTCACCAAGGATGCATTTATTTAATACAGTAAAAAATGTTATATTTTAAAATATTATTGCAATTTAAAATAACTTTTCTATTTTAATACATTGTAAAAAAGAACAAAAACATTTTATTCCTTTGATGGGAAAGCTAAATTTTCAGCAGCCATTAGTCCAGTCTTCCTTCAGAAATCATTCTAATATGCTGGTTTGGTGCTCAAGAAAATTATTATTATTATTATTATTATTATTATTATTATTATTATTATTATTATTATTATTATTATTATTATTATTATTATTATGAAAACTGATAACAGTTTGGCTGCTTAATTTTTAACTGTGTAAAATTTTTATGTAAGAATATGTACTGTATAGATGACAAATCAGAACAGAAAAATATATTGATATTCTAAATAAATTGATATTCTGTTTAGAGTTTTCTTTAACTGGGAAATCAAGTTATGTCAGTTTTTCCAGCTGTATCTGATTAACACATAGGTAATAGCAGAGCAATGTCTCGTCACTTACATTCATTCTCCGGTAACAGAAAACATATCTGGCTAAATCTGAGGACAGAAGTGATGCAAACCGCTGCAACTATTGTACTCACATACTAAATAGAATATTATGCTGAGTTTTTGTGTAATTTCTACTTTACTTAAGTGAGATTTTCAATAAGCTGGCATGCCTGTTTACTGACTTTGATTGTGTGTTCATTTCAGTAACCTTTTGAGTTGCTGAAGATATAAAAGGTCGAAACAGCAGTATGCAGATAATAACATTTAATTTGCACAGTCATTTCAGACAAGCATATTTGCCCTCAAGTGGACCAGTGAATTCCTCTACTTTTTGACTTTCTGTATCCATCAAACTGACTTAGAGCTGTGTATTACAGGTGAGAGTTAAAGGGTGAAGAAAATAAAGACATGACACAGAAAGAGAAAGTTACAAGGACAAAGTAGAAAGTCTTTGATCTGCTGAGCAGTAGAGATACCATGTGGGTGACCTCGTTTCAGGAGAAGGTGGCAAACATAGGACTCTGAAAGTGTGGTGTGTTTATTCTTGGTCTCAAAAGAAACACTTTTGTGGGTGACACTAGCTTTTCGAGAGGCTCATGGGAATATACATACAGTAAGCACTGAGTGTGGAGTCATTATGACATTATGACACACACACCCACACTTAACGTCTGTGTATACTCAGCATGGTGGGCTTTAATCCACAAATTTGCCAATTCTCCCCTACATGTTTGCATTGAAACACATTTAATCTAAAACACCATTCACACCACAGAGCTGGACAGATATAAATCTGCACCATACATATACATATACATATACATATACGACTGGAATAATTTACAGCAATCCTCAATCAAGACTTTCATCTCTTCTTGTTCTTCTCTGCTCTGCCTTTTTTCTCTCATCTCCTCTTATATCCCGTGTCATCTGTACCTGCCACCTCTTGTACTTTATATCTCTTCTCTTCTCTTCTCTTCTCTTCTCTTCTCTTCTCTTCTCTTCTCTTCTCTTCTCTTCTCTTCTCTTCTCTTCTCTTCTCTTCTCTTCTCTTCTCTTCTGTTCTCTTCTCTTCTCTTCTCTTCTCTTCTCTTCTAAAAAGCCAGTTAGAGCTGAAAGTAAATGATGATGCCTATTATCTAAAGCAACAATTCATAACTGTCATATAGCACAATTTAATCTTTATATCCACCACACAACAACAGTTCCAGGAACCATCAAGCATTATCTCACAGGTATCTGCCAAAAAACTCTGAGATTCACAGAAACAATCACTAGGACATCTTATCAAATTGTGGTTACTGATGACAGTAGGGACACAGTCATGCAGAGAATGATACCACAGTACCCAGTGTGCCACTATGAATCTTTTCAACTCTTTGATATCTATTTCAAAGTACACATCGTGAGAACTCCAGTATTGTGAAAAACTGTTGACTTTCATCTTGGTTTTCATGTGACACAAGTGTCTTTCCTGTCTCACTATCATACAAAAAACAGTTTGTGAGAGCCCTTGTTTCATGACGAGGACTGTACATCCTCTCACATAAAACAATCAAAATATATATTTTATGCATTGCCTTGCTGTGTGTAATGCATGGTGTAAATATTGAAGCTAAAGTTATGTTATTATAAAACAGATAGACCCTTGCCACAAATTTTCTGTTGGATGAGCTATGTTTGGACAGTTAAAACATTATTTGGCAACCATAAACAACAACAATTTATATTACAGTTTTTCTGAAATGCTAAAACACATTTCTTGAAACCATCACTTAATTTCTCAGAACCCTAAACAAATCCAAATACTCAAACTAACTTTATATGTGGACTTTATCCACATCACAAGTAATGTCTTTTTTAGACAAAGAGAAAAACCCCTCTGGTCTGACAGATCCAGCCTTGATAACTCTCTCTAAACTTTGCTCTTTCTCTCCTCATCCTCTTCCTCCTCATCCTCCACTTCTCTTCCTCCTCTTCTTCTCAGACTGTTTCCATCTATTGTTCGTATCATCGTTCAGTCACCTGTGTCACTTGAGCACTCTGAACTGATGGCTCATATTTTGTACAGTTGGTTTGATCACATCATTAGAAAAAAGTGTGAACAATTGTGAATCGTTGTGTGTAAACGATGACAACTGTGCTTTAGCTGTCTTTAATATTTTGCAGCTCAAATGCATCATGGTGTGATAAATGTTTAAAGGAATGAGAATGTGTTTAGAGTTCAGCAAAAACTCAAAAAAAAAAAAAAAAAAGTTTTGAAATTGGGGTTTGGGGTTTTAGAATCCAGAAAAATCTGTAACATTTGTCTCTCTGAACCTTTCTTAATCTAATCATAATTTTCTGTATTTGCAAAAATAGGGTAATTTCTCATAATTTACTTATCCTTAGCTTTTCAAAACCTGTATGTATTTCTTTCTTCTGTTGAACACCTAAAAAGAATCTTGGTGGGGGGACCAAAATCTTGTCTATTAGGATATACCTGATTCTTTCCAAATGTAGTGTACCTGTCACCTCTCCATAATTTAAGAGTTGGAACTTCTTTTTTCTTCCAAAACAGAAGGATACGTTTTTTTGGCAGAGATCAACCCAAATGAAAGTGTCAAAAATTATTTGGAAACTCCAATTATAATCAATATAGGACCTGGATCAATAGGAATGTCCAACTTATCTGAAAAATAAAATAAATATAATTAATATTTTGTTCCAGAAACTCTGTAATTTGGGACAAATGACATAGCAATGAAACAGGCTGGCATCTATAAACTGACATAATGAAGCCTATGAATCACTTTAAACTGAATGAGACAATGTCTTGCATTAATGGAACATCTGTGGACCAGTTCAAGACTTTGTTCTCAAATTCCACTAGGAATTTCTACTGCAAGTTCTTCTTCCCAGGCAGATTTAATGTTCTCCACAGATGGACGTTTCACATGTTCCAAACCCTTGTAGAGCAAGGCTAAGACATCTTTCCAGAAATGTGTCCAGATGCATGGGTGTAGCTGTGACATAATTAGAAATGTTAGACTTCACAAAGTCTCTTATTTTGAAGGTACATAAAGAAATGATTGTAATAAATACTGTATTTCTCACACAGATGCTGAAAGGAAGCAAGAATCCCATTTACATATAAATCCCCTATGTTTCTTAACCCTAAATTTTACACATTCTAACATTCTAACAATCTAACATTGAAGGGCAAAAAAAGGGGATAGCTGAGACAGAGAGCAAAAACGACATTTGGGTGAATTTGAATATTTTTATTTTTATGAATAACTTGGTTATGATTATAAAGTAAACTAGCTATACCTTTGGGTGATAAAGGTATTGCATTAATAGAATATGTGAGATATTCCTCCTGTTTCAACACCAACCAAATCTTCCCCACCAGAGTCAAATCTATCCATGACGTCAAGGACCTCAGGTTTGCAGCCCAATAATAATAAAGAAAATTATGTAGGACGAGCCCTCCCTGTATTTTGCGTTTACACAGGTGGAGTTTAGAAATCCTATGGGAACCAGGATAGAGTCCAGTTTTTTTTTTTTTTTTTTTTATATTTGGGCATAAATACAAGAATGTTCTGCACCATATACAAAAATATCATTTTAATTGCGTTAACCCTACCCACAAGAGGAATAGGACGTGTTCTCCAGAAACTGATCATGGATTTAAGTTTAGACCACTGAAAATTGGCCTTAACTAAGTTGGAAAACTTTTTTGTCACCTCAATTCATACATCCCATTTTTAAAAACATCTTGGATCTCAACTACTGATGCTGTGTTTCATTCTGGTGTGACTTTCCTTGTGACAGTACAGGTCCTTATCTCACATTTATTTAGGTGATCAGGAAACCTTTTAAGGCCAATTCGCACTGCACAGATAGAAGCAGACAAACAGAAACAGACCCATTCACCCCGTTGGCATCTGTTGGCACTTATTTTCACTGATTGAACATGCTTAATTGGCATTGTCAGATCTTGGAATGTCTGAGAAGTGCAGTGCGTTTTTCGGTGCAGTGTGAATTGGCCTTTAGAAACAATTATCAATTTAGTTGCAAAGAATAACTAATTCATATATTTATTGTATTTATTTTATTTATTTATTTATTTTTGGTACTTTAGTTATTCTTTTCTGCATACAACATTGAGTTGAGAAATTGGATTTCATTTACCATTACTTTGCGAATCTACAATGCATGAACTGCTTGTTTACCTTGAAGTCTCTGAAGTGCCGGCTAAATGTTTAAATGTAATGTCAACTGTAGCACAGAATGTGCTAGTTTGAGGATTTCCTAAAAATGTTTCCCCTTCACCACACTACCTAAGGGAGACTTTCCTTATAAAAGAGCTGAATTCACATTACAAAGGCTTCATTGAAATGTGATTACGACCATCGCCTGCAGTGCTCCGGCTAAGACATCATTATCATTCTTTCTCTATTGATCTTCCTTCTCATTTCTGCACGTACCCTCAGGTCCCACGCATGTGTGTGTGTGTGTGTGTGTATACAACTTTAATTAAAATACCATGCCAATGCATCAAATCATCTAGAATTCTAATGCCTCAAAATGTTCTTTGGATTGAGAGATTTGCTAATATATATAATATTTTTGTATTGCCTGTCACTCAGGTGCACAGCTGGACTGAAGTATATAATAAACAATATCTAATTCTTCATACAGTAAATACATACAGGTCCACATCCTCTTTCAGCTTCTCTTGATGGAGAGCATGAAAACAGATTATGATCTTTAGTGTGTCTCATAAACACTTTGTCTAACCGGGCATATTTTTCCCACCGAATGTCAGTATTGCTGAAGTTTCTTCTTTCACAGCACTATGTGAACATTTCCATCCATGTCATCTGAATGCAGCTGTCAGGCACTGTGCTATCAGCATATCACTGTAGCTGATGCACTTTGGTAAATTATTATTATTACAGTAATTGGTGTTTTGTGAATACAGTTGTTATTTTGACATTGGCATGACAGGCTGCCCAACAGGAAGCAGGATTAATCTCCCACGCGCGTCTCTCGCTTTACCACTCTCCTTTTCATGTGTGACATTTCCTTGAATCTCTAGCCTCCACACTGACATCGCCTCCCTCTGTGTCTTGTGCTCATCTGCAGACATGAGCAACATGCTCACGTGCCCTCTTCCTTTTCCTCCCTCTACCTTCCTCTCTTTCTGTTTCTTCTCCTTAAGTTTGACTTTTTCTTTCATTTTTTCCCTCATACCCACTTTCTGTGCCTTAATTTCTGATTCTCTTTTTCCTCCTAGATCTAAACTTTTTTTTTAATCTTTGGTTTTCTTTATTTCCTCTCTAATTCCCTAGTCCTCATATATATTTTCATTTCCCATTCCCTTTCTCTGCTCTGGCCTTTTTATTATTTTTTTCTATTTCTTTCCATATTCCTTCATTTCTCTTATTTCCCTGTTCTTTTTACTCTTTTCCTTCTCTCTAGCAGTTGTATGAGAGTGAATGCACTGTGAAAAAATATGTTTCAAAGGAGTATATAAATCAAAGATTAATGGTGCACATTTTAGGTATGTTACATTTTTAGGTATGTTACATACCCGGACTCTTTTAGTGTGTTTTCGCCCCTGTGGCCCAGTTTCTGTCTTCCGTATTTGGTTTGATTAGTTCCCAGGTGTGTCTATTCCATTCCCCATGTGTTCCATGTCCCTGTTAATTTAGTGATGCCATCCACCTGTGTTTCCCCAATTATCCTTTGTACATAAGCCTTCTGTTCTGTTTTGTCGGGTCTACTCACTTGCTATTTATGTGTGTCTACCTCTGTGCTCCACGTGTTGGATATATTAAAAGCCTTATTTAATTTATCCTCTGCTCCGTGTTTCTTCCGGCAGCGTAAACCGTAACAGAAGACCCGACCCAAAAAAGAGAATATAAAACTGCGTGTTTTTCCCTTCGTTTTGTTTTCGTTTTTTCACATTCTTTTCTTTTCGTAGTGTCGATGGATCCCCTCTATAGCCCCAAATTCCTCCTCCTCCTGCTGGAGCAGGAAAGACGTTCTAACCAGACCGTTTTTCTGTTAGCTAATGCCACCAGCTACCCGGATTACGCGCTCTGCACCTTCTACAACACCAGCCTGAACTCCAAGTGCAGAGCGTTGTTGCCCGAAGATGGTCCTCGGGAGGAATTCTGCGCATTCGTGGAGTGAACTCTGGCGAGAAATGGCTCACCTCTCACCGTCTGCCCCATAGAGAATCTTGCCAGTCCCACTCCCGACCCAGAGACCAGCCAGCCACCATCCCGCCACATGGAGCCAGAGCCAGAGCGCGACTGACCAGGTGTGTGAGCCAGCAACACCGTGCATCGTGGGAGTCCTAGTGGAGATCGAGGGCGTGGAGGAAAGCCCTGCCCACACATCAATGACTGAGGGTGAGCTACATCCGGTCTCGGGTAACATGGAGCAACTTTTGGATCTGATGGACTGGTCTGTGGAGGTAATCCCTAATATTCCTGTTTCTCCGCTGGTTCCGTCCAGTCCTGATCCCCTTGTATACCCTCTCAGTTTCCCACTCCTACCTCCTCCAGTCAGTTTCTATGCTCCATTTCCGCTGGTTCCGCCCAGCCCTGAGTTTACTGTTTTTCCGCTGGTTCCGTCCAGCCCTGATCCCCCTGTGTACCCTCTCAGTCTCCCACTCCTACCTCCTCCAGTCATTTCCTCTGCTCCATTTCCGCTGGTTCCGTCCAGCCATGAATTTTCTGTTTCTGCACTGGTTCCGCCCAGCCATGAATTTTCTGTTTCTCCGCTGGTTCCGCCCAGCCCTGAATTTTCTGTTTCTCCCCTGGTTCCGCCCAGCCCTGAATTTTCTGTTTCTCCGCTGGTTCTGCCCAGCTCTGAATCTTCTGTGTCTCCGCTGGTTCCACCCAGCTCTGAATCTTCTGTGTCTCCTGTGTTCCCTCCCGGCCTCCCTCTCCCACCTCCTCCTGGACCTGCCAGTCCCTCTGCTCCACTTCCGCTGGTTCCGTCCAGCCCTGATCCTCTTGTCTTTCCTCCCATCGTTCCTCTCTCTCCTCCTCCTCCTAGACCAGCCAGTTCTTCGTAATCCCTGCTGGTGCCAGTCAGTCCCGCAGCTCACCCTCAGTCCGCGCCATCTGGGCGCGATGGTTCGACACTGGACTGCCAGTCTCCAGCTCCGCCTTGGCACGTTAAGGCCCTGTCTCCGCATCCGAGCCCTGGACTCCTCCTCGGTCCTTCGACCCAGCTGCTCCGCCTTGGCTCTTAGCTCCCTCATCTCCACCGTGTCCTGGCATCCCACCTGCTCCACCGGGCTCCCTCGTCCCTCCGGCTCCACCTTGTTCAGTCGTCGACCATCCGCCGCCTCGGGACTCCATTCCTCTGGTTTCACCTCGCCACTCAATCCCTCCGGCTCTGTCAGGCTCCTCCTTCCCTCTGGTTCCACCTCCATCCTCAGTCGCACCGGCTCCACAGCTCGGTGTCGGTGAGATAGAGTGAACCAAATGGTCCAAACTATTCAAAAACTGGGACCGTGTTCCTCAGGACTTTACTGTACTTATGTATTATAAGGAAGCCACCAGAGGTCTCAATGGGCTTTGGTGTCCACCACACTGCTGAGGCTCAGTGGTCGTCAACACCAAAGACTTGATGATGATGCGTCACATCTCCTTTAAACTTTTCCTGGAAGGACTCTGAAGAGGGGAATCGTCCGCTGTGTATTCATGGTTCTTGGCTAAAGGATGTTTAATCACTTTGTTCTTTCTTTCCCTTCAGCATTGCCCCGACACTCAGTTATAGCAGAATGAATAGAAAAGTTCTGCTTCTTTGTCTTGCAGTCAGCTGATTTTGGGGTCCATTTCTAGAGCTCCTGAGACATTTCCTCTTGCATTTCTTCTCACTGTCCATATCCCATGGTCTATCAGAGACACTCAGTTTAGGGGCGTTTGTTCCAAGCTTGAAGTAGGTTTGGGTGCTCACTGAGAGGCTCAGGCGCAGTAAAGCTCTTTGAGAGTTCTTATAGGACCCATGGTGAGACTCTGCCATTGATGGAGTATTATTTGCCACAATTTTATGATAATCCATTTTTTGAAGAATGAAGATTCAGTATTGCCAACTGAGAGAGCTATCAATGACACCAATCACACTTACTATTTTCTTCGCATTTCAATTCTAGTTTGACCTGCAAAGTAATACAATATTGGAATTCCTAACTTCTGGGATGTCATAGACCTGCTGCTAAGTGTTTTA
The DNA here is from genome assembly GCF_003368295.1 of Carassius auratus. Lineage (NCBI taxonomy): Eukaryota > Metazoa > Chordata > Actinopteri > Cypriniformes > Cyprinidae > Carassius > Carassius auratus. The sequence goes on along the minus strand of NC_039279.1, from coordinate 8,552,434 downwards.
CCAGTGCCAATAGTCAGACAATCTCAATACAAGTTTCTGACAACTACTTGAGACATAGAGTCAGAGGGAAGCATATATACACTTGTTATTATGGTACTGTACGTCCTGAGACAGAAAACATGAATAAGCAGGTGACCCACACCAATTGTTTTCGCTCTGGATGTAGGCTGTTAGAAGCATAAACACTACTGATGAGTGGAATGTGGTAGAGTAAATGTTTGTTTTCTTTCAGTATGGGTTAGAGAACAAGATAAATGTGTTGGAGAAAGTCTGAAATGAGAAGTGAGACCTTTTACCAATTTGTACAGTCTATGAAGAGCTTCTCAGACATCCTGAGATCAGCACTATGTATTTGTATAAAAGCACATATCTTTTATTGCACACACAGATATAAACATGAGCATGGAGAGAGAGGCTTGTTTGTAATGTGATGCATTTACAAACTGTTCTGTCACTTCTATGCTTTAATACACACATGTATGACAATTGCACAGAGACCCTCCATACTTCAGATAATGTCATCTTCACTTGAAGGACCTTGTAAGTTTTGCCTTTTTCCAGGTTTGCAGGTCAGTTCCAAGAGGTATTGTGTGATTGTCTTGAGCTTCTTTTAACACAAAAAAAATGTATACAAGCATACACTTTTAATTCTTCTCTGTGATTAATACCCAATAAGCAACTCTGCAATGCAGTTTGTCAAAATGTCACTCTGGTACAGCATATTTGCTGAACTCCATTACTTTACAAATGGCTAAACTTTTAGTGTTTAGCTAAAATAACAAAAGGTTATATATATAAAATGTTATATATTCAGTTCATTGAGCCATAAAAACGGGATGCAGAATTGCAGTATGAAACTGAATTTAGGAATTATTCAAATGATAGAATAAGTATCATTTTAACTAGAAAGGGCAAGTTTGTCAAGGCGACTTTAAAGATTAATATGATAAAGCTTTTTCTGAAAGTTTTATAAACCTGACAGATATACACCCAGAAAGATTAAGAGACAAATAAATACATTTGAATGTTATTTATGTATATTTCATCATATTTAACCAGCATGGAAGAATAGTACACGTCTCAGAATGCATTACCTCCGTTGAATTTGTTAAATTCCTCATATAAAACACATAATAATGATGTGTTTGATAATATCTAAAGAGTTCTGAGGCATTGGCAAAATCCTCCAAACTATGTGACCGCTCTGGATAAGAGCGTCATTCGCCCAAGGCCTGTATTAAGCCCATTGACTTCCTCTGGTAAGGAAGCCATGGTTTATTCCTTTTGTGGAAACTCCAATGACAGGCTTTCGGATTGCCTTCAGTGTTCCTTAATTACATTATCTTGCTCCCTGAAGCGTTCCCTCAGTGTCGTCTCAGTCCAGCTCTTAGCTAAAGATGCCAGTCAGTGGTTGTGTGTTGCCATCTTCACACATGGCTAGACAAGATATTTTGTTTTTCGTACAAGGTTTTGTTTGTTGAGGGCTTAGCTGGCGGATGGCAGGAGGTAATGCCATGCCATGCTGCGGCATGCTAATTACCGCTAAACTTGGTAAGCCCAACACCCTGGACAGAGGATGTGTCAAAGCATGGCACGAAGCCTAAACCCTTCGTTCTCTGTATGTCTCCCTCTTCTCTTCTCTTCTCTTCTCTTCTCTTCTCTTCTCTTCTCTTCTCTTCTCTTCTCTTCTCTTCTCTTCTCTTATCTATTCATTCAGAACTAGCTAACCGGGGATTTCACACTTTAATCACCTCTCATCTAACACACCACAGAGCACTGGTAATCACCATCTGCAGTTGAGTGATCCCATAGTGATGAGATTTGAGGTACATCAAAGTACCATGCTGGAAAGGAAATCCCTCACAATGATGACCATAAGTTTTCTACCTCAAGAACACAATATGAAAGCAGCGAATACGTTGAAGACAGACAGCGAAAAACTTGTAAGTACCATCTTTCGCGAATGAGCCTTTGAGAACATAATTTTGCTCATTGAATTCTGATATAGAAACAGAGAGAGGGGGAGGAGGAGAGAGACGAGCAACAAACAGAGTTGTTGTGAAATGGGTGGAAAAATGGATCAGAAGTGAAGCTGTGAAAAAATGCCCATGGAAGGAAATGAGAAATTGAGTCATTGTGCTCAAAACAAATCACTGGCCTCGTTCTGAAACAAATACACACGTGTAGCACCCCACTACATTAACATATGTTTTTGGAACGAGCACAACATCTTTACGTGTTTCCATATGGATATGGCAGCTGTGTGGATGAAGAAATGATTAGATATTGAGAAAGGCACTTGAAAAGAATACCTGTCAGCTACAGAAGCTCATGTTTGTTTTGAAACAGAGCTATTTCTGAACATAAATACATTATGGACTGAATGTCATGGGTAGGGCTTGCTTTGAAATGCAAATGAAAATGCTTTATTTACAAGTAGCTCTGAGAGGGCATTTGAAGACATGATTGCTTACAACCAGTTTAGAATGATTTCAGCATCCATGGCTGGATGAATAAATAAATTAATATGTACTGCACCAGTCATTATTGCAAATACGACCCCAAGAAATAGGTGTTTGTAATAACTGTCCAAAAATACACCACATTACAGCCATATATATTGTTATTTCGCTAATTTTTTTATGAGATACTACCATTCAGAAGTTTGTGGTCAGTATTATAAAAATAAAAAAAAAAGTCTCTTATGCTCATCAAGGCTGCAATGACTTAATCAAAAAAAGTATTATTTCATTTGAAAGAAAAAAAAACATACCTAGTTTTTGGTCATTTAATATGATGTGATATAATTCAAATTACAATAACTGTCATATTTGTATACGCACTTAAGTTGACAAACACTATAAAGCTGTGTTCTAATATTTCTAACCAGGCACTGAGTGTGTCCTACTTCAAATTCTTTTTTTTCTTTTTCTTTTTTGTCACATGCATGCACCAAATAAAAAATAAAATAAAAAAAAATGGATGTGAAATATTTATTATTATCACTGTTTGTAGAGAAAAAGACTTGAAAAAAGGTCTGCTTATTTGCCTGGCAAATATTCATTTTATCAGTCATTATGTAAATAATTGCAGAACAACACATTTGATCAAAATAATCGTCTACTTCAGACAAATGTGTAATTAAATTAATATCTGAATATTTCACATATTTCACAATAAAAAGAAAATGAGTATTTATCTTCAAGCATTGAGCCAATAGAGCGTCATATAGAAAACAGAAAAAGTACCGAATTATGTGAAAATATGTGATATGGATGTGTATTCAGAGCAGTAATTCATACCCTGATCTATGAGCTGGAAAGTGTGTGTAATGGAGCACTCTGTTATCTGCAGTGGGCCTGTGGATTGATTTGTTTTAGGAGAATGGAGAGACATTTAGCTGGAGAAGAGCCAGTGTGTGCTGCTGAGGACTGATGTCTCCAGTGTCACTGCTGGACCGTTACCCCTCTCAGACGCCCCTCGACTGCCTGGCATCACACAGCCAATTCAATCCCAGGCCTCAATATATATAGGAGGGATAACTGGGATAAACTCCAAATTACAACCTTCTGTAAGAAAAGCATGGCTCTGTTTCAATTTCCAGAGAAGCCCAGAGCATATAATGAGACTAGCACTAAATGAGCCTTTGAGGAAAGTGCTATTGATGCATTATGGTAATGCATTTTTCTTCTGGTCCTCACAATTTGTTTCCAAAAAGAAGTTAAGAGATTCTTGCAGTGAAAGACAGTGCTAGTTTTTGCAGATTCAGAGGGGGAAAAATTACCCACACAAAGACCTTTCCACATATACAGTACATTGACCCCCAAAATATTTTTGAACACTTAATGAATATCTTTGCTTTATATACCAAATATGTGGTAAGTGCAATTTATATGAAAAAAAAAAAAAAACAACACTGGCACAAACACATTTCAGGTAAGACATTTCAGAAAATAAGTAAAATATAAGTAGAGAATAGAATGACATCTTATGCTTTTAAATTAGTAAAGCTCAGTCGGATAGAAGTTCTTCAGTATATTAATGTATCGAAAGTAGTTTTGGGACACAAAGATGGAACTAAGTTCAGATTTTCTAGAGAAAGTGAATGTAATGGTTTTGTGAGTCACTTGAAAGTTTAAATATTTAGGTTTGTACAATTAAATTTGAATAATTGATATTTATAGTTGTGCTATAATGTGCTATGGATTTCAGGAAATGTGTTTAAGGAACTGAGAAAAACTTTATTATCCTAAAGTATAGTCTTACTTAAAGTCATTACCTCCTGGTAAGAGCATCTCCAAACACAGGTCTGGCTCCAGTTTCTTAGTGCATATTAATGACATCTGTAGGCGTCTGGCCATTCTGCCAAGACCTCACAGCACTTACAGTACAGGAAGTTCCTTATAAAGGATAACTAATGGGTTTCATTCACTAACAGTGTGAACATGCATTTGTGGAGTGAGACCTATGTGTGAACATTTCTACACAGAAAGCATGATTCATCAATAAGTAAAAATTGGGTAACACTTTAGAATAAGGTTCCATTAGTTAATGTTTGTTAACTACTTTCGTTAACATGAACTAAGCAAGAACAATCCTTCTACAGCATTTATAAGTCTTAGTTCATGTTAATTTCAACATTTACTAATGCATTATTTAAATCAAAAGTTGTGCTTGTTAAAATTAGTTAATGCACTGTGAATTACCATGAACTAACAATAAATAACTTTATTTTCATTAACTAACATTAACGAAGATGAATAAATACAGTAATAAATGTATTATTCATTGTTTGTTCATGTTAATTAATACATTAACTAACATTAACTAATGGAACCTTATTCTAAAGTGTTACCAAAAATTGTAACCCTGTATCATGTTTAATGCAAATTTCTAAAGTCTCGAAATAATAAACAATCAAAATGTTCTGTTTTACACAATCCATTACATGTCTTCTGTGATCTGATTGTTTGTTAATCTTTTTTTGTAGATAAAAAAAAACTGCCATGTTTTTCTTTGAGTACAAGCTCCACATATCATACTATATGAGCCATAAAAGTCTGATGATTCAAATATGATACATGCAATTTGTATTTCACATATTGTCTAAAGTTTCAATAAACTCCTGTAAAAATACTTTTTCTGACTATTATTTCATGTCAAACTGCAAACTACATTAAAGCAACTAAAATCACATATATATTTATATATACTGAACAAAATTATAAATGCAACACTTGTTTTTGCCCCCATTTTTTTATGAGCTGAACTCAAAGTTCTAAGACTTTTTCTATGTAAAAGGCCTATTTCTCTCAAATATTGTTCACAAATCTGTCTAAATCTGTGTTAGTGAGCACTTCTCCTTTGCCGAGATAATCCATCCACCTCACAGGTGTGGCATATCAAGATGCTGATTAGACAGCATGATTATTAGGCTGGTCACAATAAACAGCTCTTAAAGGTATGTTGTTTGTTGTTGTCTCATACTTATAGATATGATGTTGTTTGTACATGCTACTGCTTCTGTTAGCTTTTAATATACGGTTTTATTCTGATTAAAGCTTTATTACAGCACAGCAACCGTACGTGCCTCCATGTATAACACTTCTCATTGCTTTCTGAAAATAAGTGTATAAATGGATGGATATAAGTGCACCCCTAGTTTTCTCTTCCTCTTCACTAAAGCAGCAGAACATGGCCACGCCTCCTTTGTTGCATGTTCCCGGGGGCGGGGTTTATCTGGGTTCGTGAAGCTTGTTGTAGTCCCTTACCAGCCATATTTGTAGGCATTAAACTCCCAAAATTTTAAAAGATGATATCTCTGTTTGCACTGAACTTTAAGCGCTGCAACTTTGCAGATATTGTTTATGCTCAAACAGCAACATTACAAACGAACTAATGTTAAAAAAAGTGAAATCCCAATTAACCACTCCTTTAATCAATTTGTTAAAAACACTGATTCATTCAGAACTACTGTGTATTGACCAGAAACGTGCAATGGCATGTTCTGCCATGGTTTTATTGGAGACTATTTTTATTGGTGGGCAACAACAGACAAAGTGACAATACTGGGCATGAAATTGAAGTTAATGAATATATTGTTGTTTACTGGACAGTTGTAGAATAGAATTTTGACATTTGCAGTTGAGTACAGTCATATCGGCTCTTGTCATTTTGCTTATATACACAGAACAAAAATGTCATATATCTCAGTAACCCTTTTCATTTTACTGGTTTTTGTTTCTTTTTTCTTTTTTGCAGTGAAACCCATTGTTTTCTTTCCTCTCTCACGTTGTCCTCTGCTCTCTGCACTCACTTGTTTTATTGATCGATTGGCTTAGAATGACTGAAAGTAAATCGATTCGGGCCTTTATAAAATTTGGAGGGCTGCCCAGGAAGGACATTTAAATGTTTTACAAGGCCATGTAACAGCTAACAGCAACATGTCCTCTCATGGACCTTTTTGCAGTATTTTCTGGGCTGGTGCTATAACTATGCCTCTGGGGTATTATAAGACCTCGTGTCGCATAGGGTATATTTAGTATCCTTCGCAACAGTGTTGAGTATATCCAAATCCTCTTCGAAGTGCAATAGCTTGTTACATTTTAATGTGGTTTTCAAGCTGCAACTCCAGGAGCAGTGAACTTAGCTCATGTCTAGCCAATGTTATGTGACAGTTTGTGCACACAGAGTAAATTATTCTGGGAAGGAATGCAAGTAAATTAGTAAGTGTCTGAGTACTGGGATGTTTGAGAGCAGCAGGTAGAGCTCTGCACTTTAAGGCTTTCTTTTTCCTTTACATGCATGCGCACATGTATGCACACAGATAAATGTGCAAAGGCGCATGATCATGCTCAGATAAGAATGAGAACATGAACATGCTGATAACATACGTAGATAATGCGGGTTACTAAAACCACAAGCTGTAACCATATGAATCAAATGGGGAACTGGCCTTAAGATAGACGACCTTGAACTTATCTGGTTTTAAACATGTTTTCATGGTCATTTAAAAAGATTGATTTAGATGACCTTTGCTTTTGTTTAGGGCACATGCTTTTTTCACATCCTGTCACATACAAAGCAAAACCATGAAAGGCTAAGCATTAAGTGATATTGTCCCATTATGAAAATATATGCAAAGTCACAATTACGAGAAATAAATCATCTTGACAAGATGTCAGAATATTATGAGACATAAATACAAGTTTCGAATAATTTTGATAAGATATAGCCACATTCTCAGAAATATGAAGTCACACACAGATTTATTAAATATAAAGTAGTCTAAATTATAAATGAAAGTTGTATTTTAAAGATATAGTCACATTTTAAATCAAACAGCGAAACATATGATAAATCTGTACCATTATATTGTCACATTTTCAGATATAAAGTCACATTATAATATAAAAAAAATAATAAAGTTACATTTGTGTAATATAAAGTCAAAATTATGATTATGAAAGTTGTATTTACAAGATTTTGTGAGATGAAAAACAACTTTCTCATACTTTTTTTGATTGATGGATGGTGCATTTCTGCACATGCAGATTCCATGTAGGCCACCTGATGACTACTAAACTATGAAAGCCTTCACAGATGCTGTATGACTTATCAAAGTAAGTTTGCTTACAGGAAAAAAATCATGCATGGACCAGTTAGCAAAGGGCAGACAATTTTCATTCTAGAATGTATCGTTCACTTACATTAACATTAAATGAAGCATTTCACTGTTCTTATTGTATTGTGTAATGTGGCTAGACAGATTCTTTAAAATTTTCCTAAAAGACACTAAGACAGATTTTTTTTAAAGAGCTCAATCTTGGATTAAAGTAGGTCTTGATATTCATAGCTTATTCAGAGCTCTTTTAAAAACATTACTGATGCACAGTTGTGTTACTCTTTTGCCAAAGAATTATTCAGGCTGCTTGAATATTATGCTACAAGTTCCAGAAGAGGGCATCAAGCTCTGCTGGAATGTCATGCTCATAATTTTGTCGGGTCTTATGACTGCATGGCACATTTAAGTCTTCTCATAAAACACACTCTGGTGCTATCAGGTGACCCGCTGTTATTGAATCTGAACAATATTAAACTTAATTAAGGTTAATCTTGTTTGATGAGTTCATAGATGTACAGTAATAAGATCAGCTTCTGAAATGTGAATCACATTTTTCAGGGCAAAACTGTGACACTTGTATGGTCTTCAAGAGTCATGAAATTAGCATAGTTAAAAATGAATTTGACGCTCACCGGCTGTTATCCCATTAGTGGAAATGAAGAGTTGAATGAGATGTGTATTTGGGACAGTGTTCAGGAATGCAAAATCTCTAACGATGCAGTTGAGGAGAGATTTAAATCAGATGAACAGCACTTAGATTTAGTGAAGGGAATCATTGCTATAAATGTAAACCTTGTTATTCATAATGCAACCTGATAGTGTCACCACCTTGCACAGCCACTCCATAACACAAAAGTCATTCACTAAATATTGAAATGGTGTCATCATTTACCTATGATCTTTCTGCATGACTTGCTTTCTTTTACAGAATGCAAAAGGACATATTTTGTATAATGACCTGGTCAACTTTTATGGTCAAAACACCTTAAAAGATTCATAAAAGTGGTTCATATGACTCATCTGCTAAATTCCTAAAATAAAGTCTTTAGAGGTCATATGATGATTTTGCATGATTCACTGATAATCTGACTCTCCAGCAGAACTGCAGATTGTTGAGTTCTGGTTCAGTCTGAACGATTCTTTCAGTCTGGTTTTGTTAACTGAATCACTGAAATGAATTAATTGAAGAATCTATTTGTTTGATTTGACACATTTTAAGCTGAAGCACTAAAATGACTAACTGGAACAAAACGAAAATGTTATTACCTTGACAAAATGATCTCGTGGCCACGACATAATATCACATTCCCACGAGTTAATATGACCTTCCCACAAATTAATATCTCGTGGCCATGACATATTATCATGTTCCTATGAGTTTTTATGTCGTGGCCATGACAAAACTATGTGAACCGACCATGTCATGTTCTGGGCACCATGATTTAACACCATTTGCTCAAGTCGAGTTTTTCAAAGGCGAAGTTCAGAGAACCCTGGGGTAGGGTTACTGTGCTTGCACATGCACTCAGAACATTAATTTCAATAACTTCAGATGTCTAGTGAATATCGGATTTTAAAATAAGATGCTTTGGCCCGGTTTCACAGACAGGGCTTATCTTAAGCCAGGACTAGGCCTTAAATTAAGATGTTTAAATAACTTTGATAAAAATGCCTTGAAAGAAAACGTCATGTGTGCATCTTGTGACAGAACAATGGAACTGACATGTTTTAATATATGTCAGAGCAAGATATTTTCAGTTGAGACAGCTCAAACATGCATTTTAATGTGGGGACTAGCCTTAAGCCATGTCTGAGAAACCAGGGTTTATTTGTTCAGAGGATGTTAAAGTGGGTTTCATTAAATCTGTTCAAGAATACAAACACTCCTGATACAACAACAGAGAACTGTTTATTCTTTCCTACGTACAAATCTTATCCAGAGCTGAAATGTGGATCTTAGCTGATCTTAAATGTTTTGTTTAATTCAAGTGATAAGATCAGCTGGTCAGAGAACATCTTGACATCTCATTAACAATCGCCCCGCCAATGATTGCAACAAATCTATTCCAGATTAGGTACTCCTCCAATCAGGAGTACCTAATCCATGTAACCATATATATAGTATCCTAGCCTGTGTTGAATATGAGAGTTTTTATGTTGTCCCTCCTCCTCCCCTGCGGCACCTTGCAGCAGCCTTCCTTTGTTATTTTGACTTAAAAAAACATAAGAAAAACAAGAAAAGGCGATGGTCAAAGAGGTAGAGACAACGCGAGCATGGACTATACTTGCTACATCATGATATGGATATGATATGGTTGTTGTTTTATCTCATAGAAATGTTGTTACGTACTACACAGATTAATAACTGTTTAAATAAACGTTCATATATTCATTTCCATGGACTTTCTGGTGCGTCATGCCGCCGGCTGTTTTGATTTTGTTTCCCGGTACTTCCTCACCGTCTCGTCACCTCGCTTTCTGATTGGGTACACGCCACAGTCCACAGGCTGCATGATCGTTTGTCCTCGGGGGACACCACACACGAGAAGAAATCGGGCCAAATAAATCCAACATGTTGGATATCCCCGATTTGAGATCGGAGCGGTCCCGACGTTCTTCCGAGCAGAGGAGAGCAGTCTTAACACACCACACACGGCAGGAATATTTGATCAGATTATTTTACGATAATCGGAGCATCTTAAGATTGTCGGAAGGGGTGATTCGGGCCTAATACCATGGGCCTAATTATCCTGCCGTGTGAACCAGCCTTGAGATAAAATGTCCAATATGAGTGGTCAGCGTTACACAGTTTTCTGGAGTTGAGGAGTTTTTAAGGAGAAAAAAATAATAAAATACACATAAAACCTAATTTTAACATGAGAAAAAAAGTTTAATTTTATGGATTCAAATTAATAATAACTAAAGGAAATATACATATTACAAAAACAATAAAGTGCAGTAAATCTTAAATTATTACAAATTACTGAAACTACTAATGTTCAAATGTTTGGGGTCGGAAGTTTGTTTTTGAAAATAAAGTCTCTTAAAATGCCTGTTTTAAAATTATAGCTGAGCTATTTACAGCATCCAGTCTTCAGTGTCACATGAGCCTTCAGAAATCATCTTAATATGCATATTTGGTGCCAAAGAAACTTTTGATTTCTTATTAATATCAACATTCAAAAGAGATGTGATGCTTTGTGGAAACCGTGATACAACAGAAAGGTCAAAAGAACAGCATTTATTTGAAATAGAAATCTTTTGTAACATCATAAATGTCTTTACTGTAAAATATTGTATTATCATTCAGTCTGGGCTAGATTATTTACCGCCATGCATATCTAATGAGACATTTCTCTCAACTCAAAATGATCTTTAGGCTTAAGCGAGGTATTGGTGTGCAGGTAAATAATTAAAGAAAAGAAAGATTTCAGCAGTTATGGGACATGTCCTTCTTTATCTACAAATGATTTCTCTCAAAAACTGTCAGCAAAGTCCTGCAATTATTCAACAGCGGCTAGCCAAAGCACTCATGTTTTATCAGATTTCTGCTCTAATGCATGCTTCCTGGGCTTTCCTTTCTCCATTTACTAGATTAACCCTTATTTATTTATGACTTTTGAATGAATGCAAAGCAGGAATGTTACGGGAAAACGAGGCATACTTATCTGTGGCCCCACAAACACATCAGGCTGTTTTATATGCTTTGTGTTTGTGCAGGGGTGTACTGTAGCGACATAAACAGCCTATTAAAAGATTAGTTTACCTTCTTTAATTTCCATCTTCAGCTGCTCTGTGCATCTTATTTATGCCAGCACCATGACAACTATGGCTGTGTTGGTTCATGTGACATGTTTTAACTAATAAAGAGAAAAGCTTTGGGAATATGTTACTCAAATACGCGTGTGTGCTGTAAACATGGAAACCATATACAAACCCATGGTTTGTTTCTGTCTTGTTGCCTTGAAGAACGACAGGAACATTTGAAACTTCTGCCCCCTTGTACTGAATCAACGTCCTTTTTCACTCCACCGAGGGTTCGAACTACAACCCCGATGAGCTCTCAGCTACACAAAAACTATCAAGATACGGCTGAAATAACTGTTGTTATCCAAATTAAACTGGTATTTCTTTCCATTAACAATCAGTTTTCACAACAGTTTGACAATTCAATTGATCAGACAAAGAAAGAACCGTGCAGAAATCTGGTAATTTCAGCCACATTTACCAAAATCTCTACCAATTTTACCAAAATATATGATGTTTACATATTATAATTGACATCCAAATCCCACAAGATGTCATCTTAGAATCTTAACATTTGCCCTCTAACCAAAAAAAAAAAAAAAAAAAACCTGGATTAAGCAAACCTGGAGTTTATTGTTTTTGGATTCTAATCCATATAAAGCAGTTTTACTAGTCTCAGAGCTGGTTTTAAGGCAGTAATTGGATTGTACTTTACAGGATGTAGGCATTTGTGTTAAGTATTAACATGCACTATTAAAGAGTTTAACACAGAATTATACTGTGGGAGACCAGGGTTTGATGAGGAAGAAGGAGTTCTTTGGAGTGTTGATCCCATCCTACACTTTATTTGACCCTTTGAGGCAGATTCAAGTTGCCTATACCCTGAAAAAATAAAAATAAAAAATAATTAAAAATGATTTAGACCAGCATGAAATTCTCTAAATTAGTGTTCTTTATATTTCAACTGCTTTAAAATCTAAATTACAAACTGTGCATTAAAAAGAATCATTTTTGATACACTTGCTCAAGGCAAAAATTGGAGTCTGTTAGAGAGCTTGACTTTAAAAGGATTAAGCCCGAAGGTTCATACACATCACAGAAAAACACACCACTCATAAGACTTATTAAAGATCAGTTTGGGACACTGTTACTACAGTGTGTTTCATATGTTAGATCAACATCATAAATATTAGATCATCATCATAACTGAGGACAGAAACATAACACTGTACACAATGCTTTGTGTTTGTAGAGGGTCTTCAAGAACACTGTGCTAAATATGAATTGACAATCCTTCATCATACTGTATGTTGGCACTCGACTTTCTAGCATTAGTAACTTTATATGTTGTCTATGGTTTAGCACCCCACAGCGATCAGAGGGATTTCATATGTTGTCCTCGAGAGTGTGTGGAAGAACAGAATTTGGGATGAGATGTTCTTAGTGTCTTGAATCCTCAGATGTGCATTTTCAATAAAATATCAAGCATAAATGTATTTATTTTATGTATTGAGGGATTTCTAAGCACTTTTAACCAGCCTAACTAGGAAGACTCAATTTAATAGAAAATCATCGTGACCATTAACTGTGCTAATTGTTAACTATATTTCTTGAATAGTTTAAACCTATAATAATTTATGATTTAAAAATTGGGAGGGGGATAAGCAATGACTGTTCAGTCAAATATTAGCATCCAAACTGAAAGTTACTGGTTCTTTTGATATTTATGCAGACATGCACAGCCCAATAACAGATGTATTATTATTATTATAATTTTTGGCCAACTATTCCTTGACAGGTGCAAGTTTTATTTGTCTCATTTGTAACGATCAGCCTCATCGGAAGATGTTATTAAATGCGGTCAGATTATACTCTTTGAGCTCCATAGGTTTGGTGCACCTTTTACCTTGGATGAATGAAGTTTGTTCACTTACTGCTACTGAATTATATTGAAAGTGTTTGTTTACCGTTTTGTTTTGTTTTTTTGCTCCTTTTCATCGGTTTACTTCTGCCCCCTGCAGCGACCGTGATGTTTTTTGTGCTTCTATATGTCCTAACATGTTTCCTCAATCTGTGTCAAAAAAAGACCTGTGTGCTACTGTGGCTTGCTTGTTTCATTACTCCAACAGAGACTGCTTTATGTTTCATTTTTACACACATCCGTAAGCTGTAGGCTATTAAAAATTGTGACATTTCTGGTCATGTGATCTCCTGAGGGGGGCGACCAACTCTATTTACAATAAAATAGCCTTTATTATAAGACTGATAAGTCACGAGTCTATTTGGATGGAAGTTTCATTATAGTAATTATCGTTATTTTTATATGAAACCTTATAATTAGGAAAAAAATGTTGCATGCACCTTTTAATCAGAAGCCCGGCTTTGAGTTTCTTCAGTGATGTTGGACACTGACGGACGCTTCGCGAGCTGTCATTCGCCTCACATGACAGCAACCTGAAAGAGAGAGATGGACTGAAGTCATGTAAGTATTTTACAGTGTTAGTCCTGTAGAGAGCAGTAGATCGTTTTATTGAATTGTTTAATACGCTCCCCGTGGTACTGTACATGAGCGCGAGCGGGGAGGGGGAGGGAGGAGCGATCGTAGTAATTCTCTTCATTTCAAATCCCTGTCGTGGCAGCACGGGCAAGGCAGAGGACTTTTCTCCCTTTCAAACTTAAGGGGAAAACCCTCCACCGATAGCCTAGTCCACGAGCTAAAGATCAAATGGAGGACTTTGGGAGGAGGAAACGTTAGTTTGAAGGCACACTGTGGCTCACTGTATGCACGAGTGTCTCCACACTTGCACTGGATACACGAAGCAGGACGTTTTGATCGCCGCGATCTCTCTGAAACCCGCCAAACGTTCACACGGTGAGTCGCGCGCCGTGCGCGTTTATTTACGACTCTCGCGCTTCACTCATGCAGCACTCGTTCGTGTTCTTCTGTCGTACGAAGCGTTGGCTCGCTGCGTGCTTTGACAGGTCAGCGGTACTAGAGCTAAAACGGTTCATTCCCGTCGCCCTCCACTGTAAGACACTAAAGGCTTTAGTGGACGCGGGCTTTTGCATGTTAGCAAGGCTGACATTGCACAGGTTGCCGGCTCGGAGAGTGTCTTGCTGTATGTAGGGCCTAGTTTGTAGCAGGCACATAATGTACCAACAGACACATTGTAGCCCCGTGTTTGCTGGTACAGTATGTGCCTGCTACACTCACACATAAACATACTGTACTGAAGCAGGCATGCGTTTTATGCTGATGGATTCACTTCAGTTACTCTTTTCCACCTAAAACGTGCATAGAAGAGACAGGAACCAACAGGTAAATAAGTGAAGAACTTTTAGCCTGGAGAAAATGAGTTTATGCATTAGATTTCTCTCTGTGGGAAAATTTTGTGTGAACTGTTTACAGTAAACTTATTTTGCATTTTGCAGCATCTACAGCAGCCTACCTTATTTAATGTTATTTATTTGTTAAAAACTTGGGGAGTTTTTTTTAAAGTGAAAATGGCATGTATAGAAAGTGGTAGTTTTGCAGAATAAAGTTTGACCTGTCTAATTTTTAAACACTCAACCCAGGTTTTTTTCCAATAAGACTAGTATATTGCAGATATACAGTGTACAAAAGATTGATGTAATTATATAGACAATTTCCCATTTTCCATATGTTGAATTGCTTGAAGATAAAGAAAAGTTGTGTTTGTATTAATGTCATTTCCATCTTTTAAGCACGTTCTTCAAAGTGAAATTAAATTATGTTCAGTTATGTATGTAGTGATTCATATCAATGTGGCCTGTTTTTTAATAACTAATCGAGTAATTGCTTTTTGAATTGTGTCAGGGTCAGGGATCTTACAGTTGCTTTTAACACTGTATAGACAAATTAAACATTTAAGCATTTACTAATCGCTCTCATTTTTCAGCATGGGGAAGTGAACATGAGATATGTTAATGCCTGTAGAATGAATGAATTTAAAGAACTAGTTCACTTCCAAAATAAAACTTTCCTGATAATCATCCAAGATGTTCACATCTTTCTTTATTCAGACGCACAGAAATTAAGGTTTTTAAGGAAAACATTACAGGATTTATCTCCATATAGTGGACTTCAATGGGGTACTACTGGGTGAAGGTCCAAATTGCAGTTTCGGTGCAACTTCAAAGGGCTCTACACGATCCCATCTGAGGAATAAGTATCTTGTCTAGTTAAAGATCGGTAATTTTCTTAGCAAAAAATTAAAATGTATGTACTTTGTAACCATAAATTTTGCTTGATAACAGTCTTAAATTTGATAAACAGATATGTGCTGGTCTTGTTTCTATTATCTTCATCTTTAAGAAATGGTTAAACCCTTTTTGTCTGGTAAGAATCTTGAAACTGTCATGCATGCATTTGTAACATCTCGACTAGACTATTGTAACTCTTTGTACATTGGTGCCTCTCAGACTTGTGTCACAAGCTTATAGTTAGTTCAGAATGCTGCAGCCTGGCTCTTCAAAGTGAAGTGTAAAAGTGATCACACACTACACTGGTTATGATTCCACTTCATTGGTCCGCTACCAGTCTAATAAAGAATTATTTTAACCTTGTAAAGCACTTTGTTCGACGCCAGTTGTTTTTAAATGTGGTATACAAAAGAACTTGTATTATTGTATTGTATAAATGCTCGTCTTGCACTAGCTTGACTTCTTGCATTATGTAGTAAGGTTCGAAAGGTCACATGTGATGTAGGCGGAAGTACCATATTTTTCGGACTTTAAGTCGCACCTGAGTATAAGTCGCATCAGTCCAAAAATACGTCGTGATGAGGAAAAAAACATATGTCACTTATTTAGAACCAAGAGAAAACATTACCGTCTCCAGCCGCGAGAGGGCGCTCTATGTCTTCTATGCTGCTCAGTGCTCCTGTAGTCTACACTGAAGACATAGAGCGCCCTCTCACGGCTGGAGAAGGTAATGTTTTCTATTGATTAATTTCTTTTGGTTCGGTTCATGTCAAATTAATTTCGATAAATAAGTCGCACCTGACTATAAGTCGCAGGACCAGCCAAACTATGAAAAAAAGTGTGACTTATAGTCCGGAAAATACGGTACCATCCCAGTGTTTACAAAGTAAACGTGCAAAGCAAGTTTGTGACCCTGAGTAAGAAATGAAGAAATGAAGCAAGTGCTCATAGGGATGCCAGAAGTATGGAACTGAGATGCAGCATCTCGTTCCCTTGGGGAACCATGGTTACATGAATATCCTGGAGAAGTTTCCCTTTAGGAACTTGACCTGCATTAAAACGCTATGATACGTATCCCAATACAGGGGTTGCGATAGAATATATTATGATACATTTCAATTCTGTATAGCCCCTTTCACGCTGCGATTCCGGCAAATACACGTGTAAAGTGTTCCGGCAATTGTTCCCGGGTCGCTAGATTTTGCACTTTCACACTGCCAGTGATTACCCGGGATATGTGCGTGCTCTTTTTTTGGGGAAGTCATGGCCTAATGGTTAGAGAGTCAGACTCGCAATCGAAGGGTTGTGAGTTCGAGTCTCGGGCCGGCAGCTATTGTGGGTGGGGGGAGTGCATGTACAGTGCTCTCTCCACCTTCAATACCACAACTTAGGTGCCCTTGAGCAAGACACCAAACCTCACTGGGCGCCGCAGCATAAATGTCTGCCCACTGCTCCGGGTGTGTGTTCATGGTAAGCAAAGCAGAAAACGAGGACGGAATCCCAAAATCCAGTCGTGAAAATGAAACTTACATTTTAATATGGAAAGTCATGGAATTTGTCAAAGTTAGCATAAATTAATCAAATCAAATCTCCATATGGACCAGTATCGGTAAATGTTAAGCCGCAAAAGTTGTTCTGCGCATCTCTGTGTGAATGATCGGATGGCAGAGACGTGCGGGTTTGTTTGCTACATAGACTGAAGCGCATGACGCTTGCATTATTTTCAGCATCTGAGCTTCAGAGTTCTCTCTCCATCAAGCGATCTGAACTTTTCAGTTCATCTCAATGGACGCACAGCGTACCTGTATTTGCTGAACTGTAAACTCTGTGTGAAGGCGCACAACGCGACCGTCGCTTTACTGATAGCGCTGTTTCTCACACATGCAAAGAAAGAGAGAGCGAGAGTATTACCATGCTGAATCTACAAGCTATATGTAAACTATTCTTTGTTGTCTTCTCTTGTCAAAATAATGGAGTTCATTTAGAATTATTCATATTCATTTTCGAACAAGCAGAAGACATACCGGTTTCTCCGGTAGTGGGCAGGGCTAATGCGCAAATGGCAATTTCATTGGCCAGGGGGCTGATAGTTTTTGATTAGTACCGTCCCTGTTTTGATTTCAGCAAATCGGTTTGACCGAACGCAGACAACGTGATTACTATTCATGATCCCAGCAGCTCATTAATTCATAGTGCATTGTATATACATTAGTATGATAGTAGAATCAGTAGTAGTATTATCTTTTAATAATAATTAATATGATCTATTAAATTTTTTTTTACAGAAACCCTCAATGACCAAAAATATCTTAAGCATCACCACCAGTCTTAATTTCAGTTAAAATGACAAATATGCATTCATTAGGCCTAAAATTGTGCTAGAAATATTACTATTATTTAGTAAAATGTATGTGATACTGCTACTACTGTTGAAAAAAATTATAAAACTAAATTTTTTAATGAAATAAATTACAATATTTCTTCCATGTTTTAATTTTAATTGCAAATCCCCTTTATTTACCAAAAATAAAATGTGTTTACATTTAATAAATTAAAAGACAAATTAAATTTGGGTGAAACTTGTTTACTATTTTTCATAATTATATAACTTGTAGAAAAACTTTAAACACAATCGTAAATAAGTATAAAGAATGGCATTGGTTTTATTTTTGGTGCTAAAAAGTTTTTTTTTTTTTTTTTATTAGCATATTTTTGTGTTTTGCTTTGGTACCGAAATTGGTACAGAGAACCGTGGATTTTCACTGGTATCTGTACCGATTACTGAAATTTTGGTACCGTGACAACACTATCTCGGACTAAATCTAAAATATCTTAAACTGTGTTCAGGAGATGAACAGAGGTCTTACGGGTTTGGAATGACATGAAGGTGAGTTATTAATGATATAATTTTAATATTTGGGTGAACTAACCCTTTACATTTTTTTGAGGTTTGTCAGTCTAACAATGTTTGCAATATGAGCATGGTTAGCTTGTGGCCACTTCTATCAAACCGTCAGACACTTGGCAATTCTTGAAGTGTTTTTAATCCTTTGCGTCACATACAAGTTGTCCTGATTATTAGGGCTCAAGCCTGGAGGGCGAGAGCCCTATTGTTTTCCTTAGGATTATTTTTTTTTTTTTTTTTTTTTTTCTTTATTCTTCTAATTTTTTTCCAAGGTTTCGGGGGCTTTTGGGGTCCTTAACATACTCAAAAACTCTTGAAAATTGGCACACACCTTGGAACCTGCGGCCATTAGGGCCGGGCAGAGTATGATACACGGGCGTGGCACAGGGGCTCTACAGCGCCCCCTGTAGTACTGAGGGCCATATATCATGCATACTTGCACGTATACATATGAAACTTGGTACATATATATAACTCATCAAACCAAACAACTTTCACACTGCATGTCATAAGCTCCGCCCAACAGGAAGTTGGCTATTTAGGGTTTCATGAAAAACACATGCTCTGGAATTTGATATACTCCTCTGAGGAACTCCACCCGTTCACCACAAAACTCGGTGAACACGATCTCAAGACATTGGGGATGCTAAATTGCGAAGAGATTTTTGATATCTCGAACGGTTTGCCCGTGGCGAGGCGTTGAAATTATGGCGAGAAATGAGAAACAGGAAATGTCTAATAACATTCACATACATTTCCTGAATTTGATCAAACTTAATTTGTTTGTTCGTTGTATGATACCGATCGTATATATGTGACTATTAGGAGTCAAAGTTATAGCGCCACCAACTGGCAGCAGGAAGTGAATCATTTTCAAAACGCTTTGAATTCAGCATCTTATTTTTACTTGATTTGCTTCAAACTTCATCAGAATAATGACAAAACACGGCCGAAGAAAATCTGTTGTGGGGATATTGATATCTAATATAGTGTTGCCATGGCAACGTGTCAAACTTGAATGTTCTGTTCTGGTGATTTTTAGGCAGACAACAAGCTCAGATTTACATGAAACTCGAAACAGATATCAGTATTAAAGATAGCTAAACCATGGCAAAAGCTTTGAAAAGGGCGTGGAAGAGGCACTCTATAGCGCCACCTTTTGTCAAAAGTGGGGGGGTTCGTTTTAGCTACAGACACCAAACTTGGTACATAAATTGTTCTTATCAAGACGGACAACTTTCTAATTCACAGTCATAAGCTACGATCAACAGGAAGTCGGCTATTTTGATTTGAATGTGTATTTTTGAGATTTTACAGTTGTAAAATTAATGAATACTCCTCACAGGGGAAGTACACTATACACACAAAACTTTGTCTACATGAAGAAAAAACATCGAGGAACTTAAATTGCGAACAGATTTTGGTTAGCTTGAACGGTTTTGTCGTGGTGATTTTTTGAAATGACAGTAAAAAGTGAAACATTAATCGTCTTCTATTTTTAAATTGCAGCTTCCAAACCTTTAAAAAACATTTTTCATTTAGAAAACCAGTGATTCTGAGGAAATATGCATAGTTTCATGACTTTACAGCACTGTATGATTAAAAGAAAATTAAAAAACTGTCAGACATCTGATCTCACTCTGTCACTCTGTGTGCTGACTCTGTGTGTGTGTGTGAGTGTGAGTGGGGGAGGGGTGTGAGCTGAGTGGCAGACAGACAGAGAGAGAGAGAGAGAGAGAGAGACTTAAACATCTCTTTAATCACCAGAAAAAAAACTGTATTTTAAATAGTTATTTTTTTGTTGTTGTTGCTAATTGTGCTGTTATCATTACATCTTAAGAAATATCTTAGGCCTTATCCTTTTCTGACAGTTTCAGGGATTAAAAAAAATCCTAAAAAACCTTATTTGTGCTGCAAATAATAATTTCAAACTCATTTGATACTGACCTCTGTCACCCTGTGACATGACATTTATTTGAATTTACATAATCTCAAGGATGTAACAGTAAAACTGTTCAGCTCACAGATGAAGACTAAGCTTTAATGCAAGCAGAACTATTTCACAAATGCTTATAGGTTAATGAAATCATAACAAAACACTTTTAAATTATTTAAGGATTTGGTAACACTTTAAAATAATGTCTCAATTGTTAACATTAGTAAATGCATTGGTAACACTTCATAATAGCTGCAATTCTTAGCTAAGCATTAGTAAATAGTCAGTTCATGCTTTATATAGCCTTCTCCCAAAATTAATATTTTAGTAAGCATTTTATAAATACAGCTATAATTAAATTGTTCATGGTTTATATGCACATTTATTTTGAGGAGATTAAAGGCTGTAATCTCCCTAAAAAAAATGTAAAATAAAAAATAAAATAAATAAAATAAACAAACACAGAACTCATAAATATTTATTTCAAGATGCAATAAAAGAAAACTGTACACTTGAATTTATATATATATATATATATATATATATATATATATATATATATATATATATATATATATATATATATACACACACACACAATTGCATAAGTTTATATTTAAAAATGTTTAGCAAGTGTACAGCTAATAATAATAATAATGCATTTTATTTAGTTTTAGCTACAGACACCAAACTCGGTACTTAAATTGTTCTTATCAAGACGGACAACTTTCTAATTCACAGTCATAAGCTACGATCAACAGGAAGTCAGCTATTTTGATTTGAATGTGTATTTTTGAGATTTTACAGTTGTGAATTAATGCATACTCCTCACATGGGAAGTACACTATACACACCAAACTTTGACTACATGAAGAAACAACATCGAGGAACTTAAATTGCGAACGGATTTTGGTTAGCTTGAACGGTTTTGACGTGGTGATTTTTTGAAATGACAGTAAGAAGGGAAACATTAATTGTATTGTATGTCTAAATTGCAGCTTCCAAACACTTCAAGGCATGTTTTCAGAGATCAAATCATTATGAGGAAATATGCATAGTTTCATGACTTTACAACACTGTATGGATAAAAGAAAAGAAAAAACTGTCAGACTTCTCAACTGACATGATCTCACTCTGGCCACTCCGTCTGTGTGAGGAAAGGGAGGGGGAGAGGGAGGGAGAGTGTGAGTGTGAGGGGGTTGGTGACTGTGAATCTTTGGTGACTGACAGTGTGTGTGGATTGTAGGGAGGGGCTGTCTGGCAGAGAGAGAGAGAGAGAGAGAGAGAGAGAGAGAGAGAGAGAGAGACCTAATCATTCCTTTAATAATCAGGAAAAAAAATCTATATTTTAAATTGTTATTGTTTTTGTTGTTGATAATGGTGGTGTTTTTTTCCTTTCATTACAGGTTAAGAAATCTCTTAGGCCTTATCCTTTTCTGACAGTTTTAGGGATTTAAAAACATCCTAAGAATCCTTATTTGTGCTGCAAATAATAATTTCAAACTCATTTGATACTGACCTATGACAACCTGTGACATGACATTTATTAATCTCATGGATGTAACAGTAAAACTCTTCAACTGACAGATTAAGCTGCAATGCAAGCAAAACTATTTCACAAATGCTTATAGGTCATTAAAATCATTACAAAACACTAATAAATTATTAAAGGGTTTGGTAACACTGTATAATAATGTCTAATTTGTTAACATTAGTAAATGCATTGGTAACACTTTATAATAACTGCACTCATTAGCTAAGCATTAGTAAATAGTTCATGATTATAAAGCCTTTTCCCTTAATAATAGTCATTATTAAGCAGGAATACATCTCTAATTACATTGTTCTTGGTTTAAAAGCACATATATTACAAAGGAGATTAAAGTTTCAGTTGTCTTATAAAATAAATCAATAAACACAACCCAGTTTGATTCAGAATTCAGAAATATTTATTTCAAGATGCAATAAAAGGAAACTGTACACTTGAAAAGGTTTTGAGCGATTCTTGAAGGACTAGCATCACCTTCACTTGTACGATGGTTTGAGGAATATATCTTCCAGATAGTACCGCCGCTCCCTATATGCAGAGTATGCAGTCTTCGTAGAGCACCAACTCCCAGAGGGGGCACCAGTTGCTCAAAAAAAAAAAAAAAAAATATGCGCCATTCTCCCATCCGCGTTCGCGACCACTCAATAGCATTTGAGAAGAAAGACTTGTAGTCACAAAACAATTGTAATGTGTTCATATAGGTGTCAGCTACAATGCACACCTTATACATTTTTTATACATTTTAAAATAAAGTGTTACTAAAGTTATATATATTGTTCTGTGTATGTGATTTCAAAGTCTAGATTGGTCGGATTAACCCTTTAACTGCCACATCCCTTAAAACTTGATTGTCAGAGGGTTACTGTAAATGCTTATGCCCGCTGGGCACAGTTTTCCCGATGCCACCAGGGTGGCGTTGCACTGATGGCTTGAGCCCGACATCGCTGCTTGCAGCTATATTTTTGATTTGTTTATTGTTGTGACATCACACCCAACCTAGATGATTCATTCTGATTTACACTTCATTTGGCTGATTTTCACTATTTGATTATGTATGACAGTGAAGCATTTGTGGATTTAAAAACATATACTAAGCCTTAGCCTTGAGATTTGTGTTTGTACATTTTGGTGTAAAATAATTGGTAGTGTAAGTAGCGGAGTACACGTGTTGAGGCTGTGACCTGTAATTTATCACAGTGTGCTGTCTCTCACCCTGAATGTGTCATGCAGTTTTATCTAAAAAACACATACTAGAAAGCTGATAAGTCAATTTTGTAAAACATCAACCAACGTTATCGGGAGTTTATTACTATAAAATGCTGCGAATAAGTTTTATCTTAGATTGCAGCAACTTACTGTTCTAAATGACATCTGCCCTACAAGACAATAGCCTGCCTCTTTAGTCTTTACTCTAGTATCGTTTATATTTTAGAATGATGTATAACCACAACATGTTGTTCAGTTATCACTTTTAAGGAATAGTTCACTGAGAAATGAAAATTCATTGTTTAATTTTTATTTTATTATATTTTTTTATGAATATCCTGGCTTTTCTTCTCAATTTAATGAAGTGGAGTGAAGACTAAGACATCCAAGTTAATTTAAGTTCCATAAAATAGGTCCATACGATTCATGCACTATATTCAAAGTCATATGATAGATTTGTGTGATAAACAGCAACTAGTAAATGATGCAACTGGATCATTGAGTCTGGTTTGTGAAGGAATGAGTGGCTTCGTCCAAAATCGCATAGCCTACTCTCTGAGTAGAGAATACTGCTTTTGAATAAGTACCATAATGACTTTTAATAAAAGTGTTATCCATATAATATGAATCTGTGTTGTATGAATGTAATTCGGATGCATCTCATTCTAATCTGATATGTTGTCATTGTCATGTGACATACAGCAACCGTTGCATTGCTTTGCTGCCATTCACAAATCTCCTGTGGCCTGGAAAAGTGTTCATCAGATTCACACTATGAATCTCACAGGAGGTAGCAAATCATCTGG
Organism: Carassius auratus; assembly: GCF_003368295.1. NCBI lineage: Eukaryota > Metazoa > Chordata > Actinopteri > Cypriniformes > Cyprinidae > Carassius > Carassius auratus. Next base: position 8,528,437 of record NC_039279.1, on the reverse strand, counting down.
GTACTTTTTGCCTACTTTTTATTAATATTGTGAATTTGGATATGCTACTCTTTTCACATGTTTTTCATCAACTATATAGTCAGGAAGCATGTGATTTTTGGGTGCAGCCATTAAGATATGAACTGTACATCACTGTTAGTCTATGACAGTGGATCTCAACTTTCTCTAATTCCAAGGCCTCCCACTGTCCACAAAAAATATTCAAAGCCCCAGCCTCCTTTTAAGTTACAAAAGTGCCCATGAATTAAAATAAATAACTTAATTAGTTGTAGAATTACTAAAAGTTTGGGGGTGATTTAAATTAATACATATCTATTTTTTTCTGGTTATTGTGGCTTTCTTTAAAGCTTAATTTCCTATTTTAAAACATTTTACATAATTTTGAGGCCACCTTGGAATTTTGCTGAGGCCCCCTTGTGGGTCTCGACCCGCCGGTTAAAAATCAGTAGTCCAGGTGCTAGCACGTAGCCCTAGATTTTCAGAAGGAGGCTCAAATGCCTGTGGAAATTATATTTTCACAAAGAAAGTGTGTCAGAGCTCAATTTTGTTTAGCACAGCATTTTTTAAATGCATTGGAGCATTAAAAAGAGTCCTGTACAATTTCCTGCATTTCTTTTTAAAGATAATTACTGTTTTTAGCCGTAACATACCCTTGTCTTTGCTGTGTGTCATCTGTTACATAATTCATGGCTGTGCTACAAGTGATGCCTTGACCTCTTTCTTTGACTGCATTCGCAGCAGATGTGCAGTGGCAGATGCCGAAACTAAACTTTGACTTTGGCCTAAAACGTTTGCGGAGGGCAAAGCAACTTCAGTTCTGATAAGCACAACCACTGTCCTGTGGAACATGAATTTATCACCGCTTAGTATGATCACCCGTGAATGTCACCCACCGCTGCTCTGGCCCCTTTGAGATAACATTGCCCACACAGGCACACACAGGCTGCACACACATATACACACCCGCATAGGTTTGTTTGATATTGTTAGTTTATTATACACAAAAAGCTCTCTCTGTCTTTCATTGTCCTCTTCTTGCAAGCCAACTCCCAACTGCATTTGATCTTTTTTGTCTTTAGTTTCTGGTTTGTTCATGTAGTTTCCATGTCAATGAGGACCAGGGACTTAGGCTCAGATCTGGCCTTTGTAAACCGCTCAGCACAAAAAACATCCCCCTAACCTCATACAAACACAACGCAAAGGGTGGCATGTGTACGAGACGGCCTTTGTGAGAACAGAGTTGTGAGAGTTTTTATTTTATTTTATGTTTGAAGTCACTCTTCATACTAATTAACAGCACTAAATCTCAAACAGTCTTTTCATCTGGTCTCAGTGGCTTCCTCCCTGTTACTCTATTGACTTGGAATGTGCTGGTTTAATTTTTTGCGTTGGAAATGGTGCAACGAACGTGTTTCATCGACTTTAGGTACTAGGGCTGCACAATATATCGTTTCAGCGTTGATATCGCGATGTGCGCATCTGTGATAGTCATATCGCAGGATGTGCAATGTTTAGTATAGGCTACTGATTGTTATAATTATACTGATTGTTTTCTTTGCTCACACGCAGACACAGTGTCATCGGACTACATCGGACTCAACAGCTGTACAGAGATACCCATTTTAAATAAAATACTGATTTGCTCGCCTACAAAATCACCCCAATCATTGACCATAAAAAAAAAAAAAACTATGTCATGTGGTGATTTTTCTTTTCTTTTCATATTGCAATATATATTGTGCAGCCTAAGTAGGTACTCACAGAGAATAACGTTGGAAGTTGGGAATTGGAGATGGGATTTCTCTTCAAGTCTTCTATATTTTTATCAACAGCATGTGATGAAGTGTAGCGTGTGTAAGACTACTTGTATCTGTCGAGAGCTGAATGTGTTAATAGATAGTCCCACTGCATTTTAGATAAAAATGGTTGCCTCTAGACCAATTCCTCCTACTGTGTGTATGAGATGGCATGGTTTGGTGTAGTATGTTAGGGTGCGAGAAAAATAAACATTTATTTTCTTTAGGATGAAAAATTATAGTTGTTGTATCACTTTAGATTGTTTGAGGGTTCAGGTAATTTTGCAGATCAACCTGGATTTTTGGACTACAGAAAATAATCAGTTTTTTTTTTTTTTTTACACGTATGTTCATTAACAACCTTTGCCAATAGGCTCAACTAGCTCAACTATAAATAAACTACATGGCCACATGACTTGAGCGTGAGCTTCTTTCAATCATTGTTTAAAATGTTCAAGTTGAAAATAGGGCTGTGCAGTAATGACAAAAAAAAAAGATATCTCCATTTTCTGGAATTTTGTTGATAATGATAATTAGACTGTATTTTACTGAGCATGTTTTTGTGGAAAGCTGACTCCCAAAGCTTTTGATATTATTCATATTCTGTGCAGTGGTTCATTTGCGACCATTTTTTCTGCTGATGCGACTAATTTTTGTGAGCAGTCGCACTGGCGCGACCACTAGGTTGCCCAACTCATAAGCTCTTCCATTTCTGTTGCATTTGAGAAACATCAAACAGCAAAGGAAACTAAAGCGAAACGAAACCATGCTGCGTTTCAACTGCGCAACGTGGACCGTTTATCAGCTCGGACCATGATGCAAACAAACTTATCAGAGCTCAGAAAAGCTTTTTCTCAGGAGCCAAAGTTGATTCCAGACACTGTTACTGCACAGATCCAATAGTGTTGTGAGATGCAGTGAGAAGCATTTGAATTCGGCGCACAATGATAAAGGTTACTGCGAGATCTAGTGACAATCATTCAAATTCTATACAGAAATCTCTGTTATGTAAACAGTGCTGATACGTCAGGAAACCAGAAGCGGTAACGCTAACTGTAACCACGGTGTTAGAAATTTTATTTTTATTATTTTATCATTCATTTCAGGAATTGTACAACCTTTTGAGAGAGAAATTCAAGCACTTTTCAATGACTTTCAAGCATTTCACACAACTATTTCCAGCACTTTAAAGCTCTTAGATGATTCAGTTTGAATGTTATTTTTAATGGGATGAACAAAATATACTTTGTGGTAAACAAACGCTTATGTAAAGTGTAAAGAAATACATAAAATCACCAGTAACCAGTAGACAGCAGAAGAGGAGCACTTATTGGCTTATTAGTCATTCATTTATAACTTTTCTATATATTTTGAAATGATAAAATGACTATTATAAAATATCTAATCAACAAGAAATCAGATTTTATCAGAATATTTTTGTGTATGAAATAAGTTAAAAAAAAGTCACAAACTTTCTACATCAAACATGATCAAACATAATCACTTAAGTTGATCAGCATATGCCAGAAAAATAATGTTGTCACCAACTGTAAAACCTAGTAGTTCTGGTGCCATTGCTCTCAAATGTTAATCAGGAGTCCTGAACAGAAGTTAACATTTACAATAAGTTAAAATGATTTTTATCTTCACAATGCCATTTTTTTCTCTAAACTAATTAAACGTATGCATCATCTTTTGTGTCAATGTTTTACATTTAATCAATAAATGCAAATGGCAAGACACTATAGGTCTACCAGTCAAAAGAAATCAGTATCGACAAGTTTGTATTGCAATGCAATAACTGATATTTGAAATGGTTTGGGGGAAAAAATAGAAAATAGTCTATACTTTAAATATAAGCCTAAAACTGCCATCAGGGGGTATAAAATCACTGCATAAGTGAGTCATTTGAGTCATTCATTCAACCGATTCATTCATATGACTGTTTAATTAACACCATTGTGTGTTGCTCAAAGATGCAAAACCGTTCTGGTGTGGCTTTGTTTGGAATATTTTCACTGTCAAAACGATACTGCCCGACGATAAATAGTTTAGCCGATATTATCGGTGATATGAGTATTGTTAGCGATTCTCGAGTCTCAAAAATGGAATAACGATATTAAAAACAATAAAAAATCATACAAGATTCATGGCAGTTGTTTCGTTTTGAGTATATCCCGACCGCTAGATGGCAGTCTTTGAGCGACAGGAAATACTAGCATTAGGGCACCCCACTAATATTAGCGTTAATATCGCTGCTAAGAATTGTCCCAGTTCCGGTTTCGGTGTACAAAGCTGAAGTGTGCCGTCATTTGTCCTTTAGTGGTAACGTCCACAGTGGGACCGTGAGAAACAGAGCCTACTTTCTTCCATTGTGTACATTTATCTACGGCTGAGAGGAGAATGATCACATGAGCTCTAACATCTTCTTTCCTATTGGTCGTCGCTCCCAAAAGTTGCTTTTTATTTGCATAAAGTTGAAGGATTCTTAACTTTGTCGCATTGCTGGACACACCCCATTTGGTCACCAACAGCCAGTGTCAATTGTGTCACCGGAAATCGGCATCTCTCTATTGAAATGAATGGGACTGTGTCGTTTTGCTGTTGTGTGTTTCTTGTTGTGCGTGGGGCGAGGCAGGCAGTAGGGTCACTGTGCGGCTGCAGCTTTCTCTTATTTTATGGCCGTTTTGTGCAGTTGGGGCGGTGCTCGTGTCATGGTTACTGTATCGCAACCCCTGTATTGTGATACGTATCATATTACCAGATTCTTGGCAATACACAGCCCTATTCAGCATGTTTCATCTCTTTAACATTGCCAATGGTCAAGTCACATTAACTTCAAAAGATACTGTAGGGAACAAGAGGTGTTCTGGATCAGGGTCTCGTTAAAGAAAGTTCTGTGGCACAAAGTGTACTGTCATCACTCTTGTGTGAAGATAATGCCATGCACTCTTTTATTTCTAACTTTAGCCATCTTAAACTTGACTGACTAGTTCAGGAGTAACCTAGTATATTTCCCCTTCTACTGTAAGTCCAAATAACCAAATATGTTAGCAACTGCCTGTGCTATACTGCAGCAACAATGTGCTTCATTACGGTTTAAAAGTTGGTAAGGTTTCTTTATTGTCGGTAAGAATTTGGAAGAATTCTTTTTTTGTTTACCAAGGCTTTATTTATTACAGTAAAAGTAATGTTATGAAATATTACTAAAATTGTAAATGACTGCTTTCTATTTTAATATGTTTTAAAATGCAATTTATTCCTGTGATGATAAAACTGAATTTTTAGTTGGAAACTTTAGTAAAATTATTTTTGTAGTATTTTAATTGTATTTTTCTTAAATTGGTAATATTTTATGAATAGAAAGATAATTTTTGTAACCAATTAGACATTAATTGTAAATGTCTTTTCTGTTACTTTTGAATGGTTTAATGCATCCTTGCTATTGCTAAATAATTGTTAATTTCTTACAAAAAAAAATGAAACAATATTGTTAAGACTTTTTAAATAGTAAAATAATTACAAATTATTTAATATTCAATGCTTGATTGAACATACTTGAACCATGATTTTTCTCTATAATTTTTTAGGAAAATTATACTTGAGAAATTGAAAGGGTGATGTGTAGTTAAAGAAGCCTGACCACACAGTTGCATGGAATCGATTTGGACAAGGCCAACAGTTGTAGTGTGCTGTGATTCATGGGCAAGTGAGGAGGAAGAGGGGCTGGCATGGAGACCTCTCGCCCGAAAGACCCTGAATCAGTGAAACCTAAAGCAGCTGACACACCCATAAGAAAGTTTTCACACTTGGTTCGGTTGCTTGTTCTGAACCAAAGTTTGATTCTGTGCTTCTTCCCTTCCCCCATGGATATCTTTCATTATTCTTGAGTTTGAACATTGGAAGGTTTGAGTCACCTCTATGAGTTCTATTGTGAGTACTAGTGGAAGCTGTTTACTACTGTAACTAGGTAACGACGAGACGCCATTCCACTGTGAAGCATTTATCCCTCAGGATTTATCACCAAAACTTAAAACATCAAGACACGTGAAGAATGTGGGCTTCCTCACATAGATGACTTATTTTTTGTTTAGGAGAGTTAAGAAATGCATTATGCTTTAGTAAGTATAATCAGGAGCATGTTATGCTAACTCTACTTCATTGATAATTCAGGATGTATTGTTTTCATACCAGCTGTGAAACGTACACTAGGCTAGAGCTGCAGGATTTATCAAAAAAAAAAAAAAAACGTAATAATAATATGGTTTAGTGTGATCATCAAATTGCAAAGGCTGCAATTTAATTAAATATATGTCTGCGTGTTTACAGCGAAGCACTTCACTGTGTACTTTTACATGTATACATTTCATGATCCAATGATTTCAGTGTAATATATATATATATATATATATATATATAAATATATATATTTATATATATATTTAATCGAAAATGAAGAAATTAAAACATCATTAAATATCAGTATTGTATTATTTATTTTTTGTGGCATGAAAGTATTTAAAGTAAGCTTTCACTAATATTCCAAAAAATGATCCGATCCGTGACTCAAAATTTATACCCAGATATCATATGTGGCATATATGATATGGCACTGCTTGTCTTCTTACGGACCGGACAAAATGGTTGTAAGTCTGAAGTGGCCCATATGTAAAACAACAAAAATGGCCCAAATATATCAAATCTCATGTGGGCTCTTTATGTAAAGATGCAGTGTTGGTGGCAATGTGTAATCTGAATGTGACCCCTAAAGTGGCCCATGTGGTAAACAGTGATTATGGCTCAAATAGTGCCAACCAAATGTTGGCCACCTTTGGCAAAAATGTGGCATTATCTACAAAGGCTAAGAAGTGTGTAAACCAAATATGGTCCACATATGTTTCAGCAAATGTCAGTGTTGGAAAAGATATGTCACAGTGAGCATTGGCTAATGTGGCTGTGAGCCTTAGGTGGCCCGCAAATAATGATACCAATTTGGCCCAGTTATCCTAAAACACATCTGGGCCAGTTTTGGCAAAGATATGTCATGGTAAGCACTGCCTAATGTGGCTTCATATGATGCCACAAATGTGGTCCAGTTATCCTTAAGCGTTTCTGGGGCAGTTTTGTCAAAGACATGGTACAGAACTGGCTAATGTAGCTGTGGGCCTAATGTGGCCCACATGTGATGCCACAAATGTGGCCTGCATATAAAATGACAAATATTGCCCAAATAATTACAATTTGGGCCACTTTTGGTAAATATACTGCACAGTCAGCATTGGCACAGTCAACATTAGGGCCAGATTTGCTTTATTTGGTTGGCTTACATGCAGCAATGATAAGCCTTACTTGAGGCCCAAATCTGGCAAACAGAACTGGACTGCCCAAATGCCATTATTCAACACAGTATACTGTATGGGCCGGAGGAAGGTGTTGGATCTGGGCCGGATCTGGGCCAGAATTAAAATAAATGTTCTACTTTATTTTATTTATTTATTTTCATGCCTGAAATGTGGCCTTCTTATGGCTTGCTTGTGGCCCAAATTTTGCAAACAGAAGCCGACCGCCCAAGTGCCATCATTCTTCACAATATGTGGGCAAGGTGTTGGATCTGTGCTGGAGCTGAATTAAAGCCAGAATTAAAATCAATGTGGCCTAGATTTGGGCCAGTTCTGCTTTATTTGGTTTGTTCATGGCTGACATTGGGCCTTCCTTTGGCTTGCTTGTGGCCCAAATTTGCAAACAAGAGTGGACCGCCCAGGTGCCATCATTCCACGAGGTGCCATCATTCCACGTGGTACTGTATGTGAGCCAGATGAAAGTGTCAGGTGTGGGCCTGATCTGGGCCTCAGGAATTTTGCTATGTGGTATGATCCAAACTATAAGTTTTGTGAGTCTATTTTTCCATTTGCACCAGTTCATTCTAAAAATGCAGTCCTCAAGTAACAAGAAATTCAACTACCATTTTCCTGCAATATTTTTGCTATTCCACTGCCTGCTTTGCATCTCTGTCAACACAAAATCACATACTGTGTGAATGGCACCTAGTGATATATTCTACTTCTAGTCCTCACAGAGCATGTCACACGTGAGCTAAAAACGAGCGATGAATTGTGATTGGATCATACTTTTCTCTTTACTGTTAGCAGTGGCATATTGTCAAAGTGCTTGGTGAAAACACAGTGATGACCATGCTTGCACAACATCTAAACAGTCTGACAGATTGACTCATATTATAAACATTATATAACCTATTTAATCATATATTTTATATACTATAATGTACCGTATGCTTTGAAATCCAACTTGGTGTGGTCTAAATGCTAACCATCTCTAACCAAGAATATAATGTTCTTTAATATCTGTATAATCAATCACCTGACAGGTTACCATCTTCATTTATATCAGGGTGTTAATGAAGTAAATGAAGTCATGTGTAGTCAGAATTCCCCATCCATGTTCCCACCTGGCTGAGGTATGTGGCGGCCCGTCACATGCAGATCAGCCACTCATGATCCAGTTTAAATTCAAGCCTGTGTTTAATAAGATGAGAGGAGCCATGGACTGCATCATGAATGTTGCTGATGTAAGGCTCACCTATAATAACGGCCTTGAGCTATACGTTATTACCTTCTTGTGGTCATCAGAGCAGAATGATTTTAGACATTGACATCAAAAGACACTGTGTGGCAAAATTGTGGCTGCATCAAGGCCAAAATTGCGCTACAAAAAAATGTAAAATGAAGCATATAGCCATCATCATCAAATGTTTGTTAAACATTTCTAGAGCAAACATCTGCAGCAGGCAGCTTGGTACATGTATGTCTGCCTGAAATACAGAGGGTTGCTTATCTGACTTTAACAAGTGGTAAAAGTAAAGTGGAAAAATAGGTAATTCCTTTGAGAAGCAATACTTTATCTAAAAATGAAAAAGGTGTCAAACGCCTCGCTCTCTGGCTGCTGTACAGAGTTGAGACAGGAGAGCTATTTGACTTGGCATGTGTACTGGGCCTCATTTTGGCTTTCACCCCAGCAGATCAATCTCCACATCGGTGAGTTTTCTTCTCTTTCTCTCTCTCTCTCTCTCTCTATGAAAGCTTTCTCTATTGTTTTTTTTATTTTTTATTTATTTATTTATTTATTTTTTGTCTTGTTTTGATTTGGCTGTTCAATTAGAAATAAACACAACCTTGACAGAAAAGTTAGCTTTACTAAGACAAAAGCAGTGCTGTAGTAATACAAGGGCTGGTTGATTTATCAAGTAGTCACAATATATATTTATAGGTATTTTGTTGGTAATATTAACTTAAGGTTCAGGATCAGGATCAGAAAGAGCTGTGCATGCAAGGAATTTCTTTTAGTGTCATAAGCTTCCAGTACACAGATACAACAGCAACAACACACAGACAATAAAAACAAGATGAGATTAAACATGCACACGCATGTAAATATAAATAGACAAAAATCGAAAATAAATAATTAAATAAATAAAATAAATATAAAATAAATTAAAATAAAAAAAGATATAAATTTTAATAAATTGTGTATAGTTGTCCTATTGATGATAGAGTGATATGCAGGGAAGTACTAGGATGTAGGTGGTAACAAATAAATATAAAAGGTTATTGGCTGTCATGGTATTTGTGGCTCTGGAGTGCCGGCTAGATGGCAAAAGTTCAAAAAGGGGATGGCTTGGATGTGAGGGATTCAGAGTGAGGGATCAGAAAATCACTCTGGATCCCTCACATCCAGGCCATCCCCTTTTTTAACTTTTGATGTACCGTATTTTCCGGACTATAAGTCGCACTTTTTTTCATAGTTTGGCTGGTCCTGTGACTTATAGTCAGGTGCGACTTATTTATCAAAATTAATTTGACATGAACCATGAGTAATGAACCGAGAGAAAACATTACCATCTACAGCCGCTAGAGGGCGCTCTATGCTGCTCATTGCTCCTGTAGTCTACCACTGAGAACATAGAGCGCCCTCTGGCGACTGGAGACGGTAATGTTTTCTCTTGGTTCTTGGTTCTAAATAAATGAGACTTATAGTCCAGTGCGACTTATATATGTTTTTTTCCTCATCATGACGTAGTTTTGGACTGATGCGACTTATACTCAGGTGCGACTTATAGTCTGAAAAATACAGTATACAGTTTTTGAAGGGTGTGCAGGGGAGCATCAACAATCCTCTCGGCAGTCCAAACCATTCTCTGTAGTCTTCTGGTGTCTGATTTTGTAGCTGAACCAAACCATACAGTTATTGATGTTCACAGAACTGACTCGATGATGGCTGGGTAGAACTGTTTCAGCAGCTCCTGAGGGAGGTTGAATTTCCTCAGCTGGCGAAGGAAGTACTACCTTTGTTGGGCCTTTTTTTTACAATGGAGTCGATATGAGTGTCCCACCTCAGGTCCTAAAAGATATTGGTTCCCAGGAATCTGAATGACTCCACTGTTTTTACAGTGCCGTCCATGATGGTGAATGGGGGGGAGTGCAGGGGTGTTTCTCCAGAAGTCCATGATCATCTCCAGTGTTTTAAGCATGTTGAGCTACATGTTGTTAAGACTGCACCAGACAGCCAGCTACTCAAGCTCTTGTCTGTAAGCAGACTCATCACCGTCCTGGATGTCACCCAAAAAGTGTGGTGTCATCTGCAAACTCTGATTCTGAGAAATTTAGATTTGCGTCACCTGCGGGATGGATCCTCTGCTGTGAATACCAGTCCATAATCCAGAATAACACTTCATTTAGTGAATAATACCTCCTGTGGGAAAGTGTCTCCTTCTCTCACATCAAAATCCACCAACATATTTGCTTAGAACTGCTTGGGACATTTTGTTTATAAGTCTTTGATCTTTGCAGGGATCTTTTCTAGGATTTCTCTTCCTGATTCAGCCAGATTCTTTCAGTATTATGGATAGAAGACTTGTATATTAACTATGGATGCATCGATCTGATACTCAGGATTGTTCCAAATCCGATATTGTGCATATACTATTCTGTGTTATTGTTGAGCCCCACGAAAGGCACAAAACATTATAAAGAACCAAAACGTTTTTGTGTACTATGTCCAGTTCACGAACGGATTGTTCGACTTAACCGATTATTCTTAGTGAACCGGTTGAACCAGTATATTGGCGCCATTAGTATTATAATATTTCACAATGAAAGATTATTTAGAGCCTTTCTTATTCTACATATGACAGAAAATCTCTTCTCTCTAAACGGGTGAAGGTAGTTTTTCCATAGGCAGGATGTTCTGCTTTCACTGGCCATTTCTTACACTTAAGACCACACAGTATCACCAGGAGCCTGGGGAATAGTCTGTACATGAACCCTCTCCTGTTGCATTTTAGCATAGTGCAGCATTGGCTTTAAGCCGTCCTTCTGGAGGCTCAGTTAGAGGAATGGGTTGGATGGCTTTATTTTTTATGGCCAATATCTGATGTATTTTATTTATCTCTTGCTGGACACATTGAAGAAGGCTTAGTTGGGATTAACATGGGAATCGGATGAAAGTCCATACACTCATGGGTAATGAGTAAGATGCTATGTTTCAGTGCACGTGTGACATGCTACACGTCAGAATTATTCAGTGCTTTACCACTGTATCTGTACCGCCACAGCTGAATCATAATTCTGAATCACAATTTTTTGTTTATTTAAATGGAGTCCAATTGACAGCTTGCAAATCAGAATCAAATTAATAACTAGCCCTAATTTTAAGAATTTCTTTGTATTATAATTTATGGCAGATGTTTTTTTTCACTGGAACTCCTTTATTTCCTTCAGAGTCGACTTAAACCCCTTTGGCAAATCAGTTTTTGGATTGTACAGTTGCTGCTGTCTTCAATAAAATTCTCATCCATATAGCTTATGTGGTTTCAACACAGGAGGAACTTTATTATTCATATGCTAAGGTTATTGGAGTGAAGGAGAGCTTCTGCCAGACGTCAACTCACTAATGTGTTAGAGTCTTTTGCTTTTTTAAGGGAAACTTCACTTTAGCACTTTGCGGTAAAGAAAAACACATAGATGTGGTTCCAATAAAAGTGTCTTGTGTCAGTGTGGGGGGATCCAGGACGCATTCAAGTGACCTACATAGTTTTAACTTGATGTGCAGGCGTCCCTTCTCAGCTGACTGTAATCGAGAGCTCCCCCCTTTACCTTTCAACATACAGTAGGTAACTAAAACTAAATGCAGAGATGTGCTTTGTCCCCCTTTGCTCCCACCGTTCTTTCAGAGCATCTGCTATAGGACCATTGAGATGCAAATCACCATCCTTAACAAGCTGCAGATCTTGTGCCTCATTCTCTATACACCTTTATCGATTCATTGTACATTGACACCACGTCACAGTATGTGCTCTCAGAGATATACAGTAACACTTGATATTCAGTGACAAGATCAAAAAGGGAAAGTTCACAAGATATCGTTTCGGCCCGGGTCTTCAGTTTCAGCGTCACTCTTTGTCATACGGGTGGTCTAGCTTAATGTTATTCGTCTCTCATCCGTGCATGTTGGTGTCTGTCATCCAGCCTCTATCTTAATCGGTAGCCAGGGATGACCTTTTCTTCCTCGCCAGACGAGAAGATCAGCTGGTTTAAATGGCATCAGATTTGGTCTCCTGAAATTGTAACCTTTCTTAATGGGAACTGATGAAATCCGCTGGAAATGTACAAGGGACAATATGTCTGTTCACATAAAGTTTGTGGTGAAATGCATGTCAGAATTGCACCGGCTCATTGTAAGATGCATTCATTCAAACCAGTTTATTTTATAATAATTATAATAATTAAACCTGCATTTACTACTACTTGTCAAAGTAATAACAACAATATTGTTTGAATATAATTTTCTTTTTTAAGAGAATATCACGTAATATCATACAACTTTTTGTTCACGTTTTTAAATTTAAATTTAAATTTATAAATGTTATTACATTTTGTAAATTCGGAGCTCATTTTTATTTTAATGCCCCAGTACATGAGCCATTAACTGCAAATGTAATTCAAACATATGTCAATCCTCTGGTCATTTTGATCTGAAAGGTTTACTGTGGTGTCAAAATGGTAATAAAAACTCTTAAGCATAGTAAAATTGCCCCTCCATCCTTTTTTTAAATTTCTGCTAAGAAGACACAAGGTTTATATTGGATATATATCAGCCATTAATAGATATGTCATTGTGCATGCCCATTCCACCAATTTTTCATTGACATTACCACTGCCGTCATCTAATGTGAAAAAACGGTGAAATTCTGCAGGCAACAGAAGTCATTTAGTGAATTTGAAATCTGCATGGGGAAATCTTTTGCAGAAATTCCTGATTCTATAGATTCCTATTAAAATGACTGGATTTCACAGAAGAACAGTAATTGTGGCTGCACATGTGATACCTTTCATTATAATGTTGTGATGCCTAAATTCACTAGTAGCGTTTAAAATTCTGGATTCTGTATTTACCTCAGCTCATTTGTCTAGGCATGGCTTTAGGTGTAACCTCACTTAGCCACAGGATTATGTCCATAAGCCTTTTAGAGGAATAAGCTGGTTACATGAAGCCTGTGATTGGTCAACTTTGACCAAATGACTTGCCTCAATGTCTTGTGAACAGAGTGCTAATCTGCAATATTGTCTCTGTTCTCCAAGAACAAATCGTCCTATCGGATGTGTATGGTCCATTCTAGCTCTATACCAGCTTCAGCTTTTAAGACGCGTCTTCTTCTTTCTAATGGGTGAATGTCTGCTTGAGATATTGAATCTCTGAAAGACAGGCACTTTTAGGCAAAGGTAAGAAACATGGGAGAGAACACTTCCTATAGTCGGGGACTCGGGGGTCTGTGATCTCATGATCCCGTCTTCTGAAGCTTAGAGAGAGAATTATAATATTTCCGAGATTATCTGTTCATCTGTTCATGTGACGAGATAAAAATGGCCCAGTATGTTCTAACTATTAAATGTATTTTTTTTCCCTGTAGTAAAAGCTTGAAACTGGCTTGATAATTTTAGCTAGATATCTACTTAAATTAAACATTTTGAATCTACTTGGCAACAACTGCTTGTTAAAATCAGATGAAATTTATGAATATCAATATGCACTACCATTCAAAAGCGTGGTTAGAAAGTTTTTTTTTTTTTTGAAGTGGTCATGAAATGTAGTTTCAATTTTATATTGTGTTCCTCAAGGTTAGTTTATAAAGATTTTTTTTCTTACCAAAAAAGGTCCAATATCTACCATCTTCATTTTTTACTCTGCTTCTGCTCTCCTTTATATCATATCATGTGTTTGATACTGGAGATAGCAAGTGCTGTGATAGAGCCATATACAGAATGCTTTGAAGAAATCAGAAGAAATTGAAAAAAATGCAACCACAAACTTTGCAATAGTCTGTTTCAGCACAATAATTGTTTGTCAGTATATAGTTTTAAAAGTATTATTACTTGTCATATTACAAAAGACGTGTGTACGCATGGACATATATACTGGTTTTATTAGCAATGCTCAAATAATCATATGATTTGTGCTTTTTAAGGAGTGTTAAATGCTATATATATATATATATATATATATATATATATATATATATATATATATATATATATATATATATATATATATATATATATATATATATGCACTTGCCTGCATTGTCTTTCAGGAAAATATACAGTTTGGCTGTTAATACCTTAGTTTAAACCATTATTTTTCAGTGTTCTGTGATGAATAGAAAGTTCAAAAGAATAGCATTCATTTGGAAAATTTTCTTTATTTTTTGTAACAATGTGAAAGTAGGTTACTGTATAATGTATAATCTATCCTTTCTGAATTTGTATTCATTTCTTTTAAAACAAATCTTATACCAAACTTTTGAATGGTTGCATTGAATGTTGCCAAAAGGCTGAAAAATCTTGAGATATCATTTTGTTTGGTTATATCGCCTATCCCTTGTTTCTTAGCATTTGACGGTTTTTCAGATCTTTGGGAAGCTGAGCAGAAACGAGTGTTCACTGAATCACTGAAGTCAGCAGTGAAGGTGCCAAACACTACACAAATACTTCCATGGATTGTGATCAACTTCTCAGTCCTGGAACAGTGGGCTTTTGGCTGCGCTTCTGTCCGCTGTGAAGCACTTTCATAATTCCACCATTCATTCAGTATCGCTCGGATCCTTGACATTATGTGAGAACTTCATTTTACATAATGGGCATTTAAGTTCTAACTTTGAAATCGTTTTATTTCAGCATAAAGAACTTTCTGACATTTAAAAAATCCTCAATTTAAGATTGAAAGTCTCACATGTGCGTCACTGTCATTTCATTTTTCCGTCTGATTTTAATGAGAGCTTCTTCTGAAGAACCCATTTGCTAATTAGAGGGCTCATACGTATCCGTGTGAGAGGAGATTCAGAACAGGAACATGAGCATTGTAGGACAAAGGTGAGGTGGGCCAGGACAGGAAGGCATCAGTCAGTTTGATTAGGAAATGAACCTAAGTCATATAAATAATAATTTGATGTCACTGTATAATGGCAGTAGATGGAAATAAGAGAGAGTCCCTGTAGCTGTGAGAATTTGAGAATTGAAATGTGTCTTATAATAATTAGTTTATTGGCTGAGAGAAATCAGGGATTTATCCTGGTAATATATCACCCTGTTGTGGTTCTTAAAAAAAAAAAAAAAAACATTAGCCAGCTGTCGAGGAACCACTACAATGCCTGCAGTAGCAATGGGTTTTGGACATCAGACCAAGAAAATATTATCCATGGTACATTCTCTGAGTTTATTTTTCATTGTGGTTTAATGTGGCAGCATAGGAGTTAGTATGGTTTGAGTTACTGAAAGATGAAGTTAGCTTCTGAAGGTTTGTTGAATTGTTATTTGTGCGGCTTTTGGTCCAATGGATTTAGAAAGTTTTATGTTTTAAATCTTTGCTAATTTCTGGTCATTTTGTTGTGAATGCCACATTGGTGACTCAAAATGGTGAATCTTCATGAATTATTTATGTGAAGCTGTCTGAATACTCAATTTAAATGATTCACAGATGTTTTTGACTCCCCACACAGACTATGCAACATGCATATTCTTATATATATATATATATATATATATATATATATATATATATATATATATATATATATATATATATATATATTATTTTTCTTTAACATGACAAATATTGTTACAGTATGAGATTTTTAGCTATATTCTGCTTTTATGTATGTTTGTTTTATTTTTTTACTTAGTCATATAAATTGAAAATACAGAGAATGATGGGTTGGACAATTATTAAAAGACCATTATTCTGCTTCATGTGTGTTAGAATTTATGACAATATTCTATGTTGCCAGTTGTAAGCAACACTCTGTTGAGTGTAGGTCTACTGCTTCATTCCTCTGTGTAAACATTCCTTCTTGCTCTCTGGCTGTGGAAGTGTTGGACGAAGCTGCCAGGGTGATGATGTTGTCATGACGAGAGCTTCTGTGGAGCCCTCCTGGCATTCTGTCCTTTTCCGCCGGGGAAGTTTTTTTTCCATATCAAAGGGAAGTTGTTCACTGTAGAGTGACACCTCAGGGAGCATCCTGAGCCTTGTTGATCAGCCAATTGTTGATGAGAGAAAATGACGTTATTTCAAAAAATTCTCTGTTAATCCTCACATGTTCCATTATTGTGTGATGATAATAAGTCCCACCTCATTTGGCTTCTGCCAGTTGTCTGGATAATGATCGTAAATTTGTTTTATTTGTAATAGCTGTGACTATTGTTCTTCTATATATTCTATTCAAGTTCTTTATAGCCGTTTGATTTGCTAGCAGTATAGTCTCATGCTTCGTCCTCAAATCATACATTAACACACATTTGTGCCACATTTGTGCACAGATATGAGTGAGCATGGTGGGCGCTGCTGACAGGATATACGTGTATACGTATTTAAGTGTGGTTCACTTAAAGCATGATATTTGCCTAAGCGGTGTGCTTCTTGGTGATTCTGGTAGTGTGAATGCTGTCCAATTAGAACAATTTGTGTAGGGAATCTCTCCGTTCTTTCTGTCTGTCTGTCTGTCCGTTCCGATCCTAATATACAAGGTTTGACCTGCATTGAAAATGTTTTGAAAATTTTATTTGGGAAAAGCAACAACAACAAAATTGTGGCTTTTAAAACTTACAGCCACTGAAGCGAATTTAAATTTAATTATGCAGTCTCATTTCTCAACTATTTACATTTAGCTTAACTTCCTCTTCAGTAATGGTCAGTTAGGCTAAGTAATCATTCATAATTTAAAGCACTGTTAAAAGGAAATCTCAGAATGAATATATATTTTTCTGTGCACATATGTGATGCATAAATTCACATTTCTAACTGTTTATTTACATTTGTAGTGGGTTTTTTTTTTTTTTTTTTTTTGGACAAAATATTTAAACATTAACTGGTTACCTGCCTTAACTTGAAAATGACTTTTGATTGTATTCTCTAGAACATGCATGATTCATCCTATATCCCATTTATTCAGAGCAGGAAACAAAAAGCATTTCAAAAGGCGCCATGCATAGTTGATCTGGTAACTCGTAAATACTTCAAATGTAAATGAATAATTTTGTGAATCCTTATGTAATATAATTAATGTGTGGATGACTGTATAGGTAAGCTAACGTCAAAAAACCTTTGACTCAGAATAAACCATTAGTAATGCACCAAAAAATGATTTTATTTTTTAAGCAAAACCAGCCAAAAACTGAAAGAAAAACTAGTTTGATTAAATTTAGGTAAATTGACTCGTTATGCGTTTTAGGGTGTTGTGTCGACAAGTACTTCATTGTAAAATTCTTCGGAAACTAGACGATATTTCACAAAATAGATATTGACACAATAATGATGCCCACTGTGAAAGCAATAAGTGTTTCGGACAATGACTTCAGCCCTCCAAAATATTTCAGCTTGTTTATTTATTTATTACAGATACACAGCATATGCATATTCTAAAGTGTCTAGTCGGTTGTCCAGAATGCTTTAAAGTGTTTTAGTAAATGGATTGAGCTGTTTTGACAGAAGAGACTATTGAATGGACAAAGACAGGATGCAATATTAAAAGGCTCTGATGGTTTTTCTTGCAGAACAGGATGGACATCCATTAGCTCTCTGGAGCAGGTTAAATAGCCTTGCATGCTGTATGAATTACATTTAACTCCTTACAGTGTTCTTCCAGTGTGACTACATTATGTCCAATGATGAGAATTAGGATGAATTAACGACTGAATTCAGGCAGAATATTGGAATATAAGCACAGCTCCATAACCTGTTTAAATGAGTTATTTCTCATCTTCCGGTAATTTCTATAATGAGTACAATGTTACATTTTAATCATATTAATTTCTCTCCAATAATGCTCTCTGACCAAGACTGCAGCCAAAAGCCACATGTGTGCAATGCACTATGGGTTAGAGACCGACAAAAATGGAAGAAAATACAACTTTGAGTCAGCAATAGAGAGAGTGCATCACCCACCAGTCTGCGTCTCTCTTATGTGGAGCCGTACGAACTTTAAAAGAAAAAAATTGTTTCTGTTAGAAATTTCCTGATGAAAGTCTGCACATTCAATAAGCCGTATCTCTGCATTCATCTCATCACATTTCTCTCTTGATTTTGATTCAACAGAATCCAATAAAACACAACAGCAGGCAGACCTGCTGAGCAGAAATTAGATTTAATTGAGACAGTCAGTGTGTTCTCTGCTTTCTCCCTTTCTAGCTTTTTTTTGCTGGCGGCACTGAAAGCAGCAAGTTCAGTGTTGAAGCTGATGCTACAGTCAAACTATTCTTTTGGAAAAGTAGTTTAAATATCTTCAGTACTAGCTACTAACAAAAAGTATACAGCCATGTAAGCTACTTTTTAAATTTACATACAGTAGTTTTATGTAAAACTAAGCACTGTTTTTTTTTTTTTTTAGATTAGTTTAATTCTTTTTTTTTTTTTAAAGCATAATTGCTTCTGGACAGGGTGGAGCATTGTCATTTGTTGTTGAGCGGTAATGACTGTGGCGGACTAAGCGTTCGTTGAGGTGTGTGTGTTTGTTGTGCAGTTTGATACAGCTGTGAAATCTACACCATACTGGAGCTCTGGCAGACATTGATCAAGAACAGACCGTTCTTATTCATCTGATCATTTTCAGCTGTTTACTCTCTACTAGTCAGCAGTTTAAATATATTTCAAGTTTGCCTGACTGACAGCTAGGATTTATACACTTCAACCCTCTATACGTACACTTTGGCAATTTACATTTACATTTAATCATTTAGCAGATGCTTTTATCCAAAGCGACTTACAAATGAGAACAATAGAAGCAGTCAGGTCTACAATAGAACAACAACAGTATACAAGTGCCATGACAAGTCTCAGTTAGTCTAGTACAGGACGCATAGCCAGGTGTTTTCTTTTTTTTAATCGCTATTGGCTAGTTAATGTTTTTGTTTACTCACCAGACTGATATACTATTTTTCACACACAGACACACACACACGCAAGCATGGACACAAGCATACATATGATTGAACCGAATCAGCTTATCGTTGTAAAATGTCACAGCTTCTTACATTTTAACTTCTTAATCAGTCAATCAAGCTATTTTAAAATGATATTATGAAAATTAAGGAGGGGTGCTCCGATCACGATCGGCCGATCGTTATGCACATCTCGTCAGTAAAGCCGGTTCTCTAATCAGCGGTTAATTCCATCAGGTGTGTGATTTCACATAGAGCAGCTGTTACTACACAGAGCTGTTATTAATAGAGAAGATGCGTAAATCACGTTAATTTTCAGCGTTTTTTGGCGCATCTTCTCAGTTAACAACAGCTCTGTGTAGTAACAGCTGCTCTATGTGAAATCACGCACCTGATGGAATTAACCGCTGATTAGAGAACCGGCTTTACTGACAAGATGCGCATTAACGATCGGCCGATCGTGATTGGAGCACCCCTAAAATTAAGCATTATTTAATTATATAACTTTAGTGATTAGATTTAAAACTCGTTAATGAAAGAATATTCGTCATTTTAAAGGGATACTCTATTCCAAAATGGAAATGTTGTCATTATTCAATTATCCCCATTTCTTTCCACACCCGTGAAAGCTTTGTTTGTCTTCAGAACACAATTTAAGATATTTTGGATGAAAACAGGGCTTGAGACTGTCCCATAGACTGCCAAATAAATAACAGTGTCAAGGTCCTGGAAAGTCTGAAAAGGGTCGTCAGAATAGTCCATCTGCCATCAGTTATTAAATAGCAATCAAATAATAAAGATTGAATCAAAATAAAGATTGAAATGTGATTAGATGAATGCAGAGATACGGCTTATCGAATGTGCAGAAACAGAAACCATTGATGTATGGTTTATTAGGATCAAACAATATTTGGCTGAGATACAACTATTTGAAAATCTGGAATCGGAGGGTGCAACAAAACTAAATATTGAGAAAATCTCCTTTAAAGTTATCCAAATTAATTCTTAGCAATGCACATTACTAATCAAAAATTACATTTTGATCAATTTACGGTAGGAAATTTACAAAATATCTTCATGGAACATGATCTTTACTTAATATACTAATGATTTTTGGCGTAAAAGAAAAAAGAATAATTTCAACCCATACACTTTTTTTTTTTTTTTTTTTTTTTTATTGGCTATATTGCTAAAAATACACCCAAGTGACCTAAGACTGGTTTTGTGGTCCAGGGTCACAAATAATGTATAACAATATTAAGCCATAAAAATCTTAAGGAATTTTCAGCACTGATAAGTATACAACTAAAGTACCCAATCATTCAAGCTGTGGAATGCAAGATTATGATGTAAATCCTTTTGCGCTCCCTCTGACCTCATGGTTTAGGAGTATTTCTCTGAATATGGCTTCTTTATTACATAGCATTAATGCATTTAAGTATCTTATACAAAGTGACTTATGTAGTCAAAGAATGGCTGCATTTATAATAAATGGGCATTCATTGTATTATTAGAGACTGTGGTTTTTCTCTCATTTACAGACCAAACATCTGAGCTGTGTATCTAGCTATATAAATGGGCATTAGGCATCAAAGACCAACTCTTCCATGAAATATATGTGCTGAGCTTTATTTAAAGACAGTTTCCATGCATTTCTCAAAATTAAGAAAGAGATTAACTTTACAATTACTTTTCTTGGCCAAAATTCCAGTCCTTCCATTCACAATGTGTGGTCTGTTTTTCTTAAATGCACTTCACTGACTTTAATCAGGAGTATTTGACCGTTCCTCACCATACGTATGTGATCGTCTGTGGGCTGGATGTATATTTTGTTGGAGCCACACATAGTGAATGTAAAGACCTCATCCATTTATCATACGCTTATAGTGTTGATTTTGCTGTCTTGTATGCGATTAGAAAACGATTTAGAAGGTAGGACAGATGCACACATTTATTTACTCTTGTCTGACCTGCTCTAAATTTTCTTGTTCAGTACTTTTCTTTTTTCTTTTTTTTTTTACTGATCGATTCATTTAAATGTTTTTTTCCCCGCAGTTAGACATTATTCTACAAAAGTTTTAAAAGAGCTTATCAAGAGCAACCTTAATTATTAACTATGCTACTGTAGGGAATGTCAGGAATGTCTTCTTTTCTGTCCTCCATTGTTATTTTCAGTTCTGCTTCTTTCACTTTCATGTTACTTTAATACCAGTTCAGTCGCTATTGAATAACCAGGATGCCACAAGATGTACTTTCTGGTAATATGAAGTATGCCACTGACACTTATGCAAATCTACAGCAGGGACCTCTGTAGATTTCTGCTGATTTAAGGGCTCTGTCCCACTTCCTTTCTTCTCACTCCTGTATTTCACCATAACCACATCCCCTTGGCTCTGACACCTGTTCTCTCATCTCATGTTCATTCCTCCTCCTACTATCTATATTATCCAGTTTCTACTCATCTTACACACTTTACAATAAATGGGGAGGGGGGGGGGGTGCTATAAATACGTAATTTTTGCTGACTATGTATTCAAGTGCAGCTATACACAGTTATCGTGTACCACAAAA
Organism: Carassius auratus; assembly: GCF_003368295.1. Classification (NCBI taxonomy): domain Eukaryota; kingdom Metazoa; phylum Chordata; class Actinopteri; order Cypriniformes; family Cyprinidae; genus Carassius; species Carassius auratus. The sequence continues at coordinate 8,506,569 of NC_039279.1, read as the reverse complement.
CCTCATCCCGCTAGAGTTCTACCAAAAACTTTTTCAGAGTGTTCTAACTTTCATTAAAGATTGATATTTTACTTTGATATATAATAGAATCATATTTACACTTATGCAAGCAAGTGTATAATGTATTTACAGCATAATTGCACCATGGCATTAAACACTAAATTAAAATACAACCAACTTAATGTATCCTTGAAAGAGAAAATGATTTTTCAAAATGTAAATGTAAAATAAAAGTATGTTTTTACATTTTACATTTTAAATTTTCTACCTTAAAATGTGCCATTTTTCCAGCCATTTATGAAGTTTATTAGTGATACATTTTTTCACCATTTTTTCGGTGTATATTTTTAAACAAAATATGAAATATTATATAATGTTGTTTTTATAAATGTTTATTTTAAAATATAAAATTTCCATAATGCAGCCATAAACTTACAAACAAACTTCAATTTATAAAGAAATTGATTGTACCATTTCTACAAGAAATGTATTGATTAGAAGTTTCAGTAAGCCCACTAAAGCTTAAATATTTAAACAGTAAAAACTAATCCTCTTGCAAGTAGCAACGTGGTAAAAAATGTGAAAAATGTAATGCATTTTTACCAAAACATCCCAGAGTTATTGCTGTTTTCCCGTATATGTCAGTGCATTTATGCCCAGAGGGCATGCATGCATAATGCAAATTACTGCAGCAGTTCATGAGAAGATTTTTTAAACGTTTTACCAAAAAATGAAATGAGCAGAACACTTAAATACCCGGCATGCAAAGTCTGATACTCTCACTTGTACACAAATGTGGTCCATGTGTAAATTTAAGACCTACATTTTAATAAGCTGCTGGTGTTGAAGGGTGGATGTGATCAGACTAGCATGTCGCTAATGCAGTTCTGAAAGTGATGGGAAGGCCTTGTGCACTCTACCAAGTTGGGTATTTCTATACCTGAATGTAAGGTTTACAGACCCAGAACATTTCTACAAGGTGAGGATTGGGGAGTGTTCCCCACCATGCTGAATATGCAAAGTCATGTCAAACTGTCAGCCAAGAGAGCTACTCAGTGCCTGGGAACGCTTACGTTCTTGTTAGACCAGTATTCAATTTCTCATAAGCTCTTGTAAGAGCCTGATACAGGGCTGCTGAAGCAGATCCATGAGTACAACCTACCCATGCAAGAGAGAAAGGTGTACAGGTGTTCCAGCTGTCATTCAATTAATGCATTGGATTAATTAAAAGTAACAGTAAAGATTTCTGCATTGTTTTAAAGTTTACAATTAACAAATGTAAAATTTCAGTTTCAAATAAACACTGCTCTTTTGAATCGTCTGTTCATCAAAATCATAAAAATAAATCCACAATAATATTGAACAACACAACTTTAATATATATATATATATATATATATATATATATATATATATATATATATATATATATATATATATATATATATAGAACAGAAATTAAAAAAGAACAGATATATATTTATTTATTTATTTATTTTTGAAAAACCCAACCCTGCACATGCCTCTATGAAGTTGGACAGCCTGTTGGCTGATTGTGACACTCTTTTATACTGTACTCTGTGTCCAGTGAGGAATTTACTGATTCGCAGCATCAGTGTTGCTCCACATTAAATACACACCCAACTTTTGTCAGTCATTCTTTGACACATACTGTCTAATTATGTGTGCACATGCATACATAATCTGTTTTCTTCCTCCCTCTTTTTCTTTTATTTTTTTGCTCTGTTCCTTTCTTTTTTTTTTTTTTTTTAGCTCATTCACTCTGTTCCCCTTAGGAATGTTGGCTTGAGCTCAAAAATCCTAAATCAACCACAGCTTGTCTTTGCTCCCTGGGCCCCACTGCTTTCAGGCCATCACCCCACATGTGGACGTAGACCCCGTCTGGGATAGTGCAGATCAGCGGCCTCCACTGACTCTTTTTTGGCAACCTGTCCTGAGCTCTCCAAAAAGTGCAGTATAACCTCTCCCCTATTTACTATATTTCTATCATTTTAAAATGGTATGTTGCAAAAACTCATAAGCAACTTCACTATAGTATTTCAGAGCAAAAACATATAAGCCTGTTGATACTGATATATTAAAATGTAAAAAACTGGTTTACATAAAAATATAAATTGTTTTTAATTCAAAGTAGTTTTGCTAACAAGTTGCTATATGAGGTCTACAACAGTTGTTTGATCTGTTAAGCCCATAAACTTACTCTATGTTCATGCTGTTTTTCTTTTTCATTGTTCCTCCAAATAAAGCACATATTCCACACAATATAGGAAATATTATTAAAGGAATATGACAGTGGTTATTTGGCGGTGGCCCAAGGTCCTTTCCTCCCACATCAAGACACAAATACGCACACACTTACAGTCGCTCTACCTTTAAGTATTAAAGAGCAGATGGAGAAAAGGCAAACCCAAGTGGAAAAATTGTGTAGGGCTGCTTTTCTGGATCCAGCTTCACCTCTTCCCTGTGGCCTCCTCTTCTCTTCTAAGCCTCTACCTTTCCATGACCTTTTCCCATCTGATTATCTGCCTCTTTTTGTTATTTTTTTTGCTCTCTCCTTCAGCAGTGGCCTTTGTGTGGCTTCTTCGACTAATGGCACAGACTATTTTAGTTTGAATGTATTGAATTGCTTTGTTTATTCAGGCGCTCTTTGAAATATACAGCTCTTAACGTTGTCTCCATATTAAAGGAGTAAACCAGTGTTACATATCTTTTGGCCATCATGGCAACGTGCCTTAGTCCATGTAAGAAGACTGTAACCCTTTACGTTTTGGGTTGAAAGGGGAGAATTCCAATAAACGTACAAGCAAAGCTTTTCACTAGCTGATCAAGCTCGAAATGGTCAAGGCTAGCTGAGAATAGCCTAGCCTTGCCTACAACTCTTTAGCTGGGACCGAGTGTTAGATTAGCTTGTATTTTCTTCTGGCTAAGAATGGCTTTTTAAATGATCAAGCAACATTGCCAGAAAAGGAGGCAAAAAGGGAGACCCCTTATGTGCTATACCCATGCGGAAAGGCATTGTCTGTGTTTTGCATATGGTTTTTATGGCCTCAAGCAAATTCTCCATGTATCTTTAAGAAGTATTTGATTGAACCTTTGCCCAAGGGCCAGATTGGTTTCGTGTGAACATTGAGGGTAGAAAAGAAGATTTCCAGACTCCTTTGAAGACTGGGCATCAGTCCGGCAAGAAAGAGATGCATAAGTGCCAATGTATAAGCATTCATAATATTATGGTGTTTAATATTGTATTATTTTAAGGCAAAAACTTTCTTGGCCCAGTTTGCTCATTCTATTCTATTCTATTCTATTCTATTCTATTCTGTTCTATTCCTCTTATGTTTGAGAGCTCTGTGACGTGAACTTCTCATTCCTGTTTGGTCAGTGCTTAAACATAAATTTTGGGACTTCATATTTGTGTATTTTGTCATAAATAACAGTCATTCCAGAGACTGCTGTTTTTATTTTTTTGACCTGGCTTTCTGCTCTCTCAGCACCCTGTGAACCATTGCATCAGTTTCCCACTCTAGCCCAAGAGCATTTCAGATGCAATTGCTTTGATGTGAATTACTATCACCATAAATTGGTCACTGCTGTTTTTTACTTAACAGCATCCTTGATTAATGCTTGGTAGGTTGGATGTAGGTCACTGGACAGCCCATCCTACAGATGCCCTGTGCCTCTTCAGACTTTAAATTTAATTGGCATTTAGTAATGGTTTTGTTTCCTTTTAAAGAACACTTGAGCTCTGGCATCATTACAGGGTTTCTGTTGGGAAATGATTTTTGTGAATATTGAGGCCTCAAAGGATATTAAGCCATTCAGTTTTATTCCTACAGGCATTCAATTTTTTTTAGTGCTTTTGAATTAAAATAATATTACCAGTTCATTTTAGTTGAGCAGTTGAACAAGTTCGGCGAGAATGCTTCTGATTTGATTAAAATCAGTGTAAATGATGATCGATAATGAATAATTTACTGACAGTTTAACAAGTTCATACCAGTTGAGGCTCATGTAGCCTGTCTGTGTGAGAAAGAGAAATCACAACAAATAAGCACAACTGCACAGACAAAGAAACTCACAGAACAAACATACTATGGTAAAAAAAACAAAAAACGAGTTTTTACATTTATGATTTATGATGATAAAGCCTAGTTAAGCAACATGAGATGACAAAGAGAGTGCTGGTTCCTGAATATCAGCAAGGTTGCAGATTCGACATAGATTGTTTTTTTCATAGCAGAACAGTTGCGCATCTCTGATTATTCAGAATGTCTAGCATTCTACATCTATTGGTACTTTTTTAAATCAATTTTGAAATATCTGCAAATGTGTTTTGACATTTGAAGCTGCTACATATTTAAGTCTGCTGATCTATTTCTAATTCAGTTTAGAGTGATACAGTTTATTTAAATTATGTAGATTTTTAAATATCCAAGATTATCATCATTGCATCATTGTTGAATTGAATGGTTAATTTAAAACATATCGGCCTGGTTTCGCAGACAGGGCTTAGGTTAAGCCAGGATATGGCCATCGTTCAATTAGCATGTTTAAGACGCTTTTATGAATGTGCCTTAGATAAAAACACTACTGATGTGCATCTTGAGACAAATGCCACTGTCAGATTTTAAGATCAGTCGGTGCAAGTTCCTTTTAGATAAAACAGCCCAGACATTCATTTTAGTCTGGGATTAGTCTTAAGCCTTATCTGGAGAATAAATGTTCAAACGTTTTTGATTTTTTTAAATGTTTTTGGCTGGAGGTATCTGTTGCTCAAGATGGCGGCTGGTCTGGTTCACTTGAGGACTGGTCAGGTAATTCTCACTGATGCTGTCCTATGGCATTACCAAAAGCTTTTGCCACATTCTGGGCTTTCAATCTCTCTTTCACCCTTTCTTCAGCCGCCAGCTTCAGTCTCCACCTCTGTTTTCTCTCACACTGTACGCTGGTCCCAAGAGAGCTCAGTTTAAGTTGGTCAGACGTGGCTGGTAGGCCTCTAGGTTGAGGTTAATGAAGAGGTGAAGTGTAAAGGTACACAGAGCCCCTGCTGTGTTATTGTGGCCCTACCTGCTTCGGTAAAGAGATTTTGCCCCTCTGTTTGGGGTTAATAGCTAGGGTGAGATATCGTGTCAGATATCAAAATAAATCATAATTCATATGGTCATCATAGAAGAGATATCTAGATGTCATCTTACAGTATGTATGTATGAATAAAAAACATTTTTTAATGTCATGTCATTGACCCACAGGCAATGTGTGAAGTCCATCATGGTCAAGGTTTAGGGCTTGCTCATGAGTTCAGAGAGCTGTAGCTTGTTATTGGCTCAGGGGACCTGTAAAGCAACATTTTTGGAGCCTTATGGCCCTCGTAACTGTTCTCATATGTTAACTTTTTTTCCATCACACATCTCACTTTAGTGGCTTTAACCTCCTGCTTAAAAACAAAGAGAGTTTTGTGAGTGTGTTCCATACAGACCCTCACTGTTTTTGTCTTGTACACTCACTGGTGTCGATTGTGCTCTGGACAAAGGTTCCTTGCTGGTGTGGGATGGCACACAGGCCGCCTCTCGGTGTTACTGGCACAGCAAACAGCTTGGGCGATGCAGGCAAAGGCAAAGCCTGATATCACAGTCACAGTGTTTTATGTGACCATATAGTACAATGTTTACACACATGACCGAAGCCAGATCTGTGTCAACAAAATGCCTTGTGTATTATTTATTTATTTATTGTAGTGAGTGTGTGTCATTCATACTTAATCTTAATCGTTCTCTAATGGAAGTATCAATTTTGGATGGAATGTTTTACAATTATTTACCCTTCAAGTAATGAATAAAGCAAATTCGTTATTTTTTTTGTAACTTCTATTTATTAGTCGTTGTTTCTTCTTTTCTATTCTATTTTCCAATAATTTTATAACTATTTGTCAAAGTATATGAATGAAATATTAGAGACTTAATTGTGCATGTTCAGTTTACTTTATTACATTTGCCATCATTGAACTCTGACTTGAAGTTAATTTTTAAAACATTAATTTAATAAAACTGTTGAATGCATTTTTTTTAGCAAATGCCCACATCAACAACCACTTTTTCCCCCAATTGTTACATTATAATACTGTGATGGATAAATGCACTTGTAGCATTAAAAATGACTTTGAGTACTCATGCTATTTTTTTGATAAAATTAATAATAATAATAATAATAAGCACCATTTTGATGGTTATCAGCCATACCATTAAAATACTTATCAGCTTATCGAAACTGGCAAGAATTTTAATACTGCTGCATTCCTAACAACTTTAGTTAAGCTAGAATATAATGTATATATAAATGTTATATTAAGTATTACTTTTAAAAGTAATGCTACCCACCCAACTCTGAAAGGGGCCCTATTATATCGTGCCACCTAAATTACTGTTTGTGGAACTGATCTTTCTCCAGAACCCACAGAGAGAACACGTATCTTTGAAAGTCTGACAGCTTTGCAGAACGCAGTGTCTCTTTCTGTTGGCGGAGAGCGACCTGAAAAACCTTCTGCATTCTAGTCAGTGAATGTTAATGAGGTGAGGACAGATTGTTTTCCTCCTAAGATGTTCGGTTTTGGTAACACAGCTGGGACGGGGTGCGTTTCCCTTTTATTTGTCACTCATGCTCTGGGTCTTTTGCACATTCTCCAGTTTACTGCATGTGACTGAGCTGTCACATGGAGCAGCCGAGTGCAGGCGTGTTGACATAAGTATAGTGTGATGTACTGTCCCACTCTTATAGATGTACACACTTTTACAGATACATTTATGGAGTTGCAAGGAGCCTGTCAATGCAGTCAAGATGTATTGTCAGCGGTATTAGAAAAAAGCTATTGGTAGACTGCAGTTTTAGCCAGTGGGGTGTCACGTCTAGCTTTCTGGATAGCTGGACTGTACATTTTGAAAATACTATGTGGTGACTGGAAGAAACTTGTGCTTTTTCTCTGTGCTTATTCGTTATCTTCTCTTTCTGCTTACTTTGTTGTGTTTCTATTTGCATATAGAATTGAAGTGATCAGTGAGAACTTTGGCATGGAAGAATACCCAGTGCGATCCGGTTTCATACAAGTTTTTTTTTTCAGTCATGCTGGAGGATGGTAACAAATCATGTTAAAAGAAGAGAGGTTACACACTTGCTACCAAGGATGATGATGTCAGCTGTTCAGCTCCAATAGAGCATGCAAGAAACACAAGATTTGTGCTGCATCACTGAACACATCCGAAGAACAAGAGTTGAATTAAGAAGCAAGTAAAATGTCAGACTGGATGTATTGATGATCGGGCATCTAAAGGACAGTCCAAAGACTTATATATCATTCAAAAATGAAAACTCTCTCATTATTTACTCGTCACTAAATTGGAACACAAATGAAGAACTTGAAGTATCTATATTCTATCTATTTTGAATACTTGTGTTCAGCAAGGATGCATTAAATTGATCAAAAGTGACCGTACAGAAACTTACAATATGACAAGAGAGTTTTCAGATTTAGATAAATGTTTTTCTTCTGAATTTGGTTCATCAAACATTCCTGAAAAAAGCATCCTGGTAGTATATTAGTAAGAAATGTTTCTTGAGTAGAATTAGAATGATTCACGTGAAACTGAAGACTGGAGAAATGGCTTCTAATAAATTCAGCTTTGCCATAACACAAATAAATTCAATTTTTAAGTATGTTATGTTAAACTGCAACAATATCTCCCAATGTTTTACTGTATTTTTGATTAAAAAAAATGTTTCGTTTAGACATCTTTCAATACCATTAAAAAAAAATCATACCTTTTGAACAATAGTATGCATTGTGCAATCATATATTCATTTCATCAAAGGACAATGTTTTGTCTTTTGACCCAAGGAATATCCTGGAATATAGTGCTTTTTATAAATCGTATGTTTCTACAGAATGTAGGTTAAAGATATTATTGTTTTGGCACAAAAGCGAGAGAGTAATGACAGAATTTCCATTTTTATTTTTGGTGAACTGTCTCTTCAAGCTTGCTGTTGGCTGTCACACTCCAAGCCTGGAATGTAAGCAGTGGGATCTGAATGCCAGTCAGCTCTGAAAAGTCTCCCCATGACTGAACCTACACACTTGCATTCACACAAACAAGTATCCTAGTGGAACATGGAACAGCCAACCGATACTCCTTCAGTCCCAAGGGAGTTCTATTATGTGCTGTATGTGCTGCCATGAGTGTAAGAGTGTTCATTTGTTTTCATGGACCCTAAGGATTGAATATAAATCAGTGTTTACAATGTCAAAAGCACTATGGCCTGTAGTTTTCCAAATACCACTACTTATCAGTTTCGAATCCTGTATCAAGGTGAACAAATGTAGAAAAAAAAATATGGTCAAAGTTATCTCAGATCTTGCCAGTAACTTAAGGCCTCCGATTGACTTTCATGACTGTTGTAATAAAATAAAAAAAATTCTGGGTCTTTCCCTCCTGCAGGTTTTTTATTTTCCTTCTTTTTTTGTACTCACTCTGCTGGTCCTTTTGTATGTCACTGTAATCGCACTTTAGAGTTTGGCTTGTCCATCCCACCTTGCCTTCCCTTCTTTGTGAATCATCTTTCGCTGCTCTTCCTATTTAATGTCTGTAATGGCTAGTGGACTTTGACGTTCCACTCCATGTGGTGGCTCTCTGATGGTCACATGACCTTGTTTGCCCTCATTAGATACCGATGTGTGAATGAGCATAGATTTTTATTGGGTGCTGTGATGCTTCCCAGAAGTGAGTCGTGAAAGCATCCCAGCTAATACTGTGGCCTAGTGAAGCAGGGTTAATGCACTCAGGATGCCAATGTTTAATGCGTGTTCTTTTTTCTTTTTACAAAGGGCTGTCTGGGACAGTTATCAAGCGGATAATACAGGGCCAGGGACATCTATTGAGGATTTCGCTGGTGTTGTCACAGTCTCTGATGTGAATTGAATTGTTTGCATCAGTGTTTGCCCTCATCAAAGTGGTCGGAAGATGATTAGGCTTGACGCAGCAACTTGATTGAGGGCTGTGAGAAGACTGTTCGTTCAAGGCTCTGCAGGCGTCCCAGGGGACAGAGGTTAAAATGTTTGGACAGGAAGGACAGACTATAGGCGCCCCCTGGTAGTGACTAGCCTCATCAAAAAATAGCATGACAACCAAAGTAGATACTTCAACTGTTATATCAATTTTAACTTTATGTTCCTGTTTTCTTCTCTTTTGACCAAGGGGTGTCCAGTCCTCCTCCTGGAGGGCCACCTTCCATAAACATTTAGCTTAAACACTTATTGAACACACCTGAACCAGCTAATTAAGGTCTTCAGGATCACCAGAAACTTCCAGGCGGGTATATTTGAGCTTATCATTGTAGGAAATTGGCCATCATAGGCACATTACCAAAGCAAAAGTTGTTCCAAAAGGTCAGTAGCTTAATCCTTCTGCTTCCGTCGAAACCTAAAAGATGCTCTTGTACCACAGTTTAGTAAAGGTTGACAACTTTATTTATTCTTGATTGTGCTGTTTTGACTGCTTTGATGCGTTGCAATATAAGGAATTTTTGATGCAACAAAAAATCACTGATCATCTCTGTCTCTTTACTAATTACAGCATGAAATAAACATGAATGAACATCAGAAGGTATCTTGTTTCAACCACGGAAAGACATCAGTAGACACCATTTTTTCAAGTTTAAGTCCACCAGTGTTAATCTACTCTCTTGTCTGGTTTGTTTGCCAGACAAAATTCAGCATTATGATTGGTCAGACTGCCTGTCAATCAAGCACCCGGCAAAGGCTCAATTAAGACGGCTACTTTTTTAAACTTCATTTGCATGATTCCTAAAAATGCTACCTACCATTTTAAAGCAGGTCAAATCCTAGTTTAGATCCTTCCTTTAATCTTGGACTGGGTCTTAATGATTATTTTCGACCACAGCTCAGATTTAAGCCCACTTGGTCTTTCCTCTACTCACAATGGTATGGTATATTTAAAGGAGACTTCGTAACTGGATTAATTAGAAGCTTTGTCTGTTCCATCTGGAAAAGCTAAACAAGGATTTACTATTCCAAATAGCCAGTCAGTTTTCCTGTCAATAACTCTTTAATAATGACCTTGCTGAAGGGCTGGGGGAAGGTACTTCCAAACAGTGGATGGGATTTTATTTAGGCTCTTCAGTGCTTTGTGTATTTCCATATTTTTTTTCTACTAGCTGTATTTACATACAAGTAGTTTTATCTCGTGCCAGCGCAGCAGAGATTCTCGAAACTGGTCCAACCACACAAACCCCAAATTCTCTCTTCCTCTCTGTCTCCCGCTCTCTCTTCTCCTCTCTGTCATGAGCACAATCGCCACATTTACACACAAACGTTCTGCGCTTCTCATTCTCTCTCCCATCCCCCCATGCGAGAGAACTGTAGCCAAATTGCTGCACATTGGACACCCGGCCATAAATTAGACTTTTGACAAGCCTAGCGGCATTGTTTTCTCCCCTACCCAGCCCCTAACCCTGATCTAACCTACTCATGACCTAGAGCTACCCAGCTGTGGTTTGCTACTCAACGTGGCCTTGTCTCTTCCTTCAGAAAATCATGGACACTTTCTCAGTCTGTTATGCTATCTCGCTCACTCTGCCTATTCTCTCGTCTCCTGTTTGATTGCTTCTCAAGATGCATTTATTCCCTCGCTGAATTGGCTCTTTGACTTGGGCCTGGGCCATGCCCTTGTAATGACACCATGGCTGAATTTTACACACAAACATGGAATTGCATATGCAAGCCTCAAAAAGGAACATTTTACAATGTCTAAACTGGAGCTTCTATCTGATAAATAGCTGGTGATTCATTCATGTATTTGGGATGTCAAATGCACCATAATTTGGTGAAGATTTTGACAGTAATTAAATAATTTCAGTCAAAACCTATGTTTTTTATTATATTTTAAAAGTTTTTTAAGGCATATTTAAACATGTTTGCATCCCTAACAGGACACATACGTCTGACCAATGTTGAACCGAAATACAAAGTTATTCAAAGATAATAGAAGTTCTGTTCTGTTAAACACTATACTTCAACATTATTAAAGGGTACGTTCCACAATTTTCAACCCACTTTGTATTGTCACAAAGTTGGTAATATATGTCAAATGTTAATTTTTTCTTCAAGATAACCTGATTATTTGTCAGCAAAAGTGTCACATTTTTGTCAAAACTCTTAATTTCATTTTGCGTCATACGGCGGAGTGTTACTTACAAATAAAAGGAGATAAATACTGTACTGTTTTGAACTTTTTGTTGAGTACTGGAATGGTATTGCATAAATTGTTGATATGATTTTTATTTTTATCTTTGGATATTTGATTATAGTAATATTTTCCCTCTTTGTATCTACTACTGACAAGTTGGTATTTTGAAAGCCTTTCTGTGTGTATATATATCTACACACATGCAAATAGCTTTTCATAGATGTCACATTACACACGCTCTGCATGTGTGTCTCTTTGTGTGGTGGATTGCGAAGGTGTTATTTGCATGTTTACGATGTGTGTGTATATTAGTCCTTTAGACAGAGGCAGGCGTGGAGGGCTTAGTGGTAGTTGGTGTCAGGATGGAAAGTCATTATGAAGTGGAATGTACCATAAGCAAAGTGGTAGGCGGATGGGAGTATCGCAGGCCGAAATACAGCTTGGGAGATCGACCCATACGTGTCCTCTTCCCTTTCTCCTGGAGCTGCCCTTCCCTCAGACCTCTGTAAACCCTCCAGATAACAGCCTCTTATACTAGCAGCATTAATCATTAAACTGTCCTCAGTGTAATGCTATGAACGCATACGCATGGAATGATATACCCTATTCAAAATGACCTCAGAAGAGTAGTACAGCTACATTTATACTTACATTTTGCCAACATGCAGGCCTTTTTTCAGTACTTAAACTCCCATCATGCACTCTTTTGCATCCTTCCTCCAGACCAAACAAACCACAGATATTTGAAAGAGCCGTCTACAGGATGTGTGCCATGTGCCGGTGTCCCAGAGGAGTGCCCATGCTTTGTTTTTGAATGATCTAAAGAGTTTCATGCCCCTGGCCGTGGGAGTTTGGGATCGACCCAAAAAGGAAAGAGCAAGGTCTTGAGCCAGAACAAGAGAAGCTGGTTGCTCTCTACCTCTCTTCCTCTTGGTTTTTCACTTGCTATCTTACACTTCTCACAGGAGGTAGCACATTTGTATGTTCGCATTGGATCGGGATCCTGATGCGTTTCCCGTGGAGCAGCGGCCCACACAGTTTAGATCGAAACTCTAGGATTATCATCAAAGTGCATTATTAATCAAACAATACTCAAGCAAGACCCATGTCAGCTTCTTAGAGAACAGACAAACACTCAGCTCACTTTGTTTGGTGTCTTATTTTCTGCGAATAAGTGTCAAATGCTGAAATGGACTTGTAGAGTTTCAAACAGTCACTTGTAAGACATAAATAAGCGTTCTGAGTACTTTTTCCCATCTCAGGGCTGGGTTTTCTCAGCTCAGTCGCTTCCTTCTCATAGCTCATCGACAGACGATTGTACACTACATTCTGAAGGTTAAACACATGCTTGAACTCTTGTTCCCACAGACATGTTGTTCATGAGAGAGGAGACGCTGTCTGGTGGTCTTCTGTCTGTAGGGCAGATTGAATTGTGGAACCCAGTCATAAAAATGGAATTTGCTGTATATTCCGCAGAATGACAGATTTTGGATGAATGAATAAAAAGTAGGGATTTACACTTAATAAAATTACGATATGGACTAGTGTATGTGGATATTAAAAGTGAGAAGACAGCTATAAATGTGTCTGTGTGAATGAGTGCCACAGTTTCACCATTTCACAGACTCATCATTAATGTCTTATTATGCATGATCATAGTCTAGATCTCGTAACCTGACCCAATACCTAAACTTAACAGCTACTTTGCTAACTATTAATAAGCAGCAAATTCGAAGTTTATTTAGGGAAAAACTCTTAGTTAATAGTGAATATGTGTTCCATTTTCTAAAGTGTTCACATTACTTTTAAGAAATATTCCAAAATTCCCATTCATGTTTTAATTTAAATAATAAAGTTCACTTTGTAAAAGATCTTAAAACATTATACGATTTATTCAAATTAAACAAAACAATTAAATGGAATCCAGAAAATAAAAAATGGAAAATACTGAATTCTGGGTAAAAATGTAACCACATGACTAGTAATTTGGACCCCGCATCGATGCAGATGTCATTTTGTCATCGCTCTGATCAGTGCTTGCTTATTAATACTTTATTATTATTATTATTATTATTATTATTAACTTATTAACGTTTTGAGTATTCTGGAAACAAACTTCAGTAAACATCTGAATTAAGAAAACCAAAACCTGCCTCTGATTAGTTTGAAATAATTTCAAAGGACCATGTGTTCTTTGTTTTTTTTTGTTTTTTTGTTTTATGTGGTGTGTGTGCTAGGCTGGTTCCACGTGGAGGTGTGGCAGCATGCCTGCTCAGCGTGTGTAATCACAAGCACAAATCAAAATAAAACAGCAGCCAAATCATTGGGAGAGGGACAAACAGACTGCATTTTATATAGAGCATTTTACAACTCCTGACTGTAAATGCAGGTTTCTTTCTAACACAAGCCTCTTATTGGCTGGTTATGTGAAAGCTGCTGAGAGTGGTAGAGGATCTGCAGCAAGTTTTTAGGAAGCATTTGATGTTGCCGTGCAGATTCGTTATGAAGCTCAGCACATTCATGGTGCATGTGAGGTTAGTATGGTTCAGATTAGGGCTATGTATTGGCAGGAATCTGGCGATACGATACGTATCATGATCCAGGGTTTGCGAAACGATATATTGCAATACTCTAAGCAGGGCGATATATTAGGATATTTCTTATTTTAGGAGTAGGATATATTTTTAGGAAAGCTGGCATTAAGACACCACCATATGCAAAAAATAAATAAATAAAAATTGTTTAAACAGAACACAGTGGGATCTGCATTTGCAATATCAGTCCCTGTAACATTCAACATTATTGAAACAATTTTTTTGACTAATTGGAGAAAAAATTCAAGTGCTTGAAGGATTCTTTAGTTAATTGCAGCTGTTTGTATAAAATGTAATTTATAAAAAAAGATAATATATATTTTTAGACCCTGCTTTGAAGGTTCACAGTTTAAGTTTACAGTTGTGACATACATACAGTACAATGTCATAACATTTTGATCTGAACAAAAAAATTACATCTTACATCTGCATTTATTTGTGTGATTCAACTTGTTCAAATCTGTAACATCCGGTTGTTCCATGTGTATATGAATGTTCCATTGTCCCCAAAATTAGGGAAATCTGTCTTTTGGATTCTTGCACGTTCTGAAGAAAACGTGTACAGACAAAGCTAGGCATGACATGCATAGATCAGCAGGCCTTAAATATAACAGGCATTAGCCTGCCTGTGTAATTAAACAGTATTGGGGGAATCCACTTAAAGAGGATGCAGAAGTTCATAAATTACTTAAAAAAAAAAAAAAGTCCCAACAAAATATGTTCTTTAAAAAAAAATAAAAAATCTTTTTGTATTTATTTTAATACCTCTATAATATTTATTCTGGAATAAATTATTAACTGAAAATGCAATGTGAGACTCTATTCTCATTGCCATCTCTGATGTCATCAGCCTGGTTTTCTTACATTAGTGCTGTTTTGGAACGATTGTTTGAATGCATTTGCTTACTGGAGTTCAGTGGATTAAACTGATCTGTTCACATAAAAATGTTAAATCAGGTTTAGATAGAAACTGTGCTTCAGTAATGTATTTGCGTTAAATTATGTTAACATGGTAAGGTTAACGAATTATGTTGACAAACCTAGTTTTTAGTTTGGTTTGGTTTTTCAATCCAAATTCAAAATATTGGAGCGGGTTTTCTTCACCCGGCCCCTCCTCCTCAGACTTGACGTACACAGGTTGCTAGAAACAAACAGGAATGAGTGCACTTGACAATTAATGAAATAAAATATGCTGTGTTTTCCACCATCTGGCAACCTAGGATGCCGAAATACAATTGGGTAAACTGGCAGTGGGCGGGTTTTACAAACCAAAACAAAGACCGACATTCCATCCCAGAACGTGCATTTTTAAAGGAGAATAACTTGACTGTAGCATTGTTTTTCAGATAAACAAGTATGTTAACTTAGCAGGTTTCCTAAATATTGGCAAACATATTATGGTATTTTTATGCTTTAGTAGAGTCAAAAGATTTTTATGCTTTAGTAGAGTCAAAATCTTACATACATCACCTTTAAGTCACAAAAAAATGAATGATTGAGATTGCATTGAATACAATACGACGAATCAAGTGGCAAACAAGAAACACCAGCAACAAAAATGTCTGCCAAATTTAATGTGAACTGCCCACATAGAACTACAAAAACATATCAAGGCATAGTGGTCTGTCTCATATCTTGTACCTGGATGTGGCAGGATGGGATTAATTTGGATGTCAGATAAATGTACACCCAAACCCTCTGATGGAGACGGAGTAACAGCATGAGGATTTATTTCAGCGATCCGAGAGCTAATACTGTTGGCTTTCAACTTAGTGGCTTTAGATCTGTTATCTATATCTAGAGAGCATCAATGTCAGAGCTGTAATTAAAACAAGGACTCTATTAGCAATTTGAGACGAAGCCTTTTAAAGAAAGAGCCCCCTGCATTTTCCCTCCCGTCTTCCCTAGAGGAAGCTAAACCTACACTGCTGAAAAGACTGAGTACCACAACTCTGTCACCATTTCATATATTCAGTGGATCGTTCAGCTTTATTCACTGCAATGTGCTTTCATTCATACAGTGTCGGCAGAAGACCAGTTTGCTGTTGCATTCTTGTTTTTTTTTTTTTTTTTTATACACAATGTTGTCCATTCATGTAGCTCCCTTACAACTGACAAAAGACTCACTCTCAAAAATAAACGACCAAAAAGGATTTGAAGTGTGTTTCACACCAGGGTAGTGTAAGAAAACATTTTTGTACCTGTACCTGCTTTGTAACCCCATGTTTTTTTTGTTTGTTTTTTTTTTTTATAAAAGAAATGGCACTGAAAGTGACTTGATTAGAATAGGTGGATTGAGCTGTTGATTAGAAGTTGAGTATTTATTGGAAAGGTAAACCTTTTTGACTCCTGTGCAAGTCAAATCAAACCTGGTATGTATTGTAATAAAAATGAATGTGAAAAATGTGACTTTATTTGTAATGTTTTTAAAAGTATTTATGTTAATATAGCTGAATTTAAATAATTGGAAGACTTATTAAAATCCCTAAAAGTGGGTCCTGCCATTGGAAACCAATGCTCTAGTGGATGATAATGTCCAGTTTTATGTGTATATTATATATATATTTTTTACATTTAATATGTTTTGTATATTTATTACAATTAGTATGCAATATATATATATACTGTATATATATATATATATATATATATATATATATATATATATATATATATATATATATATATATATGTATATATATATTGCATAAAGTCATTTTTACAATTTCTATACACTTAGATTGTATAATTCGATAAGTAATCACTGTATGGACTAGATTATAATTGTATAACTTCAGGTGCATTCAGTCATACTGCACTTGGTTGACATTGTAGGAGTTTGGCGTAACTCCTTTGAGCAAACAGATAGTCTGATCTCTGACCTGAGCTAATCAGGCACAAATTTGGCCTGTCAGAATCCTGTCTTCATGTCCTGCGCCTCCACAACTATTTACATACCCCCGAACCTAGGTTTTCCCTTTTTGTCTTTAGTCCATGTGACATCTGAGTTCAGCCACTCTTTTTTTTTCTTTTTATTGCAACATGATGAAATAAAAACCCTCCCACCAAAAAGGTCTTGTTGAAATCTGATTATATAACGAGATTAACCCCAGAGTTTTAGACCTGCAGCCCAGTGCAGCTAGTCCACCACAGATTGTGTGTTTTTCGGAACAGTTCCTTTAGGTTCATGTGGTTACTATTGGCTTATAATTTTGTGATGCCAATCATCCGTTGATTTGAGACATTTCAGGAATGTACATGTTAATACCTGTTGCAGCCGCTGGAATTCAACAAGATGACAGTAACAGAAGATGTACCACCCCGCACTTAAAAAGGAGAACACAGTGTTTTTAGTAAAGGGTGCAGCGGTGCTTAGCAGACAGTTATCTGTGTTTTTTCTGTAAACAGCCTATTCACTTCAGGGTTGGTATAGGGATGTGGGAGACTATCTTTCTATCATGACTGAAGGAAAGGCTCAAATGAAGGAAGGAGTTTGTGGGGAGGAAGAGGAGAAGCCTAGGGCGGTTTCTTTTCTTTGTTAGCCTTTGTACTGCGTGGCCTTGCCTGTTTGTTTTCCATATTCTGCTTCTGAACCCACTCTGAACAAGCCTTTTTTGATTTCTCACAGGACGGCGGACTACAATTCCAGCAAACCCCGGCCTGGGGAAACCATTAACCAGAGACAAAGCACAACAGAACACTGGTAGGTTCTGTGGCCTTCCCTCTCTGTCTTTTACGCTACCTGAATGTTTGATACACACTCCAGTAGAATGAGTTGTAATAGGCAACGTTTGACTGTTTTTTGTTTTGCTGTTTTTGAAAAAAAAACAAAAAAAAACATTCCTTTTACCTTGAAGTCATTGTCAAAATCTGTTATAGTTATTTATGTGTAATATAAATATTATTACAATTAATATTTAGTAATAATACCATAAATAAATTAACACATTTATTGAATGCATTGCCCCCCCTCCTTTTTTTTTTTATACATCTTTTTCAAAATTTTAATGTAAATCATCTTACATATTTGGGATCAGTAAGATTTTTCTTTTTTATAAAGAAATTAATACTTTTATTCAGCCATGTGCCAGATGCATTAAATTGTTAAGTAAGAGTTAAGACATTTGTAGTGTTACATAAAATTTCTAGTTCAAATAAAAGCTTTTCTTTCTAACTATATCTTCATCAAATAAAAAAAACAAACAAAAAAAACTCATAAAAAAAAAAAAACACCAACTATTAAACAGAGCAACCATTTTTGATTTGGTAATAAGAAATATAACAAATTTACATATAAGAACAGCTGAAAATTCAGCTTTGCCATCATAGGATTTAAATAATATATATATACATGTAAGAAATACTGTATGGTCTCCGCTTTCTGTAAATACAAATATATGGAGCCCCGCACATGTCATGCAAGAAAAAAGAAATTAATTGTGCACATGATTTACTAATTCGTTCCCTCAATGTACTCTAAAACATGCACACGATTACTATTGTGTTCCCTCGATTTACTATTGCGTTCACTGGATTTGCTAAATCGTGCACACGATTTAGCAAATCGAGCGAACGAATTAGGAAATCGTGCACACAATTTATAAATCGAGTGAACGAAAAAGTAAATCGAGGGAACGCAATAGTAATCGTGTGCATGTTTTAGTACATTGAGGGAACTAATTAGTAAATCCTGCACACGATTTAGCCTAATATTTTTTCCTGCATGTCATGGGCTCCGTACAAATATAATATTATGTAATATCATTTATATAAATATAATATAGTTATTTTGAATTGTAATAATGTTTCACATTATTATTATTATTATTATTAAATAAATGCAACATACTTCTTTTAAAAACATTCAAAAATCACATCTGCCCCAAACCTTTGAAAATTTTTTAATAAAATAAATTAACATAATATTAAATAAATAAATAATTTTTTTTTGGACAATTATTTATAATTACCAGCATTTAACTAAGTGTAAGTGTAAGTGTAGTTATGCCATTAGAAAGCAGATTCTTTCCTTTAAATCTCAAAATGTATTTCTGGTTCAGAATGACAGAATGTGGTAGCATGCCACTGAGAAACATATAGCGCTGGCCGCTTGTGAGACTTTCTTGGCTCAACTGAGCTACCAAATAGGGTCAAATTCGATGGCCCAGAAGTTGCGGGAAAAATACTGTTTACTTTTGTGAATTTTATTGGGAGGGGTGACCTGGTCTTCAAAAGCCTTGGTATAAATGGCATCTCGTCTAGCCGTTCTTAAGAAGGAAATAGGAGACACACATTCTCAGAATTCCAGCCTACTGTATTTCTGGCTGAAAAAACGTGCCCCTTCCCAGCGATGAGAGTTTCTAATAGCTTCAAATGGAATTCAACACCCTATGAGTGTAGACATGCAAACTTTTTTTTTGTTCTCATAGAGTATTTATTTTTCCAGCAGGTTATCCCAGTATAACAGATGTACTGCCCTAGGGTCTCAAGCTGAAAAACAATTACGGGATCTTTTGGATTAGGAGGTGTTCTCTACACCTGTGAGCAGCTAGATTGTCCTCTGCTGAAGCTTAGCTGTGTCAGGAATGAAAGCAGTTTTCCTCTTTCTCTCTACTGTCCCACAGGCAGCTGCTCTATGAAGCATAATTGCATGTAATCCTGGTCCTAGTCTGAGGGCTTTAGAAAAAAAAAAATGCAGCAGACTAGATAATACCAGCTGGAGAGAGCACCTCTAAATGGAGCAACATGTTCTCAGATGAACAAATATGCGTCTCTGCTGAATAGGGGAGGTTGTGCCCTAATGGTTAGATAGTTTGACTCCTAACCCTAAGGTTGTGGGTTTGAGTCTCGGGCCAGCAAGACTACGACTTAGGTGCCCTTGAGCAAGACACAGAAACCTCCAACTGCTCCCCAGGCATCGCAGCATAAATGGCTGCCCACTGCTCACGGTGTGTGTGTTTGCACTTTGGATGGGATAAATGCATAGCACCAATTCTGAGTATGGGTCACCATACTTTGGCTGTATGTCACCTCACTGAATAGTGGAAAAGGAGTAGCCTATCTACTTATGAAGTTGAAGAAAAACATATTTGAGCACATTTATTTATTAAATTAAATTGTTTTAATGGATGTTGCCACATAAATGAATACTAACTCTTATTTTTCTTTTTAAACAAATTTAAATTTATTCAGCAAGGAAGCATTAAATCGATAAAAAATGACAGTAAAAGCATTACAATGATTTTCTATTTCAAATAAATGTTCTTTTGTACTTTCTGCTCATTAAAGGATTCAGAGAAAAAGAAAGAAATCACAGTGCCACAGTTTCCACAAAAACACAGCACAGCTGTTTTCAACCTTATTTTATAATAAGAAACATTTCGTGAGCACCAAATCAGCATGTTGCCATTACAGGAATAAATTAAATTGTAAAATATATTATAATAGGCAGCATTTGTTTTAAATTGTATTGTATTTTTTGATTAAATAAATACAGTCTTGGTTAACTTTCAAGCACATTGAAATGCTAAACTTTTAAACCCTGTTTTAAAAGCAACCAAAACACAAAATGTGTATCTATACATCAATACTGAGTATGACTTTACTGTTCACCAGTCTGCGCCTATAGGATTATTGACTGCTTACAACCCTTGGTTCATGTCACATGCCCTAGTTTTTTCCAATGTATAACCAAACAAACCAAGTTAACTGTTTTGGTTAAGATGATAAATCACTGTACTAATAAATTACTGATACCAATAAGTACATTTATAAAGACAGGGCAGCATACAAATACAAAAGTTAATGGGTAGCTGTTAAGTTTCCAGAACTTGAATAAAACACTGGCTAGACCAGAATGAACAACCATATTGGTTTATGCTGGTTTGGTGTTAGTAGTCTGGAAGGTGGCTGAACCATTTACCACAAGTGGTGAGGCTGGTTGACCAAATAACTTGCTGGTTAAATAAGTTAAAAAATTCTGGTGGGGACATCATCAACTTTCGAAACATAACATATGCTTCTGAACAGCTATGCATCGGTTTCTTTTTTCTGAAATTGGTGTTGCAGAAAAGTAACCAGAGCCAAATTTGATATGCATTTTCTTTGGCGGACTCTCGAGGAGTAAGAGGCCCTGTACCATTATTATAGGGCTTCACGCTTTGGGGTTAGAGGTGAGTTGGGGGAACTGGAGTTTACAGTATATTTTTCAGTTACAGTCTAACGTTCTTAACACCTCATAAATTACACCTGCTGCGACGCTGCTGAGGCCTGATGAACTTCAA
Organism: Carassius auratus; assembly: GCF_003368295.1. Classification (NCBI taxonomy): domain Eukaryota; kingdom Metazoa; phylum Chordata; class Actinopteri; order Cypriniformes; family Cyprinidae; genus Carassius; species Carassius auratus. The sequence continues at coordinate 8,485,425 of NC_039279.1, read as the reverse complement.
GCTCACTGAGGGGAAATGAAGTAAGCAGTGAGATCTGTGTGGGATATTGCTTTTCCGTTACTCCCCCTCTCTTTCCTCGAACAGCCTTTTTTTAAGAAGAGAGTGGTCTTAAGATTGGATAAAGATCTCACTCAAGAAATTGCCTAGTTTGGACCCAGTGAAAATAAAGTAAGATGACCAGAGTTCAATATCAGTGCTTGATTACAACTGAACTTTATGAGATCATTATGACTTAAAGATGAGTGACGCTTTGTATGCTTTCTATGCTATAATCTATTCTGAATTTCTATGAAACATTAAAAAAAGAAAAGAATAGTATGAGATTAATGACAGAAAATAGTCCTATGACTGATCTTTTTTGTAATTAATTTTTTCTTCACGTGTTTTGCCTTTGTCAAAATGGACACTTTTTAAGTGATATGGAAAAAATACATTGAAGACAAGCCAGTATTAACACTCATATTAAATTATAAATGGCACCACTAGACTGGTTACTATTTTGAATTTATGGAGCTCACTTCCTTTGTTTTTTTATTTATTTATTTTCATTTTTTTTTAGGAATGTTGGGTTCAACCCCCTGCTTTTATCTTCCCCTTTACTCTGAAGTTTTTTTGTAATCCACCAGGGTTTTGTTTTCCGCGCACTATACTGCATTATCTTTGCAGCATCTCTTCCTGTATGCGTCCTGGATCACTCACTTGCTCGAAAACCCTTACACTGCAGTGGCAGGCCAAACCTTTATACCATCCCCCCACACGGATAAAACACAAGGCGTGGAGAACAGTACAGTACGTACTGTCCTGGGGCCCTCATTTCTCAAAAGTATGCAACAGTGTAGCGTACACATGTGCAAGAGTGTTTCTGGCTTTTGACACAGGTTTGTATGCTCAGACCTTCTATACACATCATTGATTTTTCTAACCTCTGCAATATGCCACTCCTGCATCAATGAATGGTTTCCTGGAAGAAAAAAAATGATCCATCGGCCATCTGTATAGAGCACATAGAATGAATCTCCGCCCTGTCCCTTGGTTTCTTTTGCTCTCCTTCACTGGAAAACTGCACAGGTTTTCCTATAGCCTTTTAATTTGGGACATTAGGTAAATAGAGCAAGGGGAAAAGTAAGTGTTCCATTTCTTGACACTTCCCTCCCACATTGCTGCATTAACAAATGTTAATTTGAGAGTTTTGGGACAGGCTAGTCCAGGGCCCAATGCTAGTATTTTATTTTTATTTATCTTTTCACAATTTTAATTGCCCTACCAACATTTTCACAGGCCCTGCCGCAAAAAAATAAATAAAAAAAATCCTGTATTCTAATAGATATGCTTATATGACAAAAATGTTAAATACAAGTTCAGTTTTACAGTTCTCGATTCCAGTTTCATTAACAAAGCAAAAACTACTAGCCAAACAAATGTAAAGTTCAAACATTATTAAAAGTCAAGTGATCCGTCAGTAAATACGAACAAATGAACAAATTGCAAGCAATAGCGAAAATAAATAGATGGAACAAGGATATATTTACCGAGCCCCGCACATGACATGCAGTAAAAATTTAAGGCTAAGGCCTGGTTCACACGGGACGATTTTAAAATTGTCGGCCGATTTTCCAAATATGAGAGACCCCACACACAGCGATAAAAAATCACGGGTTTAACAGTTTTGGTCGTTCCGTGTGTGGTGTGCAGCCACACGGCAATATCAACTCATCACACACGAACCGATTTGACTCCCGAGCATTCCCAGGTCAGACGGGAAATCTCGCAAAATCCCTCGAGATCAAACGTGACTTCAGAGTAAACAATCATGGCGGACGAAGAGGATGCAGTGGCCATAGTTTGTGCTTTGTTTTTTAACGAAAAAAAAAACATAAGAAAAACAAGAAAAGGCGATGGTCAAAGAGGTGGAGACAACGCGAGCATGGACTATACTTGCTATATCATAATATGGAGATAAGTTGTTGTTTTCTCTCATAGAAATGTTGTTACGTACTACACAGATTAATAACCGTTGAAATAAACGTTCATATATTCGTTTCCATGTACTCTGGTGGACTGCAGTTGTGGATGTAGTTATGCTCATCGACTTTATTTGTATTTGTTATATTATATACGCCGGCTGTTTTGATTTTGTTTCCCGGTACTATCACTGCCTCGTCACCTCACTTTCTGATTGGCTACACGCCACAGTCCACAGGCTGCGTGATTGTTTGTCCTCGGGGGACACCACACACGAGACGAAATCGGGCCAAATAAATCCAACATGTTGGATATCCCCGATTTGAGATCGGAGCGGTCCCGACATTCTTCCGAGCAGAGGAGAGCAGTCTTAACACACCACACACGGCAGGAATATTTGATCAGATTATTTTACGATAATCGGAGCATCCTAAGATTGTCGGAAGGGGTGAATCGGGGCTAAAATCGGCCTAATTATCCTGCCGTGTGAACCAGCCTTAAATCGTGTGCGCGATTTATTAATTCGTTCCCTCAATGTACTAAATGCTCATATTTGAAATCACCAAAAAAATCTGACAAAAACTGTGTCATATAGGTTGTTACTTTTGCTCAAATAGCATTATAAAAATCTTATTTTTAAGGCTAGGTCAGCAAGTGCACACGCTCAGTCCTAAGAGAACGTCTCTCAGAATGCTGACTGTTTCTGTAGACACCAGGACTTCTATCGGCAGCTGCAGTGACGTGATGACCGTACCGATTAGCGATTGGCTCTTTCATTCAGGAGACTTGACTTCCTGCGATTGAGCGGTCATATTGAGCATTGCATTTTTTCTATTCAAACTATATGAGTGACATGTCTTGGGTATTCTATAGTCTTTGATAAACTTCACTGTATACATTAAATTAAATTTATTCCTTGTTAAAGCTACAAATGTTATTCAGTTTAAAAGCAGTGAGTGATTTGTCATTTTTTATTTTATCATTATTTGGATTTTTTTTATTTTCTTTGCATACTTTTGAAACATTTAAATATAAAAAAATAACTATATCGAAATATTAAAAATATAACTATAATAGTATCTCAGTTGTACTGCAATGCTGTTCACTAACCTGGCAAACTTTGGCAAATTCAGTGATTATTTCATCCTTTAAGATTGGTTCCTTTTTAAAGGAAAAAAACAACAACTTTCTTTCCTATGTTTCCAATCAGATTCGAGCTTTCCAGGTTGAGAAAGTCAGTGAGTTTATTTTCAAACGTAAAACCAAATTTCGGAAATGTGTATATGCTTGCCTCTGTGTGTAATCTATGGTATTGTCGCTGTCCTGTTCATGTCTACTCTGTATTATTTTGTGGAAAGCTGAGATTTCATGCTGGTTTGCAGTGCTGATATGAATTGCTCACTCAGTTTTAACTGCCTTGTGATTATAAATTCCCAGTTGCAAATTTAAAATGTCAATGTCAAGACACATGAATGCAATTGTCTGCTTAGGTGGCAGTGTGTGCAGTTTTTTTTCAATTGGTGAGCGTATACAAAGAGATTTATATATGCATAACCACCCTAAAGTAACGGTGGTTATCTATGTACAGTTTGTTTGAACTTCCATAGCCTGTAGGTTTGTGTGTGTGAGGGAGAGACAAAGAAACTTCCTCTCTGTTAAGTCTTGTAAGTGGATTAGACTTGAATGTGGAGACTTCCTGGGGAGCTCCCGGCATGGGACATACACAGACTGGGAGGTTAATGACAGTCTGTTTGCTGTGTTCATGTACTGAACCTTGGTAATTGAACGGTTGCTGGCGTTTGTACACAGATTAAAAAAAGCTGCTATTTTAACGGTTTGCAGTGCTTGCAGTATCTGTACAACTTTCTCACGGTCATTTTGAATTTACAACATAAAGAAATATGAAACATGAAAAATTACAAAACAACAATTCTTTCGGGCTCATTTTGTCATTTTCTCCTGTGTTACTTTGGCATATTTAAATACCAATTGCCATATCCCCAACAGCAGCAGTCAGTACATTACAGACATATCAGGTATTTAAGTTTGCAAGATATAAACCACAAGATCAACAAACATAAGTTTTATTGAACTATTGGTATGTCAACTGGCCAAAACTGTCATTTTTATTGCTAAACTGTTTTGTTGTTGTAATATTACATTTTTTTCTCCCCAGAGTGACACATTTAAATGCACATTGTAATTATCCAAAAATTCTATCCTCAGCTTCTATTTAGTGCTGTAGAACTGATGAAACCTGGCATGGTAAAAGTAATAACCATAAATGTTGAGCTCTTATTAGAAATATTGAGAAATATCGACCTCCTGCAAACACAACTTGGGTATTGTCACTCAAAATGCATAAAGATGATCGGAAGATATGAATCTACAGATGGAAATAATTTAGTATGTGCTATTTTTTGTAGCATAATGAATTAGTGGATTTCCCCTGAGAGGTTCATGACATCTGTTATTTATTTATTTATAAAAAAAAAAAAAAAATCCAAGAGGTTTTACTAATTTATTTATTTTTTTGTATGTAGCAATGTGGGAGAAATGTTGCATAGCATTAGTTATGTGACAATATTTTTTCGCATTTCATTTATTACATATACTTAAGTGTTCAAGAGAATATTGTGGATTGAACTGATCTGATTTTTTGCTGGTAATGTGTTGAGTGGTGTTAATGGGTGCTATTTGTGCAGTGACACTATTATTTAAGAGGGAAAATTCAATAAATGTGTGTTTGTTTTGCTGCATCCTCTCTGGTGGTGATGGTAGGATAGGATAAGGAGCTGGATTAGCACACAGAGCCTCCCGCTTCTCGGAAACACATTACTGTGTTGTTTAATCAGTTAATCAGTTTGATTATGAATCCCTCACGATGATGCTCTATGATGCACCTGCTGCTCCACATCTGGACCAGAGCACAGAAGCATCCTCTTTTGTAGGGTAGGCAGTAAGACAAAAAAAGTATCTATCTATCTATCTATCTATCTATCTATCTATCTATCTATCTATCTATCTATCTATCTATCTATCTATCTATCTATCTATCTATCTATCTATCTATCCATCTATCCATCCATCCATCCATCCATCCACTCTAGGGTTGTGCCGATAGTGAGTGATAGTGATCGTGTATCGATGATAGTCAGAGATATTGATGATAGCAGATGTCTCTGTCAATACGATATGAGGCTCATTCTCTATTAATGTATTAAAAAATAAAAATAATAATAACTATTTTTATTTTTATTAGGCGGCCTATTATAATTCGGCTATCAAACTGCCCAGCTATTTCACTTCAGCAACGCATTTCTCTCTCACACACAGACGCATGAAAAAGTTGTAACGCTTTGACTCGGATAACTCGTTAAATCCATGAAATGAAAAAGAAAGAAAACAAGGAGTTGGTAATGGCTGGTACATGGCAACTCACTCTTCTCAAACATGAGAGATTAAATCTTCCTTGGCATTACAAATAAAGGAAATACAAAATAATAAGACTGCATTACCAACCTATCCATAGTGGCTCTCACGTAGTCCTTCTCTTAAAGACTGATCACTTAACTTAAAACACTCACTATGTGGTGATGACATAGAAGGACTACGTGAAAACCACTATGGATAATAAGTTCACTCTGCCGCTTTGTTGTTATATTCATGCAAACCACGCTATAATGTGATGCATGCAAAATACAGAGTTTTGGCCGTTACAAAGTCTCCATCCACAAACAGACGTACATCATCTGCAGATATAAGGTATTTCTTTGCACTTTAACAAGTAATCTGAGTGGCCTATATATGTGCACTATTTTAAAACAAGCCCTCACGAACTGAGTTTAATGCCCCACTTATGTTAGGACACATCTCAATCGTGTTTCTGTGACGGTGCGTCAAGCTCGTTATGAGGCGTTCATTCACGAGCACTGTGTGACTGATGCAGCAGTTCAATTCAACTTTACTACAAATATAAGAATTTAACTGTTTTGAATACTTTATATTGAACGTGTTTATTTATGTCCAGTATTGGTGTTAAACTGTTGGACTCTACTATTGATTTTCACCGTTGACAGATTTTGCAGAACATTTCAACTGATACCCTCCATGCACAGATGTGGCAGATTTGTCACATGACGCGTGATATGACAGTTTCGTCTGACTATATTATTTGGGTAATTGCATGAATTACAATCTCTTCAAATATTGAAGTTTCAAAGAAACTAATTTAAAATAGCAGAAGTACTAAAGATAGTATTATAAATATGGACATATTATATGCTTATGAATATTATGAAATACTAAATCCAAAGAAGTACCTAAAACAAATTGATAGTCCATGAAGCCTTTGGTTTACTAGTAAAATTATGGTATTATTTAAGAGTAGATGGTTAAAGGAGTCATATAATGCTACATGTACCTGCACTTTTACGAGTTGTTTGAACTGAAATGTGTGTTGGCAGTGTGTGTACACAACCACCCTATAATGATTAAAATCCACCAAGTGTTCCCCTTTCTCAAATCGAGCCATCTGACCGTGTGACGTCACACGGTCGGAGGCCCATCCCATGATTGATTGATTGATAGCAGCGTTTCAGCACAGACTGGACTTGTCTTACTTCAGACTCACCCTGAGTGAGCCATCATCAGTCCGAGATGCGGACAAGCATGACTCCGAAGTGATTGAGGTGTTTTGTTTGGAAGTAATAATGAACATAGCAGTAGTCATTTACTCCCCACATCTGAGTGACTGTTTGGATCTAAAGGAAATGCGCCCTTGTTCTACTTAAATGAGTTTATGTTCGCGCGAATCATTCATGATCCAGCATCACATACAAAAGCAGTGAGTATAATGTATTTAAAGGAAATCACCTTTACTAATAATGTGCTAATTAGCAAGTTTCACTATGAATGTGGCTAAAGTAAACAGTAGGCGTTTCTCAATGTCAAGAAAGGATCCCCGGAAGCCAGAATTTCGAGGATGCCACGTCATCGACATCCGTCGCAGGACTGTTCCAATCTCGAGGATCCTCGGAATTTCAACCAAGAACTGAGTCCTTTGTTTGAAAAATATCCCATACACAGGAAAGGATGCACATGTGTAGCCTTCGCGCTCTTCACACTTTCAAATCACCCACAATCCTATGTGCACAGCTTTCTTGTTTCTTGAGCTATCTTGTTCAAAAATTCAAAAATGTCGAAAGCGGGTTCGGAGCATTAACGGATTTTATTTACGTTAGCCTAGCCTCTGAAGGAAGTGACTTGGAAGGACCAGTCCTGTCAAGGAAGTATCCTTGACATTGAGAAACGCCTATGCTGAGTCCCAATTCGCATACTATCCGTCCTAAATAGCCCTCAGCTTTTAAGTGTAAGAATTCAAATGTTTAACCTTAAATTAAATGTAAATTAATTAAAGTTATATTTTATTGTGAAAAAAAAATGATGAGAAAAAAAGGGAATAGTAAATAAAATTTTACTGGACATAAAGAATGAATTAAACGTTAACAGTTGTGGTGTGCGTAACTAGGCAACCACGTTGTCGTTCACGTTGCATGACGTCATCGAAGTTTGTCCCAGAACGTGCATACTCTTTTGCTACACACTCAAAAGTATGTACTCTTTCGTCACAAAAAAAGTACATACTTTTAGGTCAGATGGAGCAGATGGAAGAGAGGGGCGGAGTCAGCAGAGCTCATTAACATTAAAGGAGAATTCCACAAACCAGCGTGTTTTGAAAAGAGCTGTTTTTTACAGATTAAAAATTGTTTTTTACACTACCATTGAGAAATTATTATTAACAAACTATGCTACAGACTTTTCATTAAGAGCCTAAAGAATCATATCAACTTGTGGAAATTGGGCATTATTTGATCCCTTTAAAATAAACAGTAAAATATTTTAATATTATCATATATACATATGATATACATACATACATATTGTAATCATATATATTATAAAAAATAATATTATGAATATATAAATGTTATATATACTCTGAATTCAGCTTTGATTTTAAACCTTGTATGTAAAAAAAAAAGTATTATTATTATTTCATGTTTTTCAAAATACTTCAACTTGCAGGTTTAAAAGTTTCAGTGTGGACCTATGCTTTTTTTTTTTTTTTTTTTTTTTTTTTTTTAGGGACACACCAAAATGAACATTTTGGATACGCTTGGACGAAAACCAAAACTGTAAATACTTTGTAATAATTATTTTATTAAATATTATAAAGTAATTTGTAAGACTTTTTTAACTAAATAATTTCAGTGAAGGCAATAAAATAACCACACTTTTATTGAAAGTAACAATAAAATTGGAAATTAATTAATATTAAATATCAAAATATTATTTTTATTCAGTTTAATGCGACAGAATCAGATATAACTTTTTTTTTTTACTAATTATGCAAATAATATATAGTCCTACAAAGTTATTATTATCAGAGCATATGAGGATATGAGGTACTCCGCATCATATATTTTCATCTCTCAGCCGTTTTTGTCTTTCGTCAGAAAACTGAAAATGCCATTACGGTGCATCCCTACTCAAACTATCTAATGCAATATAAATGGTACTACAAGGTACTGCTCATTTGACATTGTTTGTTTGTACTGCCCTTTCATGCTCTATCGTATTTCATCGTCTTTTTGTTGATTATGATCGTAATCAGAGTTACCTGTACAGGTGTTTCCACCTATACAGATGCAGTTCCTGTGGGGAGGTATTAGGGTCGTTGGATAGGAGCGAAGCGGAAATTCCAACCAGTTCATGATAGCCTTCAACTTTAACCCAGATGAAATACCAACAGCAGGAAGACAAGTAAGCCAGTCAGCGGTGTATCACCCTTCTGCCTCCATTTCCTTACATGGCCTTAAGAAACTGCTCTGGTTGGATACTTACTCAACAAATTCAATTCATTCTCTGCTTCACATGTTATTAGTTTTGCAAATGCTTAATTAATCTAAACATCCCCATAAGAGTTGTTCAACCACACAAACAGGTCTCGAGAGCTATGGAGCCTGCATTCCTTCCTGAGTTATAAGTCCCTTCCTGAGTTAATATGTTAATTCTTACTGTTTGCCAAACTGGATCGTATCCCAAGGTAATGTCATCTCCTTGCTTAATTAAACAAAATGTAAACGGATTTAACCACGGAATGTGCGGCATAGTATAGCTAGATGGGATGTTGTTTAATAGGGTCTAGATCTTACACAGATAGGGTTGTGATGCTAGTGGGTGAAGCGGATATTTAGGTAGTTTTAAGCTTAGGGAAGACACTGCACATACTGTATATAGTTAAACTAAATCCATTATGGCTGTCGTAAATAAAATGAAATGAAAAGTGTTGACTGCAGCATTAAATTTAGATCTGCTCGATGTTGTTGCACCATGATTCTTATTTGGCATTTTTACAGTGTTGCACATTATAACCAATCGTTGAGCTTATGAATGCCGCAGCCAATCAGAGGCGTTCAGATGAGTCATCGCGAAATGCATTTTTCTGTTCAGTGTGTGCTCTCCCTGAATGAATTCTGCTCTCTTGCAAATCCTCTCATCAGAAACAACAAAGTGCTGATGTACGTGTGATGTAAATTGAAGATTCATTCATCAAACAACGTATAGACAACTTTACTGATTATAAAGGGAGTTTTTTGAGAGTGCTTGAATTCGCGCTAGACTAAGGTCGGTCATACTGTTCCTTGACAATGTAATTGTTCTATGCTCGTTTTCTGTGTATAATTTATTCGCTGTTTGAAAAACTTTAGAAGGTACAGGTGATAAAAAAAAAAAGATTACATCCATGAACATAATTTGACATCTCTCATTGTTCCACTCTTGTTCATATCGTCATCAAGCTTCGAAGTGAACTCGCGAAAACTTACATATTGTGCCTTTAAGTTGGTACAGTAGTCTGCCATACTGTTATATAAATCTCATTCATTTACATAACAAGCTATCAGAATTTCATCTTACTTTTTGGTCATATAAATAATAATAGATACAAAAATATAAAAACAGCAAATAGAATATTTTCTTTCTCAGTTTGGGCCTCTCATAAAGTGAAAAAGGTATCTGACTCAGTACATAACTTGGGACTGTTGGTGGTTCTCAGAAACGTTCTGCTACCCCAGTCAAAGATCAAATGCTAAACCAAAACCAAAAGCGAACCCCTCCGTTGCTGTGGCAACAAAGCAGGATATGTAACCACCATGCCGCAGGAAAGAGAGGACTTCCTCTCTGTGCACATGTTAATGTTTTAATGGGAGTGTTTCAGGGGTGTGCCTTTTTTTTATACCAGTAGTGCAGTAAATGTGTATCAGCTGCCTTGACATTAGAAACAAGAAGGTGTGCGGTGATCCAGTTACCAGTGTGCAATGGATACTGTGCTGATAACTTCGTTTTATTGCTTGCATATCAACTTCCATTGACTTTGAGGAGTGTGAGAGAGTGACATCTTGTTTTTCACAATGATTAATGTCACACCTTTAGCACACCTTTATCTTGCTCACACTGAAAAAAAAAAATACTAATAATTTTGTTCCATATTTTTCAGTTTTATTTCCTGTTTTGACCCTAAATTTATCAAAATTTATGCTTATAAAAAGAATAAAGTATTTGCCAGAGGTCTCTAAAACTCTTAGACCACTCTTGCTGGGCTCTTCCCAGCAGTGTGAGCAGCGTGTCTGCTGCCCGGTGGAGTGGTGTTTGTCTGGGCAGAACATGCCAGAGTGAAGCTGGTTGGAGCTCCCAAAGGAGAAGTACTTTGCTAATCAGATCCTCCTCAGCGCAGGCTTTGCATCACAGCACAATGGTTTTTTCTCCCGGGTCTGTGCTGCAGTAAGTATTTCCTGCTCAGGGCCAGCTTTACCCAGATTAGGGGAAATGGATTTAATGGGGTTGACTCTGTGGCTCAGAAGGTGATATCTGTACTAACAGATTTCAGAATGCTATTTCTTTTTTATGTAATAAGGGTGAGGGGGGGGGGGGGGGTGTTAGACAACAGCTGGGTGATCATTAAAGTGTGGGAAGAGCCACATGAATAGCAACAGTTTTTATTTTTATGTTGTAGATAGACAGATAGATAGATAGATAGATAGATAGATAGATAGATAGATAGATAGATAGATAGATAGATAGATAGATAGATAGATAGATAGATAGATAGATAGATAGATAGATATAATCAGCATATTATAATGATTTCTGAAGGACCATGTGGCAGTAAAGCCTGGAGCAGTAGCTTATGAAAATTCTGCTTTGCTAGCACAGAAATAATAATATTTTAAAATAGAAAGCTTATTTTAAATTGTAATAATATTTCACTATATTATTGTTTTTAATTTGTTTTTTGATCAAATAAATGCAGCCATGGTAGGATATATATATATATATATATATATATATATATATATATATATATATATATATATATATATATATATATATATATATATATATAGGATATATAGACATCTTTCAAAAACATTTTTAAGATGCCTTTTTATTATTATTATTATTATAATTTTTTATTATTTGCATTTGTCCTGTATTTAAATTATGTAAAAAGGAAAGCATGCATACATTTGAGTAGAATGAACCATTTTGAACATATTGTAAATTGATAAGATATTAGAAATTATAAAATAAATATTACATGTAAAGTATTTATTTTTATTAAATAATAATACGTTATGTGATGCACATAATAAAAAAAAACAAAAAAACAAAAAACTAAAACAACAACAACAATCTTGAAAAAAATATCCCAGAATCTCTTGTTTTCATTTGTTTTCATTTGAGGTGTTATTTTATCAAGTATTGATATTGGCTTGATTCTAATTCATTTGAATAACCAAGAAAACATGCAATTACCTAATTTTTAATTAGATTTGTAGTGCTTCTTATCACACTTAACTTTTCGTGTGTACAGTATGTATGGCTTGGGCAGATGGCATTTTATGAGTGTAGTATGTTAACTTGGCTTGGTTTTACCCGTCGTTTACTGTCTAGTCTCATCATAAAGACACTCTTTCACTATATTACACATGAAGCTCATCAGCACCGTGTGTGCGACCGAGACAAAGATAAACAAAGAAGACGAGTGAGTGTGCCTTAAGGATGGTATAAGGCTATAAAGAAGATAAAGAAGCTATAGATAGAGGGAGAGTGATAAGCACATCCTTGGCAGAGCACAAAGCATGTCTGCCTGTTCAGGTTGAGTCCGCAGGCTCAGTGCCACCTTCAGATTTCCCTGTCAGTGAGATTTAATTAAATCCACAATACTCAGGTAAGTGAAAATATGCCTCTGCATTCCTCTCCTAAGGTCGCTGACCTGAGCAGAGCTCCTCCAGAGGCTCAACCTGGAGTGGTGATGGGGGGCGGGCTAAATTAATAACGCAGAAATGCATGTAACTATGATGCAAACCGTATGGATGTTAATTAATCCCTAATGACTCTTGGGATTTGGTTAATGAGGTCCATAATTACATATACAGCACAATGTGATTAGCCCTCGCATGGAGACGTGGAGCAGGGTCGAGGGGAAAAGGGGGATATGCCAATGATGATGATAATACTTTTATTACGTTTCATTTCCCTAAGTCTTTGTGGGGTACTGAAATGTCCCTTATGGGTCTTACACATAATGCTTAGTTCATGAGGGGAAGAAAGATTAAGATTACCTCTGAGTGATACTAATTGCACATTTGCCAGTGTATTGTCTAGTAATGTTTGCTTTGCAGCAAGATACAATGTGGTAAATAATTCAGGATTTCCCTGTGCAAATTAGGTGGTGTTTATCTTTATGTTGGCAAGGTTATTGTTTTATTATAGTACATTGTTTTATTATAGTTCATTTAGTTCACACAAGCAATTAAAGCCAGCTTTTTAGAATGCAGACTTTTTTTGGTGTGAACTCAGGTTTAAGTGTAAGTTTGTTTAATTGGCATAAACATATTTCTGGATCTATTTCTGTCCATAGAAGCATGTGGAATTGAAGACTAGTTTGAACCAAGCAGTCTACTCAAGCAATAACTTATATATATAAATTATAGGATGCATTACATTTATCAAACATGACTATGTTTATATTGCTACAAAAAAATATGTTATATAAATGCTGTTCTGTGGAAGAAAAGTATTGCATTATTACATTGCATTAAGCTGAATAACTGTTTTGCATATTGATAAGAAAGTTTTCTTGAGCACTAAATCAGCATATTATAATGATTTCTGAAGGACCATGTGACAGTAAAGCCTGTAGCAGTAGCTTATGAAAATTTGGCTTTGCTAGCACAGATATAAAAATATTTTAATAATAGAAGACTTATTTTAAATTGTAATAATATTTCACTATATTATTGTTTTTAATGTGTTTTTTTAATCAAATAAATGCAGTCATGGTAAGCATAAGCATAAGATAAATAAGACTATATAAAGTCTTATTAAATATTATATATATTTTAAATAATTATTTAAACTTTTAAATAATAGTGGAATATCTTAGACAGCATTTGAGGCAAATTAATCACACATAGATTTATGTACAAAGCATTACAAATATACTACGGTGTCCATTAATGGCTCCTTGCTAGTTTAGTTGTAGTTATGCAAACACTCGTGGGCTTGCAGATGTACAGTAGCCTTGCCATGTATGAAACTGCAGGATTACAGATGACTCATAATCAATGGATCTTACTCCCTCTGATATCGCAGGATCACTGACATTTATTTTTGTTCTGGCAGTTCATTACATTTCTCCAGTAACATGTTTGCGTTTAGAGTCATGAAGCTACCTGTCAGAGCAGGTGAGGGGAGATTTAAAGCAGGATGTGGTGAGACATGAAAAAGCAAGTGTTACTACAGATTGTAAGATGCATGTAGCAGCATGGGGTATCAAAGCAGAAGAGTGCTCATGGGGAGCTTAGTGCCCCGCCAAAAGCTTGGATGTTTCATACAGTGTGTATGATCCTTTTATTGCTGCGCTGAAGCTGCACAGGCCCCGTGATCACATGCTCACACACAAGGCCTGTTTATCGGCTCCCTCTATCAGTGTGAAACATGAACATGAAAATCGACTGTTACTTTCTTAATGCATGATTCTGGTCTGACTCTGAATTATTAATCATATTGCATGTTTTTTTAGTTTTTGTTTTTTTACCCCTGAACTTATGGAATAAAACATAATGTTGACGTTTCTAATCGTTTTACTTTTTCAGTCGCTCTCCTCCTGCCGTCTTTCTAAGTTTGACTATGGAATAACTTTCTTTTTTTATATTGCATTTAACTGGATCATTGATGAATATTTTTGCATTGAATAACAGGTTTGACTTTAGTTATTTCAAGATAAAGAAACATCATGTATTGATTATAGAAAAATTTAGAGTTCACTCATAATTCACTGATATATTGATTCCAATAAGTTGATTTTAAATATTAAATTCGATTTTGGACTTCTTTGGACATATATCAGCCATTGTAGGCTGATTTTAGTTTCTAATATTATTTATTCTAAACACCTACATTGAAAAACAACAACAATGTCCATAAACGATATGATAGCAACATATCTTGCATCACAAACATTAACAACTAAAAAGATGTCTTAAAGCAAATTTGATAAAAATCACGTGAAAGTTATGAAAAGTCATAAGTGTTTATTTAATTTCCACATAATAAAGATATATATTAAGTTAAGTTTTAATCATATCTTTACCTGCATGATATTTTCCCAATTTTTCCCTGTTTTTTTTACACAACACATTATTTATAATCATAAATTAATGGTAAATTAAATTTACTAAATTTATTGTAAGTACAGATTAAAATATACAAACTAAAATATTATTTGCATTTGTGTGTATGCCTTGTTGAGGCTATGTTCAGCAATCTATAATTTATTCACACCTGTTTAACCTGTTTGTCAGCACACCTGGACATAATGGGTTCTAATGTCAAGGTTCCCATCATTTGCATTAAATGACACATTACAAACACAACATGCAAAGTGTTGCTTTGACATGAGCCTGACCGCAGCTGTCCATTCCTGTTTATGCATCTAAAGTTCGCAGCACAACCCAAGACATACTGTATGAATTTATGATCACTAGTAGATAGTAATGGTAAAATGTTGAGACATGTTTTTTTTTTCCTTCAAGACTGTTGGAAGACCATTTCAGGTGACTACCTCTTGAAGCTCATCAAGAGAAAGCCAAGAGTGTGCAAAGCAGTAATCAAAGCTAAAGGTGGCTACTTTGAAGAACCTACAATATGACAGATTTTCAGTTGTTTCACACTTTTTTGTTATGTATATAATTCCATATATAATTCCACATGTGTTAATTCATAGTTTCGATGCCTTTAGTGTGAATGTACAATTTTCATAGTCATGAAAATAAAGAAAACTCTTTGAATGAGAAGGTGTGTCCAACTTTTCTGTACTGTATATATAAACTTTTTTTTTTTTTCAGGAAAAAATCATGCTGTAAGTGACAGTTGCCATAGAAAGTTGTTACAGTGATTAATGTTAACATTATGAATTGTTGAAATCATCATAGCGGGATGTTTAGACTTTGACGAGTAGATCGACACAGACTGCTTTTAGATGTATGAAACCATCTGTACGTCACATTATATTCACTTCATATTCTCCCCTGAATAACCATAAATGGATAAAAAAAATATATATATATATATATTATTTGCTTCTTCTTGAGTTTTACGCAAACAATCTGGCTGTGTGTCTCAAAGAATTTGTTTGAATAAATTATAAATGTTCCACTGAAGAGATCATGCTAATAGAATTAAATTGTCAATATAGTTTTTATTCGTCTTTCTTCAGGTATTACCAAAAGAGATGTTGAGTGAACATCAGTGGAGACCGAATACTGTACAGTCACAAAGACAGACAAACGTGGATCTTAGTGTTGTTTAAAGGCAAAGTGATGGAGTAGTGAAGTGCAGATTCAGAGGTAACCTTTCAATAAAAAGTTTAAAAAGCAAACCAAAAAACTAATAATTGCACAGCCTTACCATGCACAGTAAGGCCAGTAACATGCATTAATACTTGGTTTTGATTTCACACTTTAATATCGACTAGTACATTTCTGATACTTTCATTACAATGCATTATATTACCTTTACAGCAGTACTAGTGTTCATAAATGTTCAAAGGTTTGTTTGACAGTATTTAGTTTTTTTTGTAAGTCCCAGTATTGTCATTTGGAAATGCTCTTGTTACTATTTGAAGCCTGATTTTTGCAAAACAATCTCTACTAGAAGCCCAGTTCTGTCTACCACTAGTCTTTCAAAGTATATACAGGAGCTGTCACTAACACTGGAGCTGTCAAAATGATGCTTCAACATCAGAAATCTGTCCTCTTCACTTCTTTGTTCCTTCTCTCATACTGTAGAAAAAAAAAAAATCTCTGTTCTCAGCTTCTGAGTGAACCGAGAACATCTGCAGTTTATTTCTAAATCCATACAACATTGCCCATTAGTTGTGTGATGAGCAATAATTCATTCATCGATGAAATGCTCATTAGTGTGAACAGCTGGTGTTTAATGGAGGTGAGAGAACATTTGAGGAAGAGCGAGAGCTGGAAAGTGTTCTTTTAATCACCGTGAGGTCTGTGGTGGGATTGTTTGATTGTGGTGTATATGCTGTGTGGTGGGTCTATAGGTGCACAAATGGGACATGCGGAGCTCCTCAACTCCCTTATCTCACCACAGAAAGAGACAATATCATATCGACTAAAAATGAACAAACACAAATTACAAGTCTAAATGGGAGTAAGAAATCGGCAACATTTTCATTGGTTTGGTAGGACCCTGCTTTTGAGCCTACTGTCATTTTTGACCCTAGAAAGTAGTCAAACATGCAATGTTTGTGTTTGTGTTTTCCTCGTCTTCTACGATTCATGCTTGTCAGATTATTTTATATGACCAAAATAAGTTCTTGGGGAAAGTTTCGCAGTAAACCTGTGTAACATTATTACACCATTACCAGAGTAAAGGTTGACGGCTGTACTGCGTTTGAGCTCCGTCAGTATATTCTTTTCATTGACTATTTTTAACTTAAAAATCAATTTTATACATCATCGTTTCCGTTTATATAACGTGTGAATATATCCTCTATTGTATTCTACAACAAAAACAATCAGAGTGCCTCGCTATCACTAGTTTTATTTTTATTTTTATTTTTTCTAAAATCCTGTCAAATGTGCACAAACTACTAGCTACTACTAAATATTGTAGAAACATAATTTTCTGTAAAGTTGCTTTGTAACGATTTGTTTTGTAAAAAGCGCTATACAAATAAACTTGAATTTAATTGAATTGAATTAACATTGTTGAATCCCAAGAAATGCTAATGCTGCCATTGTTTTGCCTGATTAATTAAAACTGGGAATTAGCCGTGTCTGTAGTAGGAATTGGCATTTTGGTGCTGTTTTGTAATATTTTAATCTGTGTATTTTTGCATTCAGGTCTGTTAATTTGCACTTTATCTGGAAAGAGACAGGGACAATGAAAGGGAAACCATGAATTTTTTTCATTTATTTATTTTTTAAAAAGCTCCCAGTTTTTCCTGAGTTCATTTAGATGGAGGCAGCTCATGATCTGGGGTTTTTAATATGTCGGAGCGGCTCAAACTCTCCATCCTGTGCATTTGAGAATGCAAAACACATAACACATAAGATAGTTCTGTAACCAATTTAAATAAATAAATATAATCAAATGAATTAAGGAATGTTTGTTCAAAGGCTAGGAAGTTTAAAAAAAGTCATAATTATAGTGTTGTGGTGTGACAGTTTGTAGAGATGTGTTCATCTGTTCCATTTCAGGGCATTGTATTGCTCAATGGTAATCAATCAGTGTACATTACTGCAGATTAAGGCCAATTGTGGCGAATAAAGGACAAGATGCAGTCTACTAGCACAAGATTATCTCTACAGATCCTAGCTTGACCAAGTACTGACTCGTTTGTCGAGAGAGATGTTAGGTTGATGGTTTGACGGCGCTTTAATCTGCTCCTCTGTCCCTCTGTGAAATGATTCAATATATAGACCTGTTTGTTTGTATTTGGACCCTATAGGTGGGTCTGAGGGACTGTGCCGGTCATGTGGGGATCTGGGGGTGACCATCGGTCGCTGTTGGAGTGATTTAGGTTGGGGAGCCACAATATTTACCTCATCTGTTTCAATGATGTCGTGTTGAGAGAGGAAAGCATGGCAGCATGACGTTTACTAAAGCAGGATGGAACGAGACCCAGAAGCCTCTCATACTTTCCCAGCCATGACTGTTTGTCCGAGGGAGCGTAACTCCCATGAATGATACACACTTCACAGAAAGCCAATGCCTTTTTGCTATGTGTGTGTGTGTGTGTGTGTGTGTGTGTGTGTGTGTGTATCTGACTCTATAAGCAGCATTCCTCTTGTGAAACCGGAGTCATAGAGAGTGCTGAGGAAGAATGGAACCTATTCAGCCGCACCACTTAATCAGAGTCCCTCAGCGTCCCTCACCGTGTGTCTCAGGTGCACGGCCTCTCTTTTTATTCTCCATTCTTTACCATTTTTTGTTTCTCTTCCAATCTGTCAATCTGTTTCTCCTCTTACTCCCTCACTGTTTTTCTCTTTGCCTCTCAACTGTAAAAATGGTCTTGGAAAGACAGTGTTCTTTTGGGGGAACCCATTTTCTTTAACCATGAATATTAACACAAAGTAGTTTGATTTTAGTAGATATGTCTACATTTGCTCCAAAGTACACTTTGTGTGTGTGTGTGTGTGTGTCTTATTTTCTTAGAAAATACCGTAGCAACCTTAAAAACACATTTACTAGAGAAGTAATATTGTGTGAGATATTGAGAGTTGTTTTTAAAAAATATACTACTGATCAAAAGTTTGGGTATGGAAAGATATTTTGAATGATTTTAAAAGAAAACTCACCAAGGTAGCCTTTATTTGATAATACTACAGAAAAACTGTAATACTGTGAAATTTAATTACAGTTTGAAATAACTGTTTTCTATTTAAATACAGTACAGACCAAAAGTTTGGACACACCTTCTCATTCAAAGAGTTTTCTTTATTTTCATGACTATGCAAATTATAGATTCACACTGAAGGCATCAAAACTATGAATTAACACATGTGGAGTTATATACATAAGAAACAAGTGTGACACAACTGAAAGTATGTCATATTGTAGGTTCTTCAAAGTAGCCACCTTTTGCTTTGATTACTGCTTTGCACACTCTTGGCATTCTCTTGATGAGCTTCAAGAGGTAGTCACCTGAAATGGTCTTCCAACAGTCTTGAAGGTGTTCCCCGAGAGATGCTTAGCACTTGTTGGCCCTTTTGCCTTCAGTCTGCGGTCCAGCTCACCCCTAAACCATCTCGATTGGGTTCAGGTCCGGTGACTGTGGAGGCCAGGTCATCTGGCGCAGCATCCCATCACTCTCCTTCTTGGTCAAATAGCCCTTGATGCCTTCAGTGTGACTCTACAATTTTCATAGTCATGAAAATAAATAAAGAAAACTCTTTGAATGAGAAGGTGTGTCCCAACTTTTGGTCTGTACTGTATATTTGAAATGAATGTAATTTGGCAAAAGTGTTGTATTTGTCACATGATCCTTAAGAAATCATTATAATACACTGATATGGTGCTCAAGAAACATTTATAATTATTGTCTATATTGAAAATAGTTGTGTTGCAAAATATTTTTGTGAAATTGAGGGTAAATTTCATGAAAGTGAAATTGAAAGTGAAGTGACATTCAGCCAAGTATGGTGACCCATACTCAGAATTTGTGCTCTGCATTTAACCCATCCGAAATGCACACACACAGAGCAGTGAACACACACACACACACTGTGAGCACACACCCGGAGCAGTGGGCAGCCATCTATGCTGCGGCGCCCAGGGAGCAGTTAGGGGTTTGATGCCTTGCTCAAGGGCACCTAAGTCGTGGTATTGAAGGTGGAGAGAGAACTGTACATGCACTCCCCCCACCCATAATTCCGTCCAGCCCGAGACTCAAACTCACAACCCTTCTATTGGGAGCCCGACGCTCTAACCATTAGGCCACGACTTCCCGGTAGATAGGAAGGTAGATGGAAAGTCCGAAAGAACAGAATTAGGTTAAAATGGAAATTATTTGTAATAATATAAGTCACTTTACTTTCAATTAAATCTTACTAACCCCAAACATTTAAACAGTAGTGTATTTTGAATTTTGGAAGTTTATTTTTCACTCCTCATTGGCAATTTTTATTAGAATTTTTTTTTAGAAATATGTATATGCATTTAAACCAGATTTAAATGAAAAGAAAACAAGTTTTGCTTCTCAAATAAATTTTTGCAGCACTGACACATTTGTTTTACCACACAACTGCTTCTGCCGTGTGAACGTCAAGTTTGCTTACACCGCAGAGCATTTTAGCGTGAGATATCACAACTGCCCCGCCACAGGTGTTCTTTGTGTGATGGTTAATTGAGGCCTTTTTGTAACAGAAAGCCTTTGAAGTAATGCAATCTTCCAGCACCTCTTTCCTCTGTACCTTGTGGTCTTCCTTTTATCTTCTCTTTCTTTATCTATCACCTTCCTCTTTTCTACTGAATCCTGAGGCATCTGAGCTGTTACTGTAAGCAGCAGCAATAAGGTGTGAAAAAGCAATTGCACTTATTTTAATAGAATTTGTTGGCCAGCAAGAGAATTGGTCAGAGACAGTCAACTCAGTTATGTTTAAGTCAGCATGAAATGACATTTGGAGTGAAATAAATGGATGGGAAAGTTGATTGTATCCATTCGACATTGATTGGATGCTGAAAAGTGGGCGTCCCATAAAAAATTTGCAGTCAGTTATGGAGTTTTAGTGATTAAAAGGAAAATAAAGATAGAACATCTCTAGGTTACGTATGTAACCCTAGTTCCTCGAGGGAACGAGACGCTGCGTCAAAGCGCTTTGGGGAACGCGCCCAGCGTGCGCGACTCTGAATATCGTGTGAAATCAGACCAATGGAAGAGCGTGACGTCACCGACAGAGTGACGTAAGCGACCAGGAAGCTATAAAAGCACGTGCCACGCAGCTGGCGTCAGCTTCGAGTACCAGCAAGCGCCGGCAGGGGTGCCGGGGGTATGGCTCCGAGACGCAGCGTCTCGTTCCCTCGAGGAACTAGGGTTACATACGTAACCTAGAGACATTCCTCTTCAGGAACTCGAGCTGCGTCAAAGCACTTTGGGGAACGAGTACCAACGCCGCCAGACTACCAAACCCCTGCCTAGTGTGTATCCGAAGAGCACAGCTTAGGTCAGGAGGACTGAAGTGCCTGGAGTGACTGGCATGTCTAGGCCATAGAATTTGACAAACGTGGAGGGCGTGGACCATCCCGCAGCGTTGCAGATGTCCAGCATGGATACACCTGCTAAGAAGGCCTTGGAGGCCGCCATACCCCGAGTAGAGTGAGCCTTGGCTCCCGACAGCGGGGGACGACCAGAGGACTCATAGGAAGTGTTGATAGCCTCGACTATCCAACGACTAATAGTCTGCTTAGAAGCAGGAAAACCCCTCTTGGGGGGACCGTAGCATACAAGCAATTGTCTTTCTCCACAGGGCAGGGCTCTGTGGGCGTATGCGTCCAGCGATCATAACTGGACACATACAATTTAGCTTCGCCTGGTCTGGCTCCCCAAAGGGAGGAGGACAGAAGGCCTGCAGCACTACCGGTTGTGGTGTAACAGAGGGAACCTTAGGAACATATCCCGCTCGAGGGTATATGAATGCTTTAGTCATGCCTGGTGCAAACTCAAGATAAGTAGGGGCCACAGAGAGGGCCTGAAGGTCTCCTACTCTCCGCAGAGAGGTGATTGGCCAGAGAGGCCAACACAAAGGAGGTTTTAAGTGTGAGATGTCTGTCTGAGATATCTTGAATAGGTTCAAATGGGGGTCTGCACATTGCCTCTAACACCACAACCAAGTCCCACGGGGGAATACGGGACCGTACTGGAGGTTTCAGCCTCAGCGCACCGCGGAGGAAACGTGTAACTAGGGGGTGTCTTCCCAAAGACTGGCCATCGAGAAGGGCGTGGTAGGCCGCAATAGCCGCCACGTAGACCTTCAACGTGGAGTGGGAGCGAGCGAGACTAGATCTGAGAACCATACTCGGCCCGGCCAGAACGGGGCTACTAACAACAGACGGACCCCGTCCCGACGCACTCTCGCCAGAACTCCCGGGAGCAGAGCAATAGGGGGAAATGCATACAGACGAAGCCTCGGCCAGGTCTGTACCATAGCGTCCAGTCCCAGAGGAGCTGGATGAACTAGAGAGAACCAAAGGGGGCATTGAGACGTCTCTTGAGATGCAAATAGGTCTACTTGAGCCCTGCCAAATACTCTCCATATCTGCTTCACTACTTGTGGGTGAAGTTTCCATTCCCCGGGCCCCTGCCTCGACAGTGTGTCTGCTCCCACATTTTGTTTCCCAGGAATATATACTGCTCTTAATGAGAGGAGTTTGCTCTGGGACCACACCAGGATCCGGTGCGCCAGCTTGTACAAAGGGCGCGAATGCAGACCTCCCTGGTGGTTGATATAAGAGACCACCGATGTGTTGTCGGTGCGCACCAACACATGGTGACCCCTTTGGTCTGGGAGGAAGTGCTTCAGTGCACGATAAACTGCTAGCATTTCTAGACAATTGATATGCAATGTTTGATGGTGATCGCTCCACAGACCACGGGCAGGGTGGCCACTCATGACTGCACCCCAGCCAGTGAGGGATGCATCTGTCGCTAGCGTTACACGGCGACAAAGAGCTCCCAGCACCGGGCCCTGTTTCAAGAACCAAGGTTTCTTCCACACGTCTAAGGCACGTAGGCAACGCCGCGTGACCTTGATAGTGCGAAGTAGATTGCCCCTCGGGGAAAATCCCTTGGTCTTGAGCCACCACTGTAGGGGTCTCATGTACAGCAGGCCAAGAGGTATCACGTTGGACGCAGCTGCCATCAGACCCAACAATCTCTGAAATTGTTTGACAGTGAGTGACTGGCCTTCTTTGACTCTCTCGACTGAGATGCGGATCAACTCGATACGAGCAGGGGACAATCGTGCCTGCATCGCAGTCGAATCCCATACTACGCCTAGATAGGTGGTTCTCTGAACCGGAGAAAGCACAATCTTCTTGTCGTTCAGTCTCAAACCCAGCTCCCCCATATGTGCGAGGACGACATCTCGATGCCGAACCGCAGCCTGCTCTGACTGAGCTAAGATCAACCAATCGTCAATATAGTTGAGAATGCGGATGCCCTGCATGCGCAGGGGGACCAGAGCCGCGTCTACACATTTTGTGAACGTGCGGGGTGAGAGTGCAAGGCCGAAGGGAAGTACTCGATATTGGTAAGCTTCGCCCCTGAAAGCGAACCTCAGAAACTTCCTGTGTTGTGGAAGGATGGATATGTGAAAATATGTGTCTTTGAGATCTATTGTGACAAACCAGTCCTCGGACCTGATCTGCGCTACAACATGCTTGATTGTGAGCATTCTGAATTTTAGTCTCATAACTGAACGATTTAAGACCCTCAGGTCTATAATCGGACGCAGCCCCCCATCCTTCTTCGGAACTATGAAATACCGGCTGTAAAATCCGGACTCCCTGTCTTGAGGAGGGACCACCTCGATGGCCTCCTTCTCTAATAGGGTTTTCACTTCCTGTTCCATAACCAGACCCTGCCTGAGGCCGACTATTGTCTGAACGACCCCGTTGAATACTGGCGGCACGGAGCGAACTGAATGCGGTAGCCTTTTTCTACTGTGTGCAGGACCCATTGAGATACATTTGGCAGTAGTTTCCACGCTGCTAAATAATCTACTAAAGGAATCAGTCTCTCGAGACTGATCTCTGGTGTAAGAGGCCCCCGCAGGGGCGGCGAGTGTCTCAGCCCCGCTACGCGCACGGGCGGAAGATACTGAGAGCGATGCTCGCTGGGACCTGCTGCGCCCTGGAACACTGGCAGGGTTGGCAGAACAGCCCCCAGAGGTCGCTGAAGTGAGACAGGCACCGTGTACTGCGGTGTGTACCGCTCTACCCCAGCAGAGGCTGCCCTCTGAAACCCTGGGTTGTTGGCGTCAGGGTTTCTTGGCCGAGGACTTCTTAGCTTCAATAATTGCCCTAAGATCTTGTTTGGGCTGGGAAGTCCTCGGCCGAGAGCGTCGTCGAGACTCTCGTTCCCGACGCGGAGGAACACGAGAGGCGACGCTCTGTTTTTGGGCCTCGTGGTACGAGGAGCTAGGGAGCGGCTGGGGCATCTCCCGCCCAGATGGCCCAAGGGAGCTACGAGGGAGGAACTTATGGAACGCCGCCGCTTGTTTGCGGGCCTCCTGAAACCTGTCGACGACAGAATTGACTGCGTCGCCGAACAGGCCAGTCGGCTGGATCGGGGCGTCCATGAGGCAGACCCTGACACGCACCAGCCTGACCTGCTGCCGCATACCCTTTGCCCACCAAAGCCGATGTTGCTCTGAATGGTTTGAGGGCAACGCCGGGGCCTTTAGAGACGATGCCGCACCAGGGGACAGATAGCTCGCGAGCGTCTGTTCCACCCGGGGCATCGCTCTATAGCCGCGCTCTCCCATCCCCACTACGTTCCCATAGTAGTCTGACGAGGGGATGTAGAGGCGGGCCGAGAATGGACGTTTCCACGACCTGGAGATCTCTTCGTGCAGGTCGGGAAAGAATGGCAGGCCCTGGCTGGGAGGTGGCTGACTCGCGCACAGGAAGCATTCATCAAGCTTGCTTCTCTGCGATTCAGCTGCTTTCTCGGCGGGCCAATCGATGTTTAATTTGGCCACCGCGCGAGTAATCACCTCCAAGAGCTCCTCATACTGCGGCGAGTGGGGTGGCGAATCCCTGTCGAGCGACTCCACATCAACCTCCTCGGAGGAAGAGAGGCGGAGCGTCGACCCCTCTCTCTGAGTGGAAGGAACCGCTGAGCGTGCTTCCGACTCTAGGGATTGGGTGGCAGAAGTGGAAGGAGATAGGGACTGGCCCGTCTCCATTCCCTCCACCAGATCCACTTGTGAACCCCACGAGTGCAGCCGCCATTCTGCCTCAGCAGAAGCGGGACCAGCACCGCGGGGAACGCTGGCGAAGGCCCCCTCCTCGAAGAGGGCCCTCCGGGAAGGAAGCAGCCGCACCGACATACGCTCACAGTGCGGGCAGTCAGCCCCCTCGAGAGCCGACTCAGCGTGCTTCGAACCCAGGCAAACCATGCAAAGGCTGTGTGTATCCTCACCCGTATATATCTTGGGCAGGGAGGAACACACAGCCTATAACGCGATTTGGAATCGCCAGTGTGTTTAACTTTCGCCTTGCTTTTTGGCATGTCTAGGAGCTCTTAAACTGGACAGACAACAGTAAATAAGACTCACAGACAAACAGTTTGACATTCACATACAGAGCGCTTGCTGAGAGACGCGAAGCTCACGCCAGCTGCGTGGCACGTGCTTTTGTAGCTTCCTGGTCGCTTACGTCACTCCGCCGGTGACGTCACGCTCTTCCATTGGTCTGATTTCACACGATATTTAGAGTCGCGCACACTGGGCGCGTTCCCCAAAGCGCTTTGACGCAGCTCGAGTTCCTGAAGATGAACAAGTTGTTTTTGATGGCAGAGTATGAAATTCAACATGCTTTCTTTGGAATCACATGTGTGCATTGATGAGTTCTGCACAATTTTGATGCCACAATTTGGACTGGGTTGAGTATTTCCATAAAAGAAAGAAGAAAATTAACTGTTTATGAACAAATCCTGACTAATATGTAAATGATATCCATTTTTTTATGCATTCGTTTATCTATCTCGGTCAGGTTTAAAGTTAATACTTATAAAGTTCATTGAACCAAATCGAGTAAAACAATCTTGTATTCAAAAATCAGCTACTGTATAGCATTACAGGAGATTACAGATGACAGCTCTGTGAGGAAACCTGAGCGTTATTGAATCAGTATGTATGTCAGGGCGCGAGCACCACTGTGTAACCTGTTTCCCGCTCGCTCTCTTTCTCTCACTTTTTTCCAGCTCTAATGCACAGAACAGTGGCGTCTTTCTCCCGCAACCCAAAGTGTCAGTTTCTTCCTCCTCATCTTTAGACACGGCCTTTGCCAGCGGCGTTCGAATCATGCCCAGAACACACTGCAGCACTCTCCACAGGAAATAAAAGAAAAGAAAAGAGAATGTACCTGATGTCTGGAAAATGAAAACTCAAGTGCAGTACATCTCTATACCATTCCCTGTTGGATTTTAGAATGTTTGAGAATTAGATTATTTTTTACACTATATCTTACCTCGCCTAAAAAAGTTTCCAACCCGCATTGTATTATTGTGTTTAGCTTTGTTTTTCCCATCAGAGCTGACCCATTCTGGGGTTTTGACCCACCAGTTGAGGACCATTGTTTGAGACCACACAGACAACAGAGCCAGTCATCTGAGTGCTTTAAAAGAAATGTCCGATGGTTTGCATGCTCAGTTGTGCGAGGGACGGAGTGGAACGCAGAAAATTAAACATACCTGGGCTTTTAATCTGGTCCCTACTTTAAATCTAATCATATCTGCTTCATAGGAGAATTGAATGCCATCTGCATTCGTTATCATCACCTTTTGTATCATTATCTGCCAAACTCGTACAGTTTCTCCTCTACCTGCGTTTGGCCTGGACACCTGAGTACCAAGATCATGTGTAATGTATGCTTATAGCAGCCAACAAATGCCAGCCATGTGTGTGTGTGTGTTTGGCCTCTGCTGCTAGTATAATAGATTTTTTCCAGAGGGCCATCTGTTCTCTCAAAGACTCTCTCAGATTCCATATGGTCGGGATGGAGTGGACACATTCTGATGGAGAACCACTGGTGCCACCAAGGGCCATATCAAAAGGGCCAAACCAGTCATATTAAGTTTTTAAACCTGGTGCTTTTTTAAAATATATTTAATTTTAAATATAAACCTGGTGCTTTTTTTCATAAATATATCCCAACAATTTTTTTTTTTTACAAATTACATTCAATGAATCAATTTGGCACTATATTTGATTACCAAATACTGATTGCCTTTAGCTGAGAGAGACTGAGAGGACTATTGACTAGATGACCGAAGAAATCTTGAAACAGTACATGGGGTGAGGAGATCACATATATACTGGAGAGCAAGTCCATGCAAAGCTTTAAAAACGAAGAGCAGATTTTTAAAATCAACATGGAGCTTGACATGGAGCCAGTGTAGAGAGGTGAGTGCAAATATAATGTGCTTTTTAGTTCCAGTCAATTCACATACAAACAAGATACATTTATATTAATGATACTGATATATGCAAGCCTTAATATTCACATAAAAGTGTATTTTATCAAAGAGAGTTTAGATATTTAGATACGGCAAAAATATGGAGAGACTAATTGGGTGCCACGTGTTTTTGCAGAGATACAGACTGACTGTTCCAGTCTGGCAAATTCAATTAAAGGAGAGAAGAGGAGGCTTCATTCTCTTCCTCTGGTTTTCTCTCTCCCTCATCTCTCTGGTCCTCCCCCGTGTGTGGTTATGATCAATGTTTATGCACCATAATGTTTCCTGACTCTCCTGAGGCGTCAATGTGAAGGAGGGATTGACCCATCTCATGCTATGTTAGTGGGTCACGTTGAACTGCTGTCCTGCTGATTAAGTGCCGGGGGCCGCTGCTTCTCATTACGGCTACACGCGGAGCCCCGAGCTGCCACACGTTCAGAGCATGTGTGAGAAGTCTCACCACAAGTGCTTTGGGAATCGGAGTCCATTTCCTCTGTACGCCACTGCACCAAAAAAAGAGCAAGAAACGCAATATTATTGTAGAAGAAAGGGTCCATTTGTACTTTTGGTCATGGTGTTTAATGAGCCCTCAGGGGCTATACCTACAGTGCTGCAGATTTGGTGAAGATGCAATGCATAATGTATGTCTGAGAAAGGAGGTGGTAGAACCCCATTACCCACAATCCACATGCAAAGGAAACACAGTGTTTACCTAAAAATAAATAGACAGAGTGATCCTCAGAGGTTTAGTCTTATACATGCACGTTTATTAAATACAGACAGAGGCCGCTCAGCTACGCATTCCCAAAAAGTAAACATATATGCACAAACAACCCGATTAAGATGCACAGACATATACAGACTCAGATGTATACAGGAAAAAATGATGAATTCCCTGCTAAAACCTGTCGGGCACCTAGTTTTTCATCTCGCTCCTTCTCTCCTTTACGTTGTGTGGAGTAAGACCTTGGCTTTGTGAAAGGACATGAAGTGAATGGGGAAAAAAGCTAGGAAAGCAGAAAAAAAATATTAATTTACTGTTCCAGTTCAAAGCTTGGGGCAATTTGCCTCCATCTCCTAGCCTCCCTCCTCCACATGTATTTACCTTTTTCTTTCCCTGCATTATATGCTTCACATATCTGAGCCTGTTGCATCATTCTTTTTTTGGACTGAGACGGTTATACTCACAAACTGTAAAAAAGTAAATTAAATACTGTTTTACATTTAACTCAAGCATCTTCTTATAAATTTAATCTGGTCCGTATAGGATTTATAGGTAGGTTTGTCGTCTTTCCAGCACTTCACAGCACGGTCCAATTTCAAATTTGATTTAACCCGTTGTTGAAAACTTCATACATAAAATAACAAGGAAAAATCATAAAATAATGTTATGCTGACATCACATCTGAGTTTTTAACACCTGTAATAAAATATATAATAATACAAAATATATATAATAATATTATTATTTTAAAATATTGTTGATAACATTTTATTGTGATATTTTTAGACCAAGGATAAAATGAACTGAACTTGAATGCACTGTAAATTGCTTTGAAAAAATGCCAAATGCATACATGTGTAATAAACAACAAATACCAAATTGCATGCAGAATATGTTATGAATGCAAGTACTTGCTTTTTTACGGCATAATTTAAGTTTGTTCTTTGTATTTGTGTGTAATATATCAGCGTATTTGGACATGATACTCATTTTGCATACTATTTTTCGCAAACTAAATAACAAAGAAGGCCTATTTGGATGCAGAGAGTATTTTCATCAAGCTCTAGAAAAACTACAAAAGCGATAGCTTAAATTTGAGTTTAAGTTTCCTTTTAATTGTGTATGGTCCTCAGTCACTTTTACAGATTCAATTCCTCCTCCTGTTTTTACTTTTTATGAACAAGATTAACTCATATGACAAACTGAACCAGTTATGTTATTCTTTACAGAAAACAGAAACAAACAGTCCAGAGAAGAGCGTGTACTGCA
The DNA here is from genome assembly GCF_003368295.1 of Carassius auratus. Classification (NCBI taxonomy): domain Eukaryota; kingdom Metazoa; phylum Chordata; class Actinopteri; order Cypriniformes; family Cyprinidae; genus Carassius; species Carassius auratus. Next base: position 8,456,140 of record NC_039279.1, on the reverse strand, counting down.
ACATGTGTGACTGTGCCCTGATTTTTGATGGGGTGAGAGGTTGGTTTTGCCTAGAGAGGTGGAATGCATGCAGCATGTGCATGTTTAAAGCAACATAACGGGAATTTCCACACCCAGATCCTACATATGTGTATTATGGAATTTGAAGGTACAATATGTGTGTGTACTAGGGGTGCTAATACTATCCAGGACCACACAAGCGTGAGAGGATGGGTCACGAAACATCACCCCTCTCCCACAGGCACCATCAACCTGGTGAGCGCTGCCACCTTCTCGGCTTTCAAGGCTGCAGAACATCCGGGAGAGGGCCCCAGCTAACCCACCCGGTCCAGCTACCCACCCGCCAACACCTTTAATCTCAGGGGTGTGTGCGAGCTCCCTCGGCCCTCCGTATGCCACAGCGCTCTACATTTATAGCTCATTACGGAGGTGACTGAGATGAGGAGGTGATGGGTGGAGGTGACCGGTGGGGAGAGCGAGGTGATATAGGAGCGTGATGCAGGAGGAGAGCAGCGTGTGGCTGCTTCAAGGGGTGGGTCGCTGTGCAGCCCACTAGAAGCATTTACAGACCATTAACGCCACAATCTGCATGCTGGTCTACAGTGAGTCTGTTTTTTTTTTTACAGTACAAGTGTGTGAATGGTACTGCTTTTTCTTTTTATAAATGTGGCCTTATTTATTTCTCTAGTTTTATTTGCTTTGGAGTTTTGGCCAGCAGCTGGTGTGTTTTATTTGTGTTGTGCTTGTGTAATGCTTGGCTTTTTTACAGTGTGTGTGTGTGTGTGTTTGTGCACAGCAACAACTAGACATGTTGTTCTGTCTTTTATGAGAACTTACAGAACATAAATGCCACTGCCAGCAATAAACACATCAATTTTCTCTCAAAGTGACAGGCGAGCTGTGGGGTAGAACCATGAGAAATGATAGAAATTCCTAAGATCACCTTTAACACAGTTACTTCTTGCACGACTATATGCAAATTGAAAGGGCTGTGTGATGTTGTGGTGTGTGATGTGATTTCACATGCCGATTGAAATGGACTCATAGAAAACCTAGAAATTCCTTGAAAATTTGTTTTGGGCTGGCAGAAAAACTGTCATCATTAACTTAACCTCATGTCATTCCAAATATTCTGTAAAACACAAAAGAAGATATTTTGATAAATGTATCAGTTTTTTTGTTTGTTTTCATCCATACTATGCAAAACTGTTAAGAGTGGTTCAACAATATTCAAAATATCTTCTTTTGTGTTCCACAGAAGAAAGAGAGTCATACAGGTTTGGAATGACATGAGATTGAGAAAATGAAGACTATACTTTCACTTTTGTGTAAACTGTTCATTTAATAAAAGCATAAAAATCATTTCTATAATGAAAAAGCATATTTCTAGTTGCTAGATTCTAAAATATTGAATTGACTGAATATTGCTATCAAGTAGATTAAAACGAAAGGTTTTGTTGCCATGAATTGCTCAAATTGGTTCACAAATCGCTCTGAATGGTTCAGTAACAAATAGAATTTATTAGCAAATGTGAAATGCAGAAGTGTCTTTTAAAGGGATAGTTCACCCAAAAATGAAAACTTTGATGTTTATCTGCTTACCCCCAGTGAATCTAAGATGTAGGTGACTTTGTTTCTTCAGTAGAACACAAACTGAGATTTTTAACACAAACCGTTGCAGTCTGTCAGTCTTATAATGGTGGTGAATGGGAATCACAGCATAAACAAACAAAAACAAATCAAACCCTTCGGCTCTTGACAATGCATTGATGTGTAAAGCCACAAAACGAACGGTCTGTGCAAGAAACTGAACAGTATTTCTATATTTTTTTAAACTAACTTAAACTAAGATTCATGCAGTGTCCAAACTGTTAGGACTCTCCTGAGTGCATTCTCAAGCAGGCGCTTGAGTCATCTTCTTCTTCTTGCTTTATGGCAGATCATTGACTTATAAGTGCATTACCGCCACCTATCTCTCAATGCTCAATTTGAGAGATAGGTGGTGGTATTGCACTTATAAATAGACGATCTGCTGTAAAGCAAGAAGAAGAAGACACCTCACGCGCAGGCTGTGTTTTGAGGAGGCGCTCATACAGTTCAGGCATTGCAGTGCATCATCTCTTCATGGTCATGAAACCTAATGAATTTATTTACTTGTATGCTGTATATTTGTTAGTTAGCTAAAATTTTCCCCTATACAGTAGCGCTTACTGTTGTGCAAAATTTAAAGGATTGTCACATCAAATTTTGTGACAATCGAGAACTTAACCAGAGGGAAAGATTTTCTGTATTTTACTCATACAAAGTTATTTTGCACCACATTCCATGTGATTCCAAGCCAAAATGAGCCACATGAAAAGGGAAAAGGAGACCTCAAACATGAAACACTGACTTTTGTTTTTCACAGAGGAAAGAAAGTCATACAGGGTTGAAACAACATGGGGGTGAGAGTTCTGACAGAATTGTCATTTTTAGGTGAATGGTTCCTTTACACAAACAACCCAAGGGGGTTTGAAGTCAGTGAGGCTTGATGTTGTGGCTGGTTTTTCCTGCTCTGCTGTTGTGTATGTGTCCAGCTTCTGAGAAACTGTGAGGGAAAGCAATCTGTGTTCAAGATAGGTAGTGATAGGCAATGCCTGCAGCTGAGATTGCCCAGACTGGTGAATGCACTGGCAGCGGGTGTACAGATCATAGGAGCCAAGATCCCGCATCTCTGCTTAAATTCCCAGCATAACCTACCGAGTGTCACTGAGTCACAGGGTTGTCCCAGCCTCTACCAGTACACACAACACACACACATGCATTGGAATTCCCTTTGTTTTCATTTGGCCTGACTCCTGCTCCACTCATAAAAATACTATACCTGTTTATCTGATGCACTGCCAGACCTCACCTGCTGTGTTTGCTCGGAAGTGTGCTGGAGCATTCAGGCTCTGTCAGATATCTCACACTCTACAGATGGCAGTTTTATTCTGTGATATCTCAATTGTGTACCACTTCCCTGGGCACAGACCATGGTGAAGTGTATGAATTACACACAGACAGGCAAGAATTGTAAGGGGGAAAGGAGATGGATCTTTAACTGGGCTCCTGTCCAAACACAGTGGCGACCTTTGACCCTACCTGCATCCCTGACCTCTGGCTGTGTTCCATTTGTCTCTCTACATTTTCTTCTTAAAGTCATGCTTATTTTATGTGTAAGCACGAAACATGATTAATGTCATCATTTTTGATACTAATGCACATAAGCTGTAGCCTGACTTCGTCATACTCATATTAAAATGTTGTGGGCGGCGTTCGGGCTGGCACCCAGGCTACATAAGCTGGGTTTCCATCCAAAGTTGCGAATTTAACTTATGCGCAAAACTTGAATTATTTTTTAAGGAAAGAAAACTAACAAGTATTTGTGTGATTATTAGTTATGGCAGTTTGTGTGAAAGACACTCATAGTGTAAATTTGTGCATCAGTGCTTTTTGACAATATCGGCAATATTTCATAATCTTTATACTTTGTTATGAACAAATATTCCTTAATTTGATAAATTTAAAAGTATAGTTTATCTAACATTTCCCATCTTTTAGCTTCATGTCTTTTCAAACCTGTATAACTTTATTTCATGTGTTTTTTTTTTTTTTTTTTTTTTTTGGTCATACTACTCTTGTCAACTACTATATCTTGTTTGGCCAATATTTTCTCGAACTGCTAGACTCCAAGAAAACATAAAAGCTCCATAAAACTAATCCATTTGATTAATGTGTATGTGTTATATTTTTTTAAGTTAAGGAATATACCCGAACTGCTATGACCAGATCATTGATTCACTGACAACTTGAGAACTCCATCAGTCTGACAGTGAATTAATCTTTCTCATTGAAAGATTGGACTCAAAAGAGTCATTCATTCATGATTTGAATATTGCTTAATATAAACATGCCAAAGAGAGACCAAAGAATAATGACAATCACATTTATGGAGCCCTCCTTGATTTTTATTACATTGAAAAAAGTGGCCAGCATAAAATAATTCACATTTTAAGTTCTACAAATAAAACTGTCATACAGATTTGGAACAACTGTGTGATAATAATAGATATCCCCATTCTTAAAATTTTACAGTAAAGAACTTGTATGTGTATGTGCGACACTTGATGTGGCTCCAATCACTTTTAATCAGCTTTGAATTCTCCCATCATTTTTTTTTAAATCGTACAGAATGAAGCACTTACAATGTCAAATTGCACAAGCATTTTAAACATATTTAATTAATCACATGTGTTTAACTTTGACAGCCCTAGAAAGTAGGTCATTAGACGGCTGTGCATTCGGTCCATTCAGCTTCACGTTGCGTCAGAGGAAGAGCAGTGTGCGATTTGCCACGATCTGAGGTGAAGTTCACAGCCTGACACTGAACATCCATCTGACTGCAGTGAGATCATTTGATAAGTTGCTAGACTCAAGCAATTCCTATTGGTATAGCGTAATGAAAAATAAATGCTGAAGCATCCGTCTCAAAGTAAATCTCAGGTTTTTTATGCCTGACTGACTGGCCTTGTAAAAGATTAATGGAGCATGATTTAGCTATGCACAAAGCCGGCAAACCCACAGAGAGCTTGATTCGCTGAATCTTCCTTATAACCACATCTTGAGAACATCAAAGTTTTGTTTTTTTTGATTGATCCACCTTAGAAACAGCGAAATCGGGAGAGGAAAGCCTCTAATATGTTTTTAAAATACAGTCACATTCTTGGCAGCGTCTTGACCTGTCTTTGCCAAAGGCATGGTGGAATGAGGGAGGAGGCCGTGCGCTCTTTGAAGGGGAGTGTTTGTGTATGTGTTGGGGAGGTAGCGTCAGTTTCCCACAATGCCCTTCCTTTTCCCTTTTTTTGTTCCCCCTACACATCCGTCTGTGCCTAAGGGAAGTGGCTTTGTCAGACTGACCTTACGTGAGATAACCATCGTCTCACTGTGTAGTCTCCTTCTTGCATTTGAGCAAATCCACCCCATTCATTTTCCCCATTCTTGAGCTAGAGAAGATGCTAAACAGACACAAGCTAAATTTCCCCTCGGATAAGATGGCAATTATTCAAACGCAATAAATGTCTGGGGTGATTAATGTTGTAAAAGCAAAGCATTGGATGGAAGGGGCTATATCTGCCAAAAGAAACTCCTTCCCTGTCCATCAGAAGAAATTCTTCAGGTTCAGCTGAACAATAGTAGACTGTTATGTATCTGCCTACCTGATGCATTGACTCACATTTAACATTTGGAGATTACTGACAAGTTAAATTTGTATTTCAGTTTGAATTGTGTTATTGTACCTGTACACTTTAAATTCAAACACATTATCTGTAAACAAAAACTGTGCAATCATAAAGGTGTGAATGTGTATATATATTCTAAATTTCATGTAAGTTTAATATTTTAGATAGCAGTTTTGTATTTTATTTTATTTATCTGTATGGCTCCATTTTCAGTGGCTATTATTCTGGTTTTCCAGCACTATAAATGCTAATTGGCCAACCTTCTCAAATATCTATACTGGTTGACCACTCTTCTCTTTCAACTTTTCTGTTCTGTCCATTTCTAAACCATTTCTCATCCCCTCTTTGTAAACCTGACATATAGTGGTAACAACTACTAAAAGGTCAACTACCCAGAGACAATAATCGGGCATGTGGTGACTTGCAGAGGCAGTTTAACCAGCCATCAGTCAAACAAATTTATCAGCCCTCTCCATCTAATGTAAACAGCAAATGTTGGGAAGCAGGATGAGTCAGGCAGGGTCCGATAGTAACACTTGCAATGCACCAAATGAAACAACAAAAGTGGCTGTGGTGAGTATTTTATATGTATTTATTGATTGATTTATTGTAGGAGTATTTGACTAGTGTACGGTTATCTTCAATACCTAAAGGTTTTTAGTTATTTATATATTTTTTTTCATAAAAAGAAACATATATGTGACGAGATATTTCTTGCATTTAACCACCCAGATGAAAACAAAGTGTCTGGCTGTACGCTAAACCTGGCCCCTAGTTCTAACATTGTTAGTTTGACATTGAAAATGGTCAACATGTGACCGAAACGTTTACCTTGTTTTATTCAGTAAATTGCTCATATTGCTTTCATCTCGCTTGTGACTCTTTGATGTTTGAGTGTGCAGACTGTTTCCAAGCTCTTCACCTTTGTAAGCTAAACCTGCCACCATCTCTGTTTTTAGAGGCTGTGCACAGATCTAATGCTATTTCAGGAGCACAATCACAAGAAAGGTGTTTGTTCAGTTTTGTTTTAACATGAAGGTGCTACTGAGCAAGCATGTGTGTAATTGGTGCATTCGATTTTTTAGTTAGGCTGAGATCGGCAATCAAGCAAATTAGCATTTTTCAATCCCTTTGGCATTAAAAAAAACACTCTTTTTCAATGTTGATTGGTTATGCAAGGATCTCTTTTTGCATTGTCGTCTTTGTGAAACATTCTTTAAAGGATGGTGTGCTCCGACTGGCATAGTGGCATCTGCACAACGTGGCCTTCACTAAGATCATATCAGATCACAATCTGGAATCTTTATCTCTTGAATCATCGGTGCTCTGTCATTAGCTGTTCATAAGCATAGTGGCTAACCTGTCAAATCCCACCAGATGAAAATGCCAATCTTTTAATCATCTTAACATTTTCTAAAGATTTTTTTTTTTACTTACTGCGTAATTTAATTGCACTGTGGCTCTGATGTAAAATGTTTATAGAAATAATATTGTAATTATAAAATATATTTTCTGTATTAGGAAGTCTGGAACATTCTGTCCTGAATGAAACAAGAGAGAAAGAATGAGAGAGACTGGCTAAGAGTCTGTTTCACCCTGCAACATGCTAACTAATTATTCTTTTTCATGCTGCTTTCAAACCAGCATTTTAAAGCATTGAATTAAAGGCAAGAAGAAAGTAAGCAAACGGGGGAAGAGCGAAACAGAGCCCACTTTCTTCCTGCCAATTAAAAAGTTTTAGTGCCGCATTTGAGAATGCAGAAAACAGTGACAAACTTGGAGCAAGAAAAATGAGCCTGAAAACCTTACTCAGCTGCACCTGCTGCAGTTTTTATATCCAGTGTATGCACTGTGTCAACATATATGTCAAGCGATGCCCCTTCACACACACAGCAAACCCACTCCCGCACACATTTGGCTTACGTACACAGGTGCAGTGTCAAAGATACCTGCAATGCTACACTTTAAAATTAATGTGGCCTTTGTGCATTTTTGGCTCCCTTTGCACTTTTTACAACACACACACTAAAACAAACAGTCATCATTAACAAACACCACCTTTCCTTTTTTCCTTGTTTATGGCCCTATTATGAATTAAACTTAAGCTGCTGTATTCTTTTTCTTGTTCTCTTGCTCCTGGTCTCCATCCTGTCCCTGTTCTCGCTCAGTTGCAAGTTTAACAGGAACCCTGCCTTGTAAAGCTACGTTTATAGATCCCGTATGTTTGATTGTATGGGGCTTTATGACTTTGACCTTGACTGAACAGAAGTGAGAGGTGGACCTCCTACAGTATACAGCCCTGGGCAGGGACAAGACTGTTCGCGTGTATGTTTTGGCCATGTGGCTGTGATAATGAGCGGCTTTGTAGTTGACCCAAAATTCAATGATCATTTACTCACCCTAGATATGTTTTTGAGAACCATGTGACTTTCTTTCTTTCTGTGTAACAAAAAAAGCATATATTTAGCAGAGTTTCTAAGCTGCTCTTTTCCATAAGCCTTATTCAGAAAATAATTGTTTCTCATGGGTTTTATCACTGTGGAGATTCCTTGGATTTGTTCCTCAAACAAAGTGGTTGTAAGGCTTTTGAAGATTTGGAAAATGAGGACTACTTCAGTGTTATTTTATGCCTTTTTAGAGCTTAAAGGGAGGGTGAAATGCTAATTTTCACTCAATCTCCTGTTAATCTTGAGTACCTATAGAGTAGTACTGCATCCTTTATATCTCCAAAAAGTCTTTAGTTTTATTATATTTATAAGAGAAAAATAGTCTGTGCCGATTTTTTTCGGAAAAACACGAGCAGCTGGAGGCGTGACGTGTGGGCGGAGCTAAAGAATCACGAGCGCCAGTAGGCTTTTGCGTTGAGAGCGTTTGGAAGTTGTGACATTACCGTGAGAAAAAAAAAAAACATCATCCAAAACAAACCATGGCTAGAAGGTATGTATTGAAACTGAATATATTTGCTTATGTAACCCCTCTCTCCCGGGTCCTTTCTGATGCTCCTCGCACTCGCTCCGAGCGGTGCTCGAACCCGGGTCTCCGGCATGGGAGGCGGATGCACTAACAAGGAGCCAGAGATATTTTAAGCAGTTTTACTCACCGCCTGCGGTTCCAACACACGAATGTGACCCTTTTTCGTTGGGATTGCATCATCCTTAAGAAATAAATGAGATGCAAATCCGGCGTCAAACTGGACCTTGTTTGTAAAACAAGCATCTTCGAAATGCCGGGAACAAACAAAAACACTTGCACAACTCCGTTGATGCTCTTTAAAAATAAACTTCGTCCACTGGTCCCTTAATGTTTTTTTTTTTTTTTTGGTAATCTGTGCAGGGTTGTCTTGCCCTCACAACCAAAAACACACTTCTTTTTTGACATTTCGCGACACTCTCGCTCTGATCAGTGAATGCCTGTGCTCTCTCAGTGCTCTGCTCTACGGGAGTGCCCGCTCTTCCGGCAGAAGTGCCCTTAGGACCCATATAAGGAAATTCCGCTCCATCTAACGTCACACAGAGCCATACTCAAAAAAACTTTCCGAAACTTGTGACAAACCGGAAGGAGTATTTTTGGAACAAACGTACATCTTAATTTTTTAAACTTTGTCCATGTTTAGCATGGGAATCCAACTCTTTAACAGTGTAAAAACTCAGTATGCATGAAATAGCATTTCACCCCCCCCCCCAACATCCCTAGTCCCCATCCACTTTTATTGCCTGAAGAGTGTAGCATAAATTCTCTTAAAAACATAATTTTTTTTGTTGCTCCACACAAGAAAAAGAGGTATACAGATTAATACAGATCTGCAAAGAAATGTCGGTGACAAAAAATAAGACAGAATGTTTAAAGGGGGGGTGAAATGCTATTTCATGCATACTGAGTTTTGTACACTGTTAAAGAGTTGGATTCCCATGCTAAACATGGAAAAAGTTTCAAAAATTAAGTTGTACGTTTGAAGGAGTATTTTTGTTCCAAAAAAACCTCTTCCGGTTTGTCACAAGTTTCGGAAAGTTTTTTTCGAGTATGGCTCTGTGTGACGTTAGATGGAGCGGAATTTCCTTATATGGGTCCTAAGTGCGCGCTCTTCTGTCGGATTTTCCTTATATGGGTCCTAAGTGTATAGCGGTATAGCAGAGCACTGAGAGGCTGAGCACAGCCTGATCAGAGCGAGAGCGTCGCGAAAAGTCACAAAAGAAGTGTGTTTTTGGTTGCCAGGGCAAGACAACCCTGCACAGATTACCAAAAGAGAAACAGCATTAAGGGACCAGTGGATGGAGTTTATTTTTACAGAGCATCAACGGAGTTGTGCAAGTGTTTTTGTTTGTTCCCTGCATTTCGGATTGCACATCGTTTATTTCTTAAGGATAATGCAGTCCCAACGGAAAAGGGTCACGATTGTTTGTTGGAACCACATGCGGTGAGTAAAACTGCTTCAAATATCTCTGTGTTGTTAACTTAGCTATCGGCGCGTAAGCACATCAAGTAAACAACATGCGATGTTGTCATCAAACTGCACTTTCCACATGTACAGCTTAAAAAAAAAAAAAAAAAAAAAGACGACATAAAGTGGAACTTAGTCATTTTCCAAAACCGCTAAGCAAATATATACAGTTTCAGTACATACCACATAGCATACCGCCTTTGCTGATGCTGCTCTTGTTAAATTTCAGCCTCTGGATCTGTGTCACAGCTTCCAGACGCTCTCAACTCAAAAGCCTACTGGCGATCGTGATTCTTTAGCTCCGCCCACACGTCACGCCTCTAGGTGCTCGTGTTTTTCCGGGAAAAATCGGTACAGACTATCTTTCTCTTATAAAATATAATAAAAATAAAGACTTTTTGGAGTTATGAAGGATGCAGTACTACTCTATAGGTACTCAAGATTAACAGGATATTGAGTGAAAACGAGCATTTCACCCCCCCTTTAATTTTGTTTGACCAATCCTTTCAGTGGCCGTCTACCAATCAGGAGGCAGCATCACCATTTGAAATACTGAATGAGCAGCTTCTCTCTCATTACTCATAATTCTCTTTCAGCATTTGTTAATCATTGGAGACTAATTATTGTGATTATTTGCAGCAGTCCCAGTGTGCATCACTGTTGTGTTGGTCATAACCCGCTTAAAAACGTTTAGACACACACTTTACTCTACACACAATCGACGGGACCACACTTTCACACACATCAGTTGCCCAGGCAGATGAAAAGGCCTGTTAGGCTGGCAAATATGTGAACAGGCAACTCTGATGAAAGATGATAGGCCAGCTGAGCATTAACTAATGCAGAACAAATGTCCTCTTGGCTTCATTGTCAAAGGATTGCCTCACACACTAGCCATGTGCTTTAATCGCCACGCACCTCTTCAGTCAGAATATGGGCCGTTCGGACGCAAGCGTATCCCTGCCGTATCAGTATACGAGTATCATGGAGTCCCGTGGCGTGTCTCCGCTCTGTGATTGTGCTTTGTCAAGCTTTGAGCTTAAGCCGCCAGATCCTTTCCTTTCTCTTCACACACAATAAAACGATCTAATTCCCCTTTCTGGACCAGAGCCACCCATTCATTGATGGATTCTGAGGGCCTGTACGGCATGTTGGGGAGTGCATTTAGTGTGCATAATAGATACCAAAGAAACATCAATAAACACTTACACATGCTCTTCTGTCAGCAGATCCATTTGTGAATTTGCATCGATATATCAGTAATCACTTAAGATGCCTTTATAGAGGAGACTAGACAACTTTACATTGAAGAAACAATTGGGGATGAGCGATATGAGCCAAAAAATCATATCTCTGTATTTTTAGGCTGAAGGCAGATTACGATATACATCTTGGTAATTTTTAGACTGAATCTACACGGCTTCCACTTTTAGATGCAACATAATCATGGCATTCTATGCGGATTAAATAGTTCCGCTGCTCCAAATAACTAAACTAGGGCTGCAATTTGATTATTTCTTTAATCAATCAATTGATTTATATATTTTTTTTCTCTGTATTTATTAAAATAAATTAATATGATTCCACATCCTGACCAATGTTGTCCCCCAAACAATGTGAAAATTTAATATAGTCTAGGGTGTACATTATGAGCTAAAAAAAGCAGACATTAAAATCACTAGATTAAAATGAAAACAGAAGCACAGACTAAATGTTTACTGGTAAGAGGTCAAAGGAACACACTTTCACTTTATATTTGCGCTCCGTTTTGATTGCACTTGTTTGATATGACTTTCTTACATTTACAGGTGAGAATATATGATGAAACATAAGTTATGCACTGAGGAAAACACCTCTCAAATAGCACACTGTATCTGTTAGCACATGTACCTGTCACCTGAAGGGGGCATATCAGCTAAGAGCACCTGAAAAGTCTTTAATTAAAAAGCAAGTCTCATGTTTAGGACAGTTTGGCTCTTTCCCTGCAGCTGCTCACCCTGTGGCCTTGCTTTTTTTCAGATGCGCTCACAAAATCAAACTACTGTATATCAATGTACTGTAAACAGTATTGTCTGATTCTATATTGTTTTTGAAAATATATCAGTGTACATTACAAAGTTCATATACTGTATCACCCCAGTTCTAAAAAGAATCCCTGATCAGTGGCTTTTTTGAGCTCATATTCTGTCCTTATTGACCTGTAACAACAACAAAACAGAGACTAAATTTGGATACCGATTTGTCGTCTTGCCAAATCCCTAATTTGCTCGTACACATCGACTTTCTTTGTCTAATCTCATCTGTTATAGTTAGCCTGTGCGTCCATTGCAGTAGAGTCTGCATACACAAATAAGTCTAAAGACACCGTTAAAAGACTGTAAGCGATGATATATCCAGGTGAAGTGACCATCTAAATGGTCCCGCTCATCAGAATTGAGTAGCCTGTGGAATCACGATCATTGTTTTTCTCAATATCCCACCGCCTAATCCAGATTATCGAGGCAGTCGAGCCCTTGCGATTTACACAGGTTTTAAGACGCATTGTTGCTGCCAAAGAATTGATTGAGCAGCCTAGTGGTGCATGTGAGCTCCTGGGTTTGCACAGGGTAAAGGGAGAGATGGGATTAGGGCCCTCCTAATCGAAATTGTTGCCTGGAAAGTGTGCTTTCTGTCTCCAGTGAGCCGGCTATATTTTGGAGAGCCCATGGGAAGCATGCTACATGGGACAGCCAGTTAAAAGAGGAGAGGGTGCACACACATTTGTCACTCAGTTTCAGAATAGAATTTAGACCAGAATTATGATACTGGAGTATGTATGCATCTATTTTATTTTATTTTATTTAAAAAAATAATACATTTGACTAAATCCAAGTTTGCGAGGGGCATTTTTGTTTAATACATTGAATCAAGATTACTTTTATTTGTAAAATCTCAGTATTATTGATCATAGAGGTGAAAATTCAATGAATATATATACAAATAATATATATAAAGGCCAGATTTACTAACAGCTTGCACCAGCGCAAACGTCTTTTGGCATCAAAATAGTATTGTCAGGATTAACTAAAGACGTGCAGTGAAGAATTAATGCTTAAAAGACGTGGACAGTTATTTTCGCTTCTGACTTTATTGAATATACATTGCAGGTGTTTCAGACGCTAATTTGCCCTGTTTATTAAATCTGGCCCATAAAATATAAATAAATATATAAAAAAAATAATAATACAAATACACAAATAATTAATAAATTAAAAAATCTTTAGCTTCGCTTGTACAGAGTCCAATATAATGTATAATATGTATAAATGTATAATAAAATTGTATGGAGCCCCATAAAAAATAAAGGGATCAGATCAACAATTATTTCTCAAAATAATTGACTTCCAGAGAACCTTTTTGTTTGCTCACAAAGGTTTTGCACTCCCCCAAAAAACTTCGCCTGAGAAACTTTGCAGTCACTCAAAAAAGTGTTGCATTACCTACTAAATTTGGTGTTAGCTCTCAAAATTGTGCATTTCCCAAAAAATGTTATGCTAGAAAAAATGCTGCTTTCATTACCCTGAGTTATTGCAGCATTCATTGATTCTTTCTCTTTTTTTTGCAGACCTCATCACATATTGCTGAGTTGGAGAGCGAGGTGGGCTTGGTTTGCGAGCTTCGCTCCGCAGAGCTGTCCGATGACTGTCTGACTCATCACAACCCGCGAATGACAGGCGTGCATTCGAGGGTGGGGCACGCCTCAGTCTCACATGATTGGCTGCTGGATGGAAATAAGGTGAATGGAACATATGCCCAAGGAGCAGGACCCAAACCAATCAGAGGGAGAAGAGAAACGGTGAGCTTGTTAAGAACTGATCTTACATTTCACTGCTGGTCATATGCTCTCCATATAACCATCTATGTGACAAATAAAAATCTTGAATCTTGATCTCACAAGAGATTCCATACTCATTAGTGGGGCTACAACATATCATAATGAAGTTGAGTTTGTATAGTATGTCTTGGTGCCAAGTTGCCCGTACTCCTTGTTTCTGTTGTAAGGGAAACAGGTCAATTTAGCTCAAAGGGAATCATTTAAGATTTTAAAGGGAATTTGAACAGAATCACTGTTTCACGGCTGTTCACGGAGACGCGCCTGCGATTCAGTGAACGAGCCGTTTAACATCAAATCTGCGCTGGATACTAATATCCAAACTATAGTGAAAACACTATCAATTAGCACAGTAACAAGATCGGCAGTTTAAGACATTAACTTGTAAGCACAAAACACAAGATACTTCTCTTTTCAATATGAATAAGGCTTTATTAGATAAATCTAAGACATGTAAACTAATCAAACACATAAACGCACGCACACACACATTCACACAAGTTGCAGGAAGGTCGAAAGTTAGGGAAAGATGAGTTTAAGAGAATGGAAATATGTAATCCCAAGTTTACAGCAATACGTTAAATTGCATAGACATGAACAACCATCAATCACGTAATTAGCCTTTGAATTGAGTTCCTCAATGTGACTAAAATTATATTAGATACACCAGTACAACAAATATCTGGGGATACGTTGCCTTAGTTTCCTGTGAAAGGGACTCCCGTTGAAAGGGGTATCCCGGTGTCGCTGATTGGCTGGAAGTTCAGTAGTGAAGTGACGTCTTGGGAAGCCCGTGGTTGTTGGGCATTGGCTGACAGTGCAGAGTCGTGTGCGCTGGTCGAAGTTGAACGGGCATCCGAGGTCAGGCGTTGGAGACTCGACGTTACAAAACTTAACTCAGAACACAAAACTCTCAAACGGAAAAGAAAAGAAATAAAGTTTGACGAGACTAGGTTGTGTTCCTTCTCATAGTAGCAGCAGTAGGCAGGCACGCTGGAACCGCGCTCAAAGAACAATGACGACTAACCGCATGGCTAGATGCTTATAGCTAAAGCTAGGTAGCAAAGCTACAAGCTAAAAGCTAAGAGCAGGCATGACTGATAGCAGCAGCTAGACTAGAACTAAAAGCCGACTAAAAGCCGACATGGCTAATAGCAGCAGGCAGACTAAAAGCAAGGCATGACTAAAAGCGAAATTACATCGTGTCCAAAGTATTTAAAACTTCCTGTTGGCCACCCCTCAAATGTTGCCTTGACCAATCAGATATGTTCTTGAGTCTTGGGTATCATAAATCATTTGTTTATCTTACCAAGCATGTGGTTCTTGCCTCACAGGGTCTAATTTTGGACATGATTCCTATAACATGATTATGATATATTTTACAAATAAATGATTGTCAGGGCAATATCAAGCAAGAAAATTCAATCACACACATATCAAACACGACTATGTACCCTTCAGCTATACCATAGTCATTTAAAGAAAACATACACGATAAGTGATTATAACATGATAGTCAAATGTGTGGGTTACACGTAAATGAATATGGAGTTAAGCAATAGAATGATTCATTCATAAGTCTTTTTTAAGTTCATTCTGGTCCATATATAATGTATAAAAAGGGTTTCTTTGCCATTCTCTGGCAAAGGACTTTTCTGTGAAGACAAAGGTTTAAAGCCCTTCCCCCTTAGGAATTTCAGTCTGGTTTCACTGGCTGGGGGGGGAAGTCAATGCAAGTATTTAACTTGATCTCCTGGGTTTACATGTGATGTCCAGCGTTGCATTCCAATCACGAACAATAAATTTGACAATCTCTTCTTTGAATTAAAATTGTCAATAATTGTTCTATTGGTGTTAATGTTGAAAGCTGTTGTGTGAACAAGTTGGTTGGTTGGTTATCTTGTTTGGTTCCTGTGGCACTAGAACTGATTTATGACTTCCTGAGGAATTCAGCTCATGTTTCAATGCACACAGCTCTGATAGACTCTTTGATTTGTCTGATTTGACTCATTTCTGCTACATATATCCCCCTTTCGATCGGCGAGGTGTTTAGGTGAAGACATCGTCGATCGCTGGAGAAACAAAGGCAGAAGAAGCAGACAAACACAGCAAACAGCAAGACAACACCTCCATGACAGTTACTGTACTGGTGCAGGCATCAGGTTATTTAGGTACACGTGGTTAAGTTCAATTAGTCAATGTAGTTTAGCACATTGAGGATAGTTTAGATGGTCTTGGAAATTGTTTTTATTTTGATTCATCAATCAAATTTGTGGTTAACTTTGTTTGGTTCTTCTAGGTTGTCTTACTTTACATGTTTACCATTAGTTTTCTAGTAATTTCATTTTCAATTCAATGGATTGACCTATCATGCATGGAGCTCTCTGGCTTCCATTCAGTTTAGAGTGGCTGGCGGATATTAGGTGTTGCGAGTCAATCCTAATATCAGACCTTCAACCCTCGCAGGGTGTCTAGGCATTTCACCTACTCAGGAAAGAGGGGAAGGAGAAGGATAGGTAAAAGAAGAACAAAACAAAACAAGGCTGCTGTGGGTTTTCCTAGCATGTGTTACAACTACTATTGAGCTAGGATGTCAGGTGCAGCTAGTGTCGTGAACCTTAACTTAGTGTCAGGTGTTCTACCTATTGTGAGGATGGCTGCACGTTTCTTCATGGTGGGTATGTGTAACTTTGTTACGCTAAAAGTTGGATATTCTACCTGTGGGAAGAATATGTTTGTTGACTGTGTTATCAGTAGATGTGTTTACCTCTGGGTGTAGGTAATGTTGTGTATTTCCGGGTGTAGTGCATGTGTGGTCAGATCTGTTCAAGTCTGTGTTGTCTCCCCCTTTTTCTAGCATGTCACTGAAGACTGGCTCTCTGCATCTTTGGCTTGGATGAGGGCGTGTCCATGGTCTAATGAGGGGTCAGTCCAGCAAGGCAGGAAGTTCTTTAGCACGCCGTCGGAGGCAGTTTGGCATGGCTGTGTGAAGCTGAGTTGCAAAACTTGTCTCCTATGTTGCATTCTTCTTGTGATGCCTTCTGGCTGTAGCAGACTTTCTGACCTTCTGTGCTCTGGTGGTTGCTGTTGCACAGGCAGGGAATGTGGTACTTGGAGTTGGAGTTCATTTGACAGTTTGTTAGTGACTGAGGTGATGTCCTTTAGTACCTCAGATTTTTCATCAACAGTTAGCCGTGAAAGACTTGTTCATTCTGGGTTGTTGTTGAACAGGTGCTTGTCATCTCTGATGCGGTGCACCAGGTGATCACCGGCCTTCCGTTCTGTCGCTGGTCACAGCGAGCATGACTCAACTTTGTGGTCATATGCATGTAAATTGTCTTGAAGGAACTCTCTTAGTTGTTCCATGACTTGTTCCGTGTCTTCTAATGGTAAGCGGTTATGTTCTTGTGCATACTCAGCACTGTGCATGTCTGAGTGGTGCTGAGGTGGGTTTTGTTGTCGCTTACCCACACGAGTTGCTCTTGGATGAGTCAGGTGATTACCTTTGGATCTCTGGTTAGGTTTCCAGATGTTATCCTTTTGGTTTCTTGAGAAGCGTGGCTGGTCCCATGGATTTTTCCAGCAGTTGGGCTGAAAGCGGTCGTGGATATGGGCGTCACGTTCTCTGTGCTCTTGATGGAAGACTCTGGTGTTGTGATGCCACTGGGTGTCGTCCAGTGCAAAGCTTGAGTCTTTGTTGACAGAGTTCAAGAGTGTGGAGGTTTTGTTACCTTTCTTTGAGGCCAACTTCTGCTTGTTATAGGCCTTCTGTGTTAGGTCACGCAACTGTTGGATGGTCATGGAGTTCGGACAGGCCATGACACCTAGATGGTGACTGACTCCGGGGTGCAGATTCTTTAGGAAGAGTGTTTTGAAGTTCACATCCTCTTCAAGGTCAGAGTTGTTGTGTGCACCAAAGTAGGATTGTCGGAGTCGGTTGTAGTAAGCTTGTGGAGTCTCTTGACGACCTTGTTTGGTTTCCAAGGCAGTTAACAGTCCATGTTCAGACTCTGGGTCTGTAAACTCTTTAATCAGGACCTCACGAAGTCGCTGGTAGTTTGACTTGGTTTGACTGGGCTGTCGATCTAGAAAGTTTCGTACCTCGGAACTGGACGTGGCTCTAAGGAGGTATAACCAGTCTCTGTCAGTCACATGAGGTCTCACTTCCAGGTGAAATTCGATATCTCGCAGGTAAGCTTGGATGTCGGGGCTTTCTGTGGAGTTCGGGTTGAACCTGCTGATGTTTTTAGACAGCTTGTTGAGGTCTTTGATTGTCATCCCGTGTGCAGCTTCAAGGCCTTGGACGGGAGGTTTTCTTTCGTTGGCAGGAAAGGGTTGTGTGGCGAAGGCAGGTGAGGTTTTGGGTTGTGGCCCTTCGCTCCTTTCGTCATATGCCAGTTCTTGGACGTGGGACTCTGCTCTGCTCAGCAGTGATGAGGCTAAGAGAGGTTTCTCTTTCCTTAGCTCTTGTTTGTGCTTGTAAGCATTTTGGAGTTCTTTTCTGACCATGTAGAGCTCATCGTTGGTATCGTCTATATGTTGGGTCAGATTGTCCGTTTCAGTTCTGTACCTTTCAAGGTGGTCTTTCAAAGCACTATTTTCAGAATTCTTGTTTCTGATGTCTATCTTGGCTTTCTCTAGTAGCTGTTCGGCATACTGGAGTCTGTTTACCAGGTCTTTCTGAGCAGCCGTTGCATGTTGCTGGTCGAGCTGAGCTGCTGCCAGGGCTGCTTGGAGCTTCATAACTTGTTCTGTTGTATCCTGCTCCCTCTCGCTGGGTGCTTTGAGTTGATCTTGAACTTTCACTTCCAGCTTGTCTATGCGACGTTCAGCACGTGTCAGCTCCTCTTGAAGGTGGGTGATGTGCTTGTCGCTCAGTTTCAGCTGGGTTGTGAAGGCATAGCTTAGTGAGCTCGTGATCTTGACTAGCTCCTCGTGGTTGTTGTTCTGGCTTGAATCTTGTGTCAGGAATCTTCTCAGGATTAGGATTATTATTAAAAATAATAACAGTTCAAATGTCTTTGGAGTGAGGCTGTCTGTTATGCCTGTCAGCCAAATGTTCACATCTTCCCCATGGGAAATGGGGTCTGCAGTCTGCGGCATGTTGGCACGCTGGGAAGAAGAGAGACTGACACAGATCTGTGTGGAGTAAAAGCCTATGTGTGGTGGGACAACTAAGTGTTGTATCAGTGATTGTGAACCACTAGTGAAATGTGGTGATGACTGTGTTGGTCTCAGGGTGTCTAAGTAGACTAGAGATGCGAAGACTTTGTCACTCTAATGAGGAAGAGGAAAAGAGAGACAGAGGTGAAAAACAAATTCAAATGACAAGCAAAATTTCTGTTTTTCAAATGAGGAAAATTATTTTTTCCAATTAAATGTTATCAAAAACGTAAACAATATTATTATATTTCTTGCTTTGGACAAAAGAATACAATAATAATTCTGATATCTCTTTTCTTAGTCTGACAGGATTGACACCGTACACCTTTCAGTTGGACCGCTCACCAGGGAGTCAGCGAGGGCGACAGTTGCTCAACACGTATCTCTATTAAATTGATCTCAACGTTGGATGAGATGCTAAAACTTGGATTGCGTTTCCAAATGTAGGGAGGTTAGGAAGAACAAATGAGAGGATGATTACAATCAAATTCATAAGAATGATTCGTCGTCTTTGGCACGATTGTGTATTTACTTCACTTAGAATTTATTGATGGTTCTTACATGTCCTACAAATGTAAAAAGAGAAGAGGAAAGTAAAGGAGAGAGAGGACGGAGATGGTAAGTCTCAGTAGCGGTTACCTCAACTACAAGGAGAGCGTTGTGTTAGTTGCTGCACAACTAATCAAACAAAATAAACTTTAAGTGAAAGAGAGTTGTCTTTCTAATTTATTTGAACTCGTAGTGAGGGATAACAATGTCTCCTTTTAGGGCTCAGGTTTGTCGTTCCCAGGCTAGGATACACAAAAGAAATGGTAAGAAATAGGAAAATTTAAAAAATTAATAAATGGTCAAAATATGCAAAAATGAAATTAAAAAGAGGAAATCAATACGTAAAACAATAGTGGTTAAGTGTATAACCAAAATAGGAAGAGGGGTAAAACGCATTCAAATAAGTAAAGGTCTGAATAGCATATATTCAGATGGGTAATAAATAAATTAGGAAGAATAAGTTTACTTAACTTCCAAAGTTCAAGGCTTATTCATTCCTAAAATAATTAAGACCAAAAGAGAATACTAGAAATAAAAGATCATATGAAATGATCTGAGAGGGAAATTTTAAATGATTCAAAATAAATTTAATGTTTCAATTAAATTTCAATTTGACAATTAATAATTGTGAGTCAGTATTTCCCTTTCTAGTAAAATGAAAATAAGTGGTCTAGTGAGAAAACAGAGCGATAAAAAGAAAGAGACTAACAAGTGTTAGTTAAGATGTTTAAAATGGTTAAATCACGTCAGCGTTGCCCAAACACACATTATTCTACCACTGGATGGTAATGCTAACGGCTAACCTTTGAGGCTAGTGGCTTTAGTATAGACTTCAATGTAAATGCAATGGTTTCGTTAGCTTAGCGACACCGCAGAGTTTGTGCGCTGCGCGTGCACAGTTCAGAGTTGCTCCGGAAGTACGTTAGTCTTCCTGGTCACGGTCGTCACTATGGCAACCAAAACACATTCTAGTGGATTAGCACATGAATCGTTGCATTGTTGCAAATACAGTTAAGCATGTTACATGAAATGTCGGCTCATTTCAACACTGTACAAATAACAACACCGCCTTTCAGTTGGTTTTGCGATGTGGCACTTAAACTCTCAGTTTGTATAGAGTTAAATTTATCTTAATTCAAATAGCAGCTTCCTGCTGTAGTTATTATATCAATCTCAGCAATTTGATTCTCCGTGCCAGTTTTTCTGGACACAAACATAAAAGTTTTCCTTCGCTGTTGGTACACAGTTAAAATTTACTTGATCAAGCTTTTAAAACACTCCCATTCAAATTACTCTCGGACACACGCAGTGTTACGCGAGATTGCATTCACTTTGTGAACGGATACAAATGGGCAAACATTGTTCTCTAATGTTTAACGTTAACTTAGGGGAGTCGAATATCAAATTTGATTCGGCAGTGGAACACGCACTGGCAATCAAACTATATGAAATATGAATACGGGGACTTTGATAAATAGATTGAGGAACCCGCTCAAAACTATTCTTTATTCACCGATTTATATCCCTTTTTAAACACTAACAGTTTAGCTCCGTTCAGCAAACAGTGACTGAGATAGCGTTTGAGACACTGGAACACGCAGTGAAATCAAATCAGCTATAAAACAAGGCATTACACAAATGAGGAACACGCTCAATTTCTACCTTATTGTACGATCTCAGATGTTTACTTTTAAGTTCACTTACTGCTGATAATAAAGGGGAGACGGACTCGAGTTAAAGTCTCCTCTAGCTCCTTTCATTCAAGCGGGAGGGCGCGCGCTGCTTACGTCACGCAAACACACACACATACTCAGGTCTCGGAAGCTTTTCATCCGTCATTCCTTTAGCAAAATCAAAGATTAAATAACTTGGTTTATGCTCACAATTTAGGTTAAACTGCCCGCAATCATTCTCCACCATTATAAATGTAAGGGAAACAGGTCAATTTAGCTCAAAGGGAATCATTTAAGATTTTAAAGGGAATTTGAACAGAATCACTGTTTCACGGCTGTTCACGGAGACGCGCCTGCGATTCAGTGAACGAGCCGTTTAACATCAAATCTGCGCTGGATACTAATATCCAAACTATAGTGAAAACACTATCAATTAGCACAGTAACAAGATCGGCAGTTTAAGACATTAACTTGTAAGCACAAAACACAAGATACTTCTCTTTTCAATATGAATAAGGCTTTATTAGATAAATCTAAGACATGTAAACTAATCAAACACATAAACGCACGCACACACACATTCACACAAGTTGCAGGAAGGTCGAAAGTTAGGGAAAGATGAGTTTAAGAGAATGGAAATATGTAATCCCAAGTTTACAGCAATACGTTAAATTGCATAGACATGAACAACCATCAATCACGTAATTAGCCTTTGAATTGAGTTCCTCAATGTGACTAAAATTATATTAGATACACCAGTACAACAAATATCTGGGGATACGTTGCCTTAGTTTCCTGTGAAAGGGACTCCCGTTGAAAGGGGTATCCCGGTGTCGCTGATTGGCTGGAAGTTCAGTAGTGAAGTGACGTCTTGGGAAGCCCGTGGTTGTTGGGCATTGGCTGACAGTGCAGAGTCGTGTGCGCTGGTCGAAGTTGAACGGGCATCCGAGGTCAGGCGTTGGAGACTCGACGTTACAAAACTTAACTCAGAACACAAAACTCTCAAACGGAAAAGAAAAGAAATAAAGTTTGACGAGACTAGGTTGTGTTCCTTCTCATAGTAGCAGCAGTAGGCAGGCACGCTGGAACCGCGCTCAAAGAACAATGACGACTAACCGCATGGCTAGATGCTTATAGCTAAAGCTAGGTAGCAAAGCTACAAGCTAAAAGCTAAGAGCAGGCATGACTGATAGCAGCAGCTAGACTAGAACTAAAAGCCGACTAAAAGCCGACATGGCTAATAGCAGCAGGCAGACTAAAAGCAAGGCATGACTAAAAGCGAAATTACATCGTGTCCAAAGTATTTAAAACTTCCTGTTGGCCACCCCTCAAATGTTGCCTTGACCAATCAGATATGTTCTTGAGTCTTGGGTATCATAAATCATTTGTTTATCTTACCAAGCATGTGGTTCTTGCCTCACAGGGTCTAATTTTGGACATGATTCCTATAACATGATTATGATATATTTTACAAATAAATGATTGTCAGGGCAATATCAAGCAAGAAAATTCAATCACACACATATCAAACACGACTATGTACCCTTCAGCTATACCATAGTCATTTAAAGAAAACATACACGATAAGTGATTATAACATGATAGTCAAATGTGTGGGTTACACGTAAATGAATATGGAGTTAAGCAATAGAATGATTCATTCATAAGTCTTTTTTAAGTTCATTCTGGTCCATATATAATGTATAAAAAGGGTTTCTTTGCCATTCTCTGGCAAAGGACTTTTCTGTGAAGACAAAGGTTTAAAGCCCTTCCCCCTTAGGAATTTCAGTCTGGTTTCACTGGCTGGGGGGGAAGTCAATGCAAGTATTTAACTTGATCTCCTGGGTTTACATGTGATGTCCAGCGTTGCATTCCAATCACGAACAATAAATTTGACAATCTCTTCTTTGAATTAAAATTGTCAATAATTGTTCTATTGGTGTTAATGTTGAAAGCTGTTGTGTGAACAAGTTGGTTGGTTGGTTATCTTGTTTGGTTCCTGTGGCACTAGAACTGATTTATGACTTCCTGAGGAATTCAGCTCATGTTTCAATGCACACAGCTCTGATAGACTCTTTGATTTGTCTGATTTGACTCATTTCTGCTACACTGTTTATCAAATTATATTTCACATAGTGACGCTTCGGGAAACTCAAATTTTCTGGTCAATGCACACAGTCTCCTACATAATTCATTTTTCTGGTAACTGGCTCCATTTGTGTGTGTACATCTCTCAGTGAGTGTGGTGCTGGCTCTATGCCGTGCTTTTGAGTCTAAAGGCAGATGCTAAGAGACAAGCCTTTACCTCAGCATCTACTCTGCACACACATTTTATACAAGGTCTGGAGCCGGCAGGAAAGTTTCCTCAATCCTTAGAGAATGCCTGTTACTGTCAAGCACACTCTCAAACCTTACATGCACACACACACACACACACACACACGTGTACACGCTGCTGTGTAGGCATTTGGTTTAGCAGGATGGCACAGACTGCCCCCTCACGTTCTAAAAAAAGAGATTGTTTTAGAGCCAATAGCAGTGTTTCTGCCAGTTAGCAAAACACGTCGTTCTCAGTGTATGTGTGTGAAATGTGTGTGTCATCTGTCCTTGAGTGATTGCTTTATTTGGCACATCTATTGTTGCTTTTCTGCTTCTCTGACCAGAGATACCTAAAGATTTGTTGATAGGTGTGTTGTCACTGTCGCACTGCTCGACCAGTTGGCAAAGAAGTGAGGCTGACTAACCTGTGTTTTTCAGCACCACAAAATGTAATAGATTATAGGGGCAGTCGTGGCCTAATGGTCAACGTGTAGGACTTGTAACCCAAAGGTCAAGGGTTCCAGTCTTGGTACCAGCAGAGATTGTAGATTGGGGGAATGAATGAACAGCGCTCTCTTCCACCCTCAATACCGCTACTGAGATGAAACACTTGAGCAAAGCACAGAACCCCCAACTGCTCCCCGGGTGCCGCAATGGCTGCCCACCAGGGCTGCACGATATTGGTAAAAAATGACATTGCGATATTTTATTTTTCTGCAATATATATTGCGATATGAAATCTGATCTATTTTTTTCTTACAAACAAAAATGGGGTGAGCAGATTTACATTCTCATTTTAAATGATTTAAACATCGACCCCATCGTGTCAATTGATTAATATGCGCAAGGTTGAGAGAGCAAGACAGCGCTCGTGTTGTTTGAAGCGCTCTCTCTTTCTGTCTCTCCCTCTGTCTCTCTCTCTCTCTCACGCACACTCTCTCTTGCTCTCACACTCTCTCTCTCGCTCGCTCTCTCTTTTGCGCGCTCTCTCTTTCACGTGCTCTTTCTTTCGCGCTTTCCGCGAATCACATTCGTCAAGGGCCGGGGAGTAGCTGGCCTGTACAGTTAATGAATAACGGATCAACTACGACAGCCTACATCGAACATCCTGCGATGTGACTATCGTGGATTCGTACATCGCGATATCGATGCTTAAATGGTACATCGTGCAGCCCTACAGCCCACTGCTCCGGGTGTGTGTTCACGGAGTGGGTGTGTAGGTGTGTTCACTACTCACTGCTGTGTGTGCACTTAGATGAGCACAAATTCCAAGTATGGGACTCCATATGGGACTATATATATTTATCTTGATGTATAGCCAAAGGCATGCGTCTTGAAGTTTCCATTTTACCACTTTACACCCCATTTAATGCATTATCCTCTAATTAGTCTATAAATGTTATTCAAGATTAACCATCATTAAATCAATGATGCTTGAGAGCATGTGAAAGCGTTCCTTCTCAGGTGATTTCAATGCAATTATTAGTTCAGACTACACAGAAGCATCATCAGGAACACAGGAGCCGCCACACAAGGCCATACATCAAGACTCCAGCATGACTCAGCTCTTAGCTGCAGACCCATGTTTAAGTGTTTGTGTGAGCATGCATATAATGGGCAAGACCCCAGGAATGTGGGGTCAGACTCCCAGCATGCTCGCTCAAGAGTCGATTAAACAAGGGCCCTTCAGCTTAATTACACCGAGGCCACATGTCAGTAGATTAGCTGATCACTGAGTGAAGCATTCTGAGTTAAATCAAAGAGCAGGAGTAGCAATCACACGGTTCCGTTCATCTTATTTAAGCTGATTTATTCTTCCCTTACTTTCATTACTTGCTCTCCTGCTTTCTTGCCACCTCTGCTGACTGCCTTCCAGTCACCTTCCCAAACCTCACGCCCATAGTGACTTCAGAAGTTTATTTTTCGAGTGAGTAAGAACTAGCTTTAAACAACCCTAATATTTGCCTTTAAGCAGACATTTAGCCCCGCCCCATACTCACACCATTGGTGGATCTTGTGTCGATTTCATAACTTCATATAATTTAAACCCATTTCATGAATAAAAGTATGTTCCAAACAAAATCACTTGATTAAGGCTATATTTGATGTTTGTCGGCAGTTTGGCACTATTACAGTTAAGTTTTATTTCAAATTGTCTTCAACCATATTGTTTAGTTTGTGGTAAACTAACTGTATCAGAGTGTTCCACAGATGTCTGGGCTGATTTCAAGCTTATTTGAGATGTGTGGAGAAGAACCAGGCATGTTCACGTTGTTTTTTTGTATTTATGTAAACACTACATGCCTGTTTGAAACTATTAAATGCATTAGGTTCAGGATTTAAGGGGTCATGGGGTTTTATATTTATGCAATCATAGCGCAAAAAATCATGGGCTCAATTCCTAGGGAACACAAACACACTGATAAAAAAAAGCACTGTAAGTCACTTTGAAAAAAAAACTTTTTTGTAGAGCTTACTCTGCAAAAAAAAAAAAAGAAGAAAAAAAAACATACTGCAAGTTTCCGAACTCCCCAGTAAAATATGAATAATCCTTTTCTACCCTTCTGAAATGCCAAGATTTGAAACTGGTAGAATCGTGACATCTCAATTGTTCTCGACACATGTGTGTCATCGTCATTTACAATCAAAAAAGTATGTTATGAACAACTGTCCATCAATCACAAGAGCGATATGCTGTTGGAGAAAAATGTCAAGTAAATCCGAAAAAAAAAAAAAAAAACCAAGATGTTGTTCTGCCAATGGATGCAAAGAAACCGCACTTTCAAAAACTTTGCATAGCCTTTATGAAGATCATGCCTAATGTTTATTTTTTACAAAAATAACATTTTGATGCCAGTTTTCTAAAACATCTTTTATTAAAATATCTGCCAGCGTTAAAAAAACACACACAACATGCTGTACAGAAGGGCGTGGATATGGTGCAGTGAAGTTTCAAAGCAGTGGGCTTTACTTCCATTTCTACAAGAGGCAAACGGAAAATTATTGTTTGTACAAATATTCAATATTTTTTGCCCTGTCTGTGCAAACTTTATGAATTTAACCTCATGAAACCTAACATAAACATCTGAAAGTGCATTTAATGACCCCTTTAATAGTAAATCTCAGTTACTCTGTGCATCTCTATCACCATCACCAGTGTTTTCACACGCTTTGTTGTACATCTTCATTGGACACATATCAGAAGAACAGCTTTAGACAACAGCGCCACCATCCCTCCAGCTAAAGTCACGTGCGCTTCAGGCTTGCAGACCGTTCGTCTCATCTACCCTTTCACACAGACATGCCAGCGCCATCCCAGACAAACACATAAAAAGTGTGAATGCACATTTACATACATTTAGCGGCATCCCTTCGGCTTCTTTCCTGCTTTGCTCTTTGCGAGCTTGCACGTGGCTTTGGTTCTGACATTAGCTTGGAGCTGCCAGATCACATTTAGACGGCGTCTAAAATAAGCTCATGTAAAGCTGGCAGAGAGAAGAGAGACAGTGGGGGAGAGAGAGAGAGAAACGGCAAACACACAATGAGGGATTTAGAAGGAAGGCAATGCAAGGTGGAGTGACTCCAAAACTTTCTTTTGCATAAGACTTCTCTTTGCAGCTTGACAGATCTGAAGACTGTCAGCTTCCTGCCGCTCAAATCACGACACGCTCCGCTACTGATTCTTAAAAAGCAAAGCCTTGATTTCAGCACTTCATTTTCTGGGAATAATTAATTCAGTCCCCCCTACAATTGGATTTACCTGGCATGTCTTTGAAATATTTCTTCAAAGTGTCTCTACAAATACATTTTTGTTTAGCAATGGATCGAAGGTGACGGTAGAAGAAAGATGTGACTGTTGTAATGGCTGTTTCACAAGAATAAATTACTATTTCATAATTTTAAACCTGTAATTTCATAACATAAATACAGCCTTGATCTGTCTACAAGAGGTTTCTTTAAAAACATTAAGAATTATTGGTCCCCAAACCTTTGAACAATGGTGTACTGCTGTGCATCTAAATTCAGTGTAAAGCACACAAACTTTCTTTTCACTTCTTCAGTGGAAACTCCCTCCGTCATTGTAGTTATTTATATTATTCCCTTCAATAAACCCACTGTCAGTGCTTGTACTGTGTTTGCCTCATCGTAGAAGATGAATGAAACCTTGATCGATATAAATATGCCACAGAGGTACAAAAAAGGTAAAAATAACCGGAGGTGACAGAACCGGTTGGCATGTTTATGGGTGCTGGCATATATCAGGCTCCATCTCTCTCGATTTATCACACGGCATGCCCAATCTGACCATCTCTCGCTCTTAACCCCGGATTACTGCCCGCGAGAAGGGATCACAACACCCAATCACAGACCATGGAAGGGATTATGAGCGAGAGAGACTATCTTTCATGAGGGATTCTTAGAAAAATTCATAAAGAACAGTCAGGGGAGATTCAGAGTTAGAGAGACAGCAGGCAGAGGGAAAAAAGAGAGGGAGGGTTGCCAAATGACAGAGAGAGAGAGAGCGCCCACTTATGCAAGAGAGGCATCAAAGAGAATTCAGTCAGACTGTGTTTATACGACTCACTCCGTTGATGTGGTGAAGAGTTATAATCCTGAAGAACAGCTGAGTGTTTCATCTTCATCATGCACATCCTCCAATCCCACTGCATTATCAGGTGAGACACTTCTCCTACCTGTATCGCTCTACAAGCCTAGTCCTGGTGCTCGAAAACCTGGAAATCAAAACCTGAGAAATGTATCAATATATCTGTAAAATAATAAAAAAGTAGATTACAATATTAATATTTGATTCTGTTACATATTATTTATTATAATTTCTATAAAATTATAAAAATTTTGAATGCATTTTTCCAGTTATGCTAAGATCTAAAGTATTTCATCAACTAGAAGCGGCTTGTGGCCAAGTGTAATCACTAAATATATTGTGTCCGTTAAGTTGGTAATAATAATACTGGTTATAATATGTGGTAGAAGTAGTAATTTGTTGTTATTGCTGTTGTTATTATTTAAAGTATGAGTGAAATGAAAAATCATGAAAAAAAAACCATGGTAATCCATTGGTATAAAGTGGGGAAAACCCGGAACAGATCATTTCCTGGTCAGCTAATCCAATTAAATATTTTCAGGTTCCTTTCTGTGGAGAAGGTTGCGCTAACTTCTTTTTTGGGATCTTCTGTGATGCATCAGTCGACTGATTTAGATTCTGACTGAATGTGCAGATTCCTTATACTTCGGAATCATTTTCAGAAGGTCCACCTTTGTTCCTAAAGGGTCCAAATGTGACCCTGGACTGCAAAACCAGTCTTAAATCGATGGGGTATATTTTTAGCAATAGCCAAAAATACATTGTTTGGGTCAAAATTATCGATTTTTCTTTTTGTGCCAAAAATCATTAGGGTATTGAGTAAAGATCATGTTCCATGAAGATGTTTTGTAAATTTCCTACCGTAAATATATCAAAACTTAATTATTGATCAGTAATATGTATTGCTAAGAACTTCATTTGGAACTTCAAAGGCAATTTTTCTTTGCACCCTCAGATTCCAGGATTTCAATATTGGCCAATTATTGTCCTATCCTAACAAACTATACATCAATGGAAAGCTTATTTATCCAGCTTTCAGAAAATGTATACATCTCAATTTAAAATAATTAAGACTTAAGACTTTTTTAAAAGTTACCACCGCAGTGACAGCTTTTGTACCTTTTTTTTTCTGAAAGTGTGTGAATTAAATGAGAAACTGTTTCATCAGTATCATCAGCTCAGACAGATTATGAGCTGGTTGTTTGACGCTTTGTGTGCAAAACGATGGATGCTCATTCCCGGCTCGTATCACGGTATTACTGTGCAAGCTGCAGCCTGTCCTCTCAGATGTTATAGCGCTTGTCCTCTGTCCCTTTAATGGGAAAGTTGTGTAGCTCTTCCATTCGGATCTGGAATAATTTATGTTTCTGCAGAGAGCAAGTGCTGTTATTTATTTATTTATTTGATTCCCCCCTCCCATCCATTTCTGACTAGGCAAAATCCTCTGAGGTTTCTTTTTATAGCGAGTGTCAGAGTGGAAAAAAGCCCTTGCTGCTTTTATCTTTCTTTATGCCTCTGTCTTCCCATCTGCCTATCTTTCTATTGCACTGTATATCTGTTCATCTTATGACGGGATCTTTGCCCATTGCTTTTGTCATGATGGAACTGAGTAAATGAATCTTGTAATTTGTCTTCTTTGACACACCTCAAGTAATCAATAATCTGGAGCCTGTCTGAAATGTGAAATCTGGGATGCCTGTGTTTGACTTTTGATGGTACGTTCGTGTTTTCTTTGTGACAAGTATGTTCTCACGGGGGCAACAGATGATTGACAGCTGTGTTGGTAAAACCATCCGCGACAGAAAGTCAGAGTGATTGTGTCAAATACAACACGGCTTTAGAGTGACATTTCCGTGTGCCTGAGAGAACGAGAGGGAAAAATGTCCAGGGGCTTCTGTGTCCTGACTGAACCTCAGTCAGACATATAAATGACATTCATAAATGATGCTCTACAGCTGCAGAATCAATACAGCAAATGACAAAAACAATGTGACGAGCAAAAGAACACCTGTAGCCAGTATTAGACTTTGAACTTTTTTATAATCTTTTCCCTGTGGCTTTGAACAAAGATGGCCTTCTTTGTGTTTATGTGTGTGACATGGCAGAGCTTGAGGGAGCACATCACATGAACCTTGTTTTGTGTTCTCTTGGTAATTTCCAGAAGATTATATCAATTGAGAAAAGGGCAAACTCAAGACACTACCAAAAAGTATTATTGGGATTCTTAAAGTGCGTTCGAATACCACATAAATACCTTAGTACTAGGGCCGGGACTCGATTAAAAAAATTAATCTAATTAATTAGAGGCTTTGTAATTAATTAATCGAAATTAATCGCATTTTAATCGCATATAAATATTTGACCTGAGAACAGTGAGAAGTAATTTTTTTCACGTGGATTTATAGTATACCATTGAATAATGACTGAATACATAAGCTTAAGCAACAAAATATTGTTTATTTTTGTTCAACAAAGTCTAGCAGACCAGTGCAATTTTTTGCCATGAAGTGTAGAAATAGCATATTTAGAAACAATTTAGAAATAGTACATTTCAGAAATTCAGGAAGCTTATAGGTGCTGGAACCTTCTGTAAAGTGTTTTTTAAGTAAAACACAATACTGTCAATTACATTTAGAACATTGGAAACACTGACTATTAGAAAACATCTCTCTGTTTCTTCAGAGGCCATAACATACTAAGTCCAACTCTCAATAACCTTGGCCTAAACAATAAAAGAGTTCAACATAAACTGTTGCACCAACAAAATAATACATAGTTCAACATAAAGTGTAAAGTCCACGCTAGCTGCTATATGTTTTGCGTTGAGGTGATACTTGAGGCTCGATGTGCTGCTGCGGTGATATTAAAGAGTATAGATACTCTCTGGTGATATGCGAACGCTAGTTGGTGCTTCAGTATAATCGGTCCGCCGAAACTCGTCCAGTGAGAAACGTTCCGCGGTGCAAAAATAAGTTATTAAAAATGCGGGAATTTTTCTGTAATTAATTAATCTTAGTTAACGCGTTATTTTTTGTGTAATTAATTAATCTCAATTAACGCGTTAAAGTCCCGGCCCTACTTAGTACATTATAGTAGGCTAGCAAAGTGCTACAGTATTACTGTATTTCCTGATACTGTTCCTCCACAGTATTTTTGTAAGCATAATGGCAGTTGTTATGTAGCAGGAAAGATGTCCATCTATACAGCTTTTGATGTTTCAAATAATTTTTATGCCGTTATGCATTTTTTCCATCAAAAACCAGCTCATGATCTTGCATATATACAGTGGCCTCCATAAGAATTGGAACAGTAAAGACAAAATTGTTCTGTTTGCTGTGGAGTCAAGAAATCTGTAAATATGATTAATATTCTATGGGTTGCAGACTCACTGCTCTGATTGCATGCAAGGGATCTGCAACTAAATATTAGCTTTTAATCTTTTACATCGGCTTTAATTTCAACTGTTCCAATACTTATGCTCACATCAAATGGTGGGATGCACTCTAAAAGTGCTGTCCTTTTTATTTGGTATAACATGTATGTGTCGAAAATGTGACATTCTGTCGTTTTGTCGTATATTCATCTTTTAATCATATTTGCAGATGTCTTGACTCCACAGCAGAGAAAGCAATTTTGTCTTTACTGTTCCAATACTTGTGGAGGGCACTGTACTTATTAGTATGTTAGTATAATGTTGACGTTTGCTGAGGTTTAAAATAGCTCTCCCTTAAGAAATCGAACTCTTTTTGATATATATTTAAAGAGGCTTGCATTAGCGTTGGCAGCAGCAAAGCCATTGAAGCGCTGTTGACAGATTTGCCTACATTATTTGGACACTTTGTTACATAACTTTATTTTTCCCAGTGTAGAGCTGAGCTACTTCAGCCCTTTAATCACAGCCAGCCTCGATGTACCCAGAGACTGTGGCATTCACAAGTATATGTTGCTGGAGCTCATAGAGTGGCTGTATAAGTCTGATCACTGTCTCATTGGTAGTTGCTGCATTGCATCATTGCTCATTGGCCCCGCTCAGCTTTGTTACATCAGCAACTCTCTCGGTCTCTCTTGATTCCGGAAATTGCCAGCTCTCATTGATTAATTAATGATGTTCAGTCATTTTAGTCAATGTTCCTGCCTCTTCAGTCATAATGGGCGTTCCTACTGCTGGATGACCTAATGTTATTGGTGGGCTGCAAAACTTGTTGATCAGAAGTGGGGTATATTAAGAATTTGATGTCATTTTAAAATAAGATCATAACAATGTATAATTGTAAGAAATTACTTCCAGACATTTTTTTAATTACTAGACACATAATCTTGATATTTGTCTTAATATTTGAGTTTTTGTTTTTTATTTGTTTGAGTTTGGTTTTTATCGTTTTTGTTTTGTTTTGTTTTGGGTAGTATTCAAAGACAATAATCTGTGTTTTATGTGATTTTTTTTTTTTTTAATGAATAGTGGGACTACTTTTTAAAAAAATATTCAGAAGCCCTTTAATTTATTTTTTAATAGTAAAATTAATTTGAAAATGACTTCCTGGCACTTTATCATGGTTAAATAATTGTTTTTAAATTGTTTGGTGTTTTATTATTATTATTATTGCAATGATTTAATTTTTAAAGAATTTTAAATATTTTTAGTTTAATAATTACTATTATTGTGACAGCTTCCAGTTGCTAAATCACTGCTTTTGTTTATATATTGTGCTGTGGGCCTTTATCATTTTATTATGTATTTTAAAATCAATTAGAAAGTTTGAAGGACATTAAGAAGAGAGAAGGGGTGTGGGCTCAGTCCTTTGTCAGGAACACGTGCACCGAGTCTCTCAAAGCTGCCTGTATTTGCAACCTTCTTTTTTGTGATCCTCACTCCTTGTAATCAAAATGACAGGGTTGTCATGTTGTTGGAGCACTTGGAGCTGAATGTGTGCTTGTTAAAAATATAAAGTGATACCACAGGGAATTGCAGCCATCGAATCAGCACAAAGCACACTTCCTGTGCGCCATCTTTGTTGAGTGTACTAATATCATCCTCTTTCTCTCTGTTTCTCTCCTCTATTTTATTTTCCAGGTGGCTCGATGGCCCGAAAAGGAAGAGAAAGAACAGTCAATGTTCGGTGAAGAGCATGTCTGGTAAGATGTCTAATAGAAGACACGAATGCTCTTGCCTAGAGCTGCACAAGTATGCTTACACTCCTCTGACATCCCATAATGCATCACTGATTACACATTTCTGAGAAACACACGAGAAACCCAGAAGGAGAGAAGGCTTTTCAGTTGCCCCGTGATCTTCCTCTAAACAACTCCAGCATCAGTTAGCTCAATAGACTTGTTGTTATGTGATGTTCTGGCGATACTCCTTCAGGATATCATAACTCACATTCAAACGATTGCTCTTCCAGACTAATGGGCTGTGTAAGGATTAGCGTTGTATTAGTGGAAGGAGTGGCTGTTCAGTTGAGGAAGTTCGGTAACGTGGTTTGATGTACTGTACATTTATTCAGGACACCCCATCTCTGCTTGGTTTAGATCCATCAGGTTTCCAGTAGCCGCATTTTTATGCCTGTCACTGCTGCTCTGTTTCATTCATTCATAAACTAGATTAGTCCCAACATCGACTCTTACCTATTAGTTTTACAAAGCTGGTGCTGTCACATACACTTGGGAACGAAAGACGCTTGAGCAGTGTTTAGGGTTTCATTTTGTACAAAGGAAATGTTGTTAGAAAAGAATGACAGTTAAGTAGTTTAAAACAAGTCTACAAAACTTATCCCAATAAAAATGCCATACTTTACATCGTCTGCATTTTTTTATTTAGCCCTATATTTTAGTTTAAAGAATGGTGAAAGTAAAATAGCTAGTACTTTTTAGCTAGTACACACACACAAATCCTACTGATTTAAAAACAGATATGGATAGAATGGAAGATTAATCACACATTGGATTGTAATAAAATCTAAATTTATTGATTTTAATAAGGATTAGGGTTTTACTGAATGAAACATACATAGTGAGTTAACCCCTTAAAACCTACTAATATACAGTACAAACCAGACCTTAAGTCAGTGAAAAACATTTATTTATTTAAAATTTGTATTTTTTTCCCCTTCTGTTGAAATGTTTGGAGTCAGTTTTATCCAAAAGGATGCATTAAATTTACCAAAAATGGCAGTACAGACATTAAAAAAGATTTCTGTTTCAGGTTAATGCTGTTTTTGCTCTTTCTATTCTTTAAAGAATCCTAAATATCATCACTATTTGTACTGAAAGATTTGAATTGAAACTGTTTTCAAGATTGATAATAATAATAATGTGTCTTGAGTACCAAATCAGTAGATTACAATGATTTCTAAATTAATAGAAAACCTTTTTTTTTATTGTAGTAATATTTCATAATATTACTCTGTTTACTGTTTTTTATTTATTTATTTATTCATTTATTTATGTATTATTATTAGTAGTAGTAGTAGTAGTAATAGTAGTAGTAGTAGTATAAGGGACTTCTTCAAAAACTTATTAAAAATCTTACCGACTTCAAACTTTTGAATGGTAATGTACTGTATATTTAGTAAATCAGTGGGCAGTGGGCTATTTTTCCTTTCTGTAAACCACAGCATGTAACCCAATCAGTAATGAGTTTCTTATCTATGAAAGGGCTTCACACATTAACATGTAGTGTAGCTTAAGATGATAGACTTTTCAGAAACACGTGGAGGATCGTAATTACTGTCAAGTGACACTCTCAGAGTCACTCAGGGCTCTTCAGGGCTTTCACCAATCAAGGTTAACAAGAATAGGCTTTAAATAGATACTCAGGTCTGAATTTGAAATAATGTTTTTTTTTTTTTTTTTTTTTTTTTTTTACATTTTCCAGTTTCTGCTTCAAGTTAATTTACACACATTTTAGGAAAAACAATCTAGAAATTACGAACAGCTTCTTTGCATTTTAATCTAGGAACATTTTTTATATCTAATATTTATTGTGGTGTTGATTTTACTGATGTCTGCACTTGTCTGTTGTTGTGAGTTGACATTAGAGTTGTGTGTGTGTGTGTGTGGCAGGGTACATCCCCAGCTATCTGGAGAAGGATGAGCCGTGTGTTGTGTGTGGAGACAAAGCTACCGGCTATCACTACCGCTGCATCACCTGCGAGGGCTGTAAGGTAGGACATCTCTGCTATCACATGTGAACAGTGATATCTTTTAACAGACAACTCAGCCCCTCACGTATATTTGCAGACTAGAATCTCACTCCAGGTCTGATCTGTTCCACAAAACATCCTATCATTCTCAAACCTGTCAAATCACAAGCCTAAAAACTGTGTCAACCATCTTATCCACTGTCTGTCTTTGTTCATGAAGGGAGTGAACTATGAGGGACAACTGTGGATGTGGATGTCTTTGACTGTGACTTTAAGAGCTCTCAGGGCTTGCAAATTCCATCACTGCAATAAAAAACAATATATATTAAAAAAAAAAAAAAAAAAAAAAAAAAAAAAAATATATATATATATATATATATATATATATATAGATTATATTTTACCATTTTGATAATATAGATATAATTTATTAGTATAATTTATGTAATATATCTAGGTTTTTGAAAGCAGTATTTAATGCATTAATATCTGAACAAAACTACAGTAAATTTTGTGTGTAAATAATTATGTACCCATATATATATATTAAATAGATACTCAGATATATATATATATATATATATATATATATATATATATATATATATATATATATAAGGAAAACAAAATAGCATACTTTTTATTTTATTGTGATGTGTTTTATTTTTATTTTGTTTCAAATTTCCCGATTAAGGGAATGCACTCAATAGAATATTTGCTCTTGCTGTATTGAATTTAACTGATTAAAACTAATTTTTACTGATATATAGTTTTTAGTGACTACTGAAATATTAGCACTTTTTGATCACTACTAAAAAAACAAGAATAATTGAATTGGGTGAAAAACGTGACAATTGTATCTTGAATATATTTTAAACTTCTTTTTCTCACATCACTGGCAAATAGTTGTTTTGTTTCATTTTTTCACCTTGTATTATACACAGTTTTTCTTTTCAAAAGGATATTTAGATATTTTTACAGCAAAACGAGACAAAAAGGATTTTGCCGTCCCACATTTGAAGCACAGATTGTGACGGATAACATTGGTCTGACTCCCTGCATCTGAACACACTCCTTATCCTCCTTACTCTCTCGGTCTCTCAGGGATTCTTCAGGCGCACCATCCAGAAGAACCTCCACCCCTCTTACTCCTGCAAGTATGATAGCTGTTGCATCATCGACAAGATCACCCGCAACCAGTGCCAGCTGTGCCGCTTCAAGAAATGCATCGCCGTGGGCATGGCCATGGATCGTGAGTAACCTCGTGCACTCTCATGCAAATAACATACAAAATCCCGAACATGCAAAACCGCACACAGACAAATGAAAACGCATGAGGGGACCTCAAATCAAGTCTCTTATAACAAAAGTTCTATCCTAACCTAAGTTAATATAATTTGTAATAAAAAATTATTAAATGACAAAATAATTCAAAATTCTCACTTGGTTGACCTCACCACTGGATCACAAACTCAGCCCCGCTCCTTACAAACACAAACGCATGCTGGCAGCGATGGTGCATTAATCTTATGCAAACTGAAGTCTCAGTCTGGGGTTCCCCTTACATGTGTCCATACGCCTCACATATGTACAGCACATGTTCAAGCCAGACCACATTTCTTCTTCCTCTGACACTCCCTCTCTTCTATAATGTTTTATGGATGTCTCGTTTCTACTTTGATCCCTCCCCGATGCACTTACTGATTCTGTCCCGTCCGTTCTGCACCGCAGAATCATTTTGTTATTCGGAATTTGCCTTGTTTTCCAAAAAAAAAAACTGCCTAAACATCTTTAAAATGAAATTGAAATGGAAAAGCCACTTAGAGGATCATAAATACAATTTAATAATGTGTTTTATGCAACACACGGGTTGAGGCATTAACCTGTTTTTATCCTCGGTGTAGTGGTTCTTGACGACTCAAAGCGGGTTGCAAAGCGACGCTTGATTGAGGAGAACCGTGAGAAGCGGAAAAAGGAGGAAATGGTCAAATCCCTGATGAATCGGCCAGAACCCACCAGCTCAGAGTGGGAGCTGATCCGTATGGTGACAGAAGCTCACCGCCACACCAATGCACAGGGCTCTCACTGGAAACAGAAACGCAAGTTCCTGGTAAGCAAGCACCTGAAATAAACACGTCTGAAGTCTGAAAATTGAAAAATGTAGCTGTAGAGTATTATTAAAAAAGCTTATGAAAATTTCAGAATCACGTAACAATATTTGTTAAGCACATAACGTTTCTATATATATATACACACATATGAAGTAAATATATAGGTTGATAAAGGAGAAAAAAAATGTGTTGGCTCACTACATTTTATTTTCAGCTTAGTGCATCACTATGGCCTTTTCTGTCAGGACAGATTAGCATTTGTTTGTACAGCTTGCTAATCAATGTAATGAGTGACAATACCAGTCTGCTCATATCAGTTGTGACCGGGCAACAGCGAGCGTTACAGCAACTGTCAGTGACTGGTATAACAGGAATGCAGTGTTGCCATGCAGGGCCTTTGTAAAAGCGCCTCTGTTTATGAAGAAGGAAGGAAAGAGAGCTTAGACAGTATTAATCGCTCATTTTCTCAGACAATATACCACCCACTGTGAACGGTGGCAGGATCAAGGAAGAGAAAATGGAATGAAAGAGTGTAGGAGACATGTAGACACACATGCTTTAGATCTATTGGAATTTTCTCACAGTCATATCTTTCCAAACCTTTGTCTTTTTTATTTATTTATTTTTTAATGGGGACCAGTGTTGATTTGGAACACATTTACTTTCATTGCAAGAACAAAACAAGTTCTTCGAAATATTCTTCAAAATAGATTACAAACATTCAAGTGAGCACACAATATCCGAACATGTCTTACTAGCAGAAGAGGTGATTTGGAAATTCTCTATCGTAGAACCGATGTTGGTTTTCTCTGCCCACCAAACACCTTTCATCTTCCCAGTGGTTACGAGCGCTATCAAAGCCCTGACGCACACCAATCTAAACATTCGGCTTGCACTAGACCCTGTGATGATCAGCCACTGGGGACAGAGAGACCACTTGCCCAGCCGGCTGAGAACATCTATAAAACGGCCCATAAAAAATTCAGCCTACTGTATATAACCTTTACTAACAAGATATGACTCCAATAACAGTGCAAGGCCGAGACCCTGAATGACCCCGATAAACTGCATTCTCTCTCTTCATGGGAACACACACTCTGTCCTGTCAGTAGTCCAACGGGGCTGTCTTAAGATCTCTGGAGTGAGAACGCGCAGTGCCAAGTTCTCAGCAGTGAGAAGGCCAAGGTGGACCAGCAGACGGGATAGTTTGCACTGGGGTCCTACTGGCTGCTTTGGGAAGTGTCCAGCACTACCCCCACCTCCTGAAAGAGGAGAAACACGCACACTTTGAATCTCGAATCTTTCGCTCCCGCAGTCTCACAATGAAACAGAATAGGGTTTGTGTGTAGCACTACCATTCGTTTCTGCAGTCTTGTCTTGATTGCAGTGTCTTTGTTTATTGTCTGTTTGCTTTATCAGAAACAAAGAGATCAATGTGATCGCACAGTTTGAAGTCTGAGGGAGTGTCGCAGTTGTGCCTCAAGGGGTGATGTCCACAACATGGATATGGATGGATAAGTCAATTTTTAGATAGGGTTGTTTATCCACACATGCTGGTTGTGACCTCATAAAATCGCTTAGGTCATGGACGGATTCATGATATGTTATGTTTATATATATATATATATATATATATATATATATATATATATATATATATATATATATATATATATATAAATTTATATAACTAAAATTCTAATAATTAATTATATTTAGGGTTGGTACAATTATTAAATTATTTCTGTAAATAATTATATAACATTATATATATATATATAATATATATAAACATATATAAAATATAATTTCTCACTTTTAATTTGATAATCTCAGCAATTCTTTCATTGCTTTTCTTTCACTTATTTAACTCCTGAGAATGTAACTGACTTCACTTGCTATTCTTATTTCAGAGGCGTTGATGGCAGCAGAAACACACTGCAAATATGTAGTCCACAATTCATAGCCATGTCTCACATTCGAAAAATACTTATGCAGTTGCCAACATGTAATGCTGTAATTGCAGCTCTGCCTCCTGAGTACTTATAATTACCTCTCTTCTGACTCATGTTACATGCCTCTTACTGCATACATAGAATGTTGCTCCAGATGTCAGGGCTACTTGGCTGTTTGTCCAGAGTTTTTACATGGCTGACCTCTAATCCACCCTGAGGATACTAAACGCTGTGGTTTTCCAAGGCTATCAGCCTACATAACTGCAAAGCCAGACCCCACACATGCATCTCGTTTGGTGTATCTGTCCATCCATTCATATATTACTCAATGGAAATGCATTGTTGCTTGTTACAAAAGCCAAAAGTGAAAGTCAGAGTTAACACCTCTGTGAATCCGTCTGTGTCTGCAGCCAGAGGACATCGGACAGTCTCCGGTGGCCCCCACATCAGACGGGGACAAAGTGGATTTGGAGGCCTTCAGCGAGTTTACCAAGATCATCACCCCAGCCATCACACGTGTTGTTGACTTTGCCAAAAAACTCCCCATGTTTTCGGAGGTGAGTGTGCAATTAGGTTTTGTATTTTTTTTTTACACACTGTTTTTAAATGTGTGTGGAATATTGCCACATTACATCAGTCATAGCTATTGTGGCATTCTCTCCATATTTAGCATTCACCAACTCTCTTGAACCACAAGTGTGAACATTCTTGCATAGTAGACTACACAGCACCCTTATGGCAATGGATTTATTATTGTCTACACCATAAATTTACCTTGTCATCCATTCCACACGTACCCACTACCTCTCGGGCTCTTTTCTAAGTTGAGAGCTATGCCTCCTGTATTTTCCACATTTTGTAATATGCACCTAGACAGACTGTAATACAAAAATGAATAGTGAACAATACTAGGATTCTTGTTTGTATTGTAAATGATGTGAAACATTTTATTCATCGAGGTAAATATTACTGCAGTCTGATGCCATTTCACCTCCATTTTTTTTCTGTCCTCAGTTCCTTTGTGTTTTGTCATCCTGGATTCTTTGCCAGTATATGATTAAGGCTGTCAATGCTAACACATTAAGTCATTTTTTTTAACACTGTAATTTTTTTCAAGTGCATTTATTCAATTTGACATTATAACTACTCCATTCTCTGCTGTGTAAATATTAAAGAGTAGTTAGAAATTAAAAAAAAGCTATACGCACACATCAGTCCTTATTATGTTCTTATTAAAATAATATAAAACATAGTTTATATAATTTAAAATATAAATATATATAAATTAACATTTAATTAATGTATTTTTATTTAATTTGAATCTTAATAATTGTGACATTTCACCCACTATTAAAATTCACTATTGTTTGTTGTTGTCAAGTTGTTCATTATTTTTAATAATTTACTATTATTTTTATTCTGAGTGTTAATACTGAAATCCATAGTGGCATATATAATTTTGGTGTTTTCCTCATAAAAAAGGATCAATATTCATTCAAACTGGAAATATTTTATATATATATATATTTTAACATTTGAAAAAATTTAAAACCATGACAGTGTATGATACCACATACTCAGGATGATACCACAGCAGATTTCATTCCATTAGGTGAAGTAAATATGTATTATCGTGTGATTTCTCATTTCTTTAGCTTCCTTGTGAGGATCAGATCATCTTGCTGAAGGGTTGCTGTATGGAGATTATGTCCCTACGTGCTGCGGTTCGGTATGACCCGGAAAGCGAGACCTTGACCCTGAATGGAGAGATGGCTGTCAAACGAGAGCAGCTAAAGAATGGAGGACTGGGCGTTGTGTCTGACGCCATCTTTGACTTAGGCAAGAGTCTAGCGCAGTTCAACCTGGATGACACAGAGGTGGCCCTGCTGCAGGCCGTACTGCTTATGAGCTCAGGTGAGAGAGGACACATTAAAGGAAGAGAACTCTCAAAAGCGGATTAGCAGCAAGAAACAGTTGTAGGGATTTGAGAAGTATGTTAGGTTCTGTTCCCAAAGCAACTGGGCTGCCATTCTGTCTGCTGTCTACATAGGCAGCTGCCTTCTGTGGTAGCATGCTAACTTGAAATAAAATGTATTTATAAGCAGTAACTCCATTTACAATAACTGCATGACATAGCACTTCTCAGGTAACACATACAAGAATATCCAATAAACCCCAATAGAGCAAAACAGAAATAACAGATCTGTAAGCAAGAAAAAAAAAAAATTCAGATTCTCCATAGGGTCAAGATTGGAACTATTTTCATTGGAGGAACAGAGCAAAAGCAAAAGAACAGTCGATAATTACAATATGTCACATGTATGTCACTTACTGTTCATCTTAGACCTGGTTGATTTTGATGTTAATGATTTTGACCTGGTTAGTGTTCTTTGCTTCGGCTTCACTATGTAGAAAATGAAGTGATAATAATTAATATCTGGAGTGTTCATTTGATCCCCAGGAATGTTGATTATTACGGCTGTGTACTAGGTTTACGAACATGATGTTTGATAAATATTGTAGTTACTTAGAGGTATTTCTCCGTCATTCAGTGTGAAACCTAACTAGATGGTTTTTGAAATGAAGTATTTTGCTACAATCCTGTAATGGTCATATAATGAGTACTGTCCTTGCGTCTTCTGTGGTTCTTCTCTTCAGATCGCACAGGCTTGACATGCGTGGAGAAGATCGAGAAGTGCCAGGAGATGTACCTCCTAGCGTTCGAACACTACATCTACTATCGCAAGCACAACATTCCCCATTTCTGGCCCAAGCTGCTGATGAAGGTGACGGACCTGCGCATGATCGGAGCCTGCCATGCCAGCCGCTTCCTGCACATGAAGGTGGAATGCCCCACTGAACTCTTCCCCCCACTTTTCCTGGAGGTCTTCGAGGATCAGGACGTGTGACGTCCCAGTGAGATGCGGCAGGAGAATCAACAACGTTTTGTAACTCGTGTTTCTCTACCCGTCTCACCCCCGTCCACGCACCAAACTCACCAGCAGCAGCTGAATTGGCAGGGGTCATCTTCAGAAAGGCTTTCATACGGGGAGTTTACTTTTTATATTTTGATTTTTGGCTCGGCCCTCCCTCATCCACTAAATCCCCCACGCAGGGCCCTTCTGTCTCGGCATGATGTCTTGGTTACTGGTTTACCAACACCTTAGACACAGAATATACATCTACACACACTCCTGTAAGTGTGCTTACAGATGCAGTACTCATGCAACTCAAATCCTCCGATGATGCATTTGTACACGTACAGACAGCACTACTGTCATGCCACCACTGGAGGTGCCCTCTGCTAAGACTGGATG
The DNA here is from genome assembly GCF_003368295.1 of Carassius auratus. Lineage (NCBI taxonomy): Eukaryota > Metazoa > Chordata > Actinopteri > Cypriniformes > Cyprinidae > Carassius > Carassius auratus. The sequence goes on along the minus strand of NC_039279.1, from coordinate 8,413,735 downwards.
GCAGCTGGCATATAGATTCCTCCGCCAGGTCGTGAAGTGGTCAGTTAATTTCACTGATTAAAATCTCAGTTCTTGTGAGATAATCCGGCGGTATCTCAAGCTCCGCGCTAACATGAATCTTCTTTAATTAACAGACCTCATGATTCTCTTCGATATTGAGCCTGTGTGTGAAGTGGGAGGAATTTTTGAACCAAATCAGGTGCTATATTTAAATAAAGCTACTCAAAATGGTTTGTGATTTTTCGAGAACATACCCCCCCCCCCCCTTCTCTGTAGGACACGGACCGTTGAAAGCTCTCGGTCGCCATTTTAGCGTACATTCAAGTGTGCCGCTCAGTGACTTTGTGTGCAGTTCATTCTTGCCGTTATCTGGGCTTATTTGTGGGCTCCTTGAGCCCCTTTTTGTCCCTGGAAAGTCACACAGAGAGATGGAAATCCAGGCACCCCTACATCTCCAATCCGCACTGATTTGTGTGTTTTACAGGTGTCGAGAGGGAGCCAGTATTACCGTACTCCTAGACCCAGCACACACAAACATACTAAAACACACACCTCAAAACTCGAATGCCTCATTTTTACTGTATGCACTGCAGTGCTGTGGTTCTGGACTCCCATGCAGGGCTTTGAGAGTTCAGTCCAGCCCATCTGTGTTCCGCTCAGATGCTACTGTTGCCCGGTCTGTGCGAACACACACGCACACTCCTGACGGGCCGTGGCGGACTGGCTGTCGTTGATGTTTTTTCTTTGTGTTGTTTTTGTTTTACCTCAAATGTGGTCACATCTTTGGCTGGCTGTGGCTTAAAGACTGCCTCTGTGCTGACAGGTTCTACCTCACCTCTGGACACAGGGCAGCGACCCTCAGCCACACACACACACACACATTTAAACACACCTACACACACTTGTATCTTCACACACTGACAGCCAGGATAGAAACACTCGGAGAAACACAGTTTCTTCTCAGTTACGTTGAAATACCACTGTAGACAGGAGGGCCTGCCATTCCTCATCGTAGCCTGTCCGATTTCTCCGAGATGGCTGAGAGAAAAAACTATTCTTGGGTGGACTTTCTTTGTTTCTTGTTTTTCTTTTCATCTGGGACCAAGTGTCACTTCAATTTCCGTCAAACCGGAAGCTAGTTTTCAGAAGACGGCAAACTAAACCATACATGTTGCTGACTACGAAGAGGAGCCATGGAGAGAACAACAGATGAAGGACCCGAGGTGACCAGGCCTGAACCGAATAGGTCTTTCACTGTTTCCTTTTCTGTACCAAGCAGTAATTCGGAAAGTGGAGAGAGGGGTTGGCTGGTTTCTTCAGGGTGGGGCAGTGGACGCAGTGAAGCTAGCAGTTGAATGAAAGCACTTAGCTTTGAAAGAGCCAAATCTTCAGAGACAATTCAACCCCTGGCACCTTTTAAGGAGTTTTTGCACTAAGGCATGATGGGTCCCACCCTCCAGCTCCTCCAGCTCAGTCGCATGTTTTACAAGGACACGCCCCCAACCTCTCTGTCAAACAGAGGCCACGCCTTTATGTGCTCCTGAGCACACCGTCAGAGTCAGTATTAAGTCGAGCAAAACCCGGTCGTGTTCTTTCTCAACAGATGACGAAACACTCAAACAGACCTCTGTGTCCCCGCACTCTTGAAGTCAGAAGTGGCTTGAGAGGAGCACCCAATAGAAACGGCCCTTTCCTTTGTGAGACAAAGGAGCGGCAAAGCCATGCAAAGAATGGCAGCACCGAATGAATGTGAACAAGGAGCAGCAGAATGAAAGAGCCAGAATGAGGAGTTGCTCTATAATATGGTTGCGAAGGAACGCAGCCAATCAGAACGAGAGGAGCTGTCAGCATTTCCTGAACATCTGGCATGGAATTCCATCTTGAAATCGGAATAACGCAGCAGTGGTTCCGATTGGCTGATCAAGTGAGGGTTTCGTTGCTGCTTTACCTTCTAATTTTATTTGAGAGAGATAGAAAAAGAATAAAAGGATATAATAAAAGAAATACAAACCCGGTAAACGAAAAATGACTCCAGAACAAAAAGTTCAAATCCCGGAGCTGGAGCTGTTTGTTTCATTTTTCTTTTCTTTTTTTTTTTGAACTGAAATTTGTGTGTTCGTTTTTTGATGCTTAACTCCTCTATGTAAGAGAGAGAAAACAACAGCCGTAGTCACTTTTTTTTGACCATGCGTGCAGTGTAAACTAGAGAAATTTCACCTCACTATAGTTTGTAACGATTAGTCGACTGCTCTGTTTGTCTGTGTATCTGTCCTTCATCTTTTTATCAAGAGAAATTTACAAGAAGAAACAGGAATATTTTCTTTTTTATATATATTTTGTTTTCTTTTTTTTTTTTATGAAAACAGAAATAATGCAACGGAAACTGAAAAAAAAAAAAAAACTGAAACACAATCTACTCATACCTCACACAACACAAAGCTTAAATGAACTTGGTAGGAGTGCTTATCTGCGTGGCACTTATGTCAAAGTGTGTCCAGCGCATGTGTTGAACTGTACAATGGGAAGTATGTGCGCGAGCGTTCATGTGATCGCGGAAGCACACAGCCCCCTCCTTCGGCCTCGAAAGCCCATCTGTTTCAGATTTACACCAGTTGCATGCATCAGCCTCCATTGGTGAATGGTGTCACCTGTGCTGATGCGACGAGCCGTAATGGGAGCGGACGGGATGCGATGTGGCTGGAAGGCTGGAAAGGGAGTCGTGTGCATCCGTGACAGCAGAGAGTGCTTTAGGGTATTGAATGTAGCTGACAGGACTGGGCTGGAACCGAGCCCGGGAACTAGAACCTCACTTCAGGTCACCAGCAAGAGTGGACAGTGCTGTCAAAATGATGTTACACAAACAGCTCACTAGGCGTATATTGCCCGCCTTCAAAGTGCAATACTTGTGTTTTTTTGTTTTGTTTTGTTTAGTTTTTCTTTTTTGTACTTTTACAAGATTTTTGGCCATAACCAAGGATGTAAATACAAACAAAACAAAAAAAGATATTGAAAGATTAAATCTCTGTGTTAACCATATGCAACCATCACATACTGGATGTCGAGGCCAGAACGCAGCCCGTGCGCAGACTGATCCTTCCATTTTTGTAAAGTAAATCTGCTTACGTAGCTCTGTAAATGCTTCACACATCTGTATGTGTGCTTTTGTGCACTCGCAAACGTGCATGTTCAATACAAATATGAAGAATAAGAAGTGCCCCATGAAATTAAATATCCAACCCTGTGCCTCCGCAACCCTCTGCCCCGCACTCAAACCGCTCTTTCTGACAGGGTAGCTAGACGTACATTTGTTTGCTATGTCACAATTCTGGTATTGATATGGGTGGTTATGGTCTGGTACCCAGAAGCACTTAACTGGCCTTGCTAAAGCCAATAACTTTCCTTAGAGGAGAACAGTAGATACTGGTTTTATTTCGCTTTGGTGGTGGTGTAGGTTTGTTTCCCGTCCTTTTTTTTTTTCAACAAAAATTTGTGTTAAGACAAAAAATACCCAGAAGCGAAAATGTCTATGCAATGCTAAACCCTATGAAATCATGTTGACAGTGTCACTGAGCCCTGATTAGCGGACATGTCTCTTTCTGAACACTTCCCCTCCCAGAGTCCCACCCACCGCAACTGCATGAGCTTCAGTCATTTTGTCTGTTCATCGGTCAGTGTCATAGTCAAGGGAAGGATGGCCCTAACTGCTGCCTGACTGAGACTTGCTTTGTCAAACCTTGCGAATTTTGAGGGCGCTAGTTCAACTTTCCACTGATGATGTCATCTGCTGTCGAGAGACTGCATTTGTGTTTCCATGTATGTGTTTGCGTCCAATGCTCTCATGGTTCGGTGGATTGGTACTACCTGTTAGAAACAAAACGGCATTCCACGTATTCAAAATGAAAACACATTTTTTTAGAAACACTAACCAAAACATCATTAATATTCAACCTTGAAATGTATTTTAGTTGATATTCCCTCCCCTCTCAGCTGTCGAAGTGAAACGCAGACCAAAGTTAGTCTTAAAGCTGCGGTAGGTAACTTTTGATGCTAAAGCGGTTAATAAACAGAACTGCTTGCATCTTGCGGAAGAACATCGTAGCCGGAACTACTTCTCTCTGTTTATGTCTATGAAGAATCACAAAGGTACTGGGTTACTCCGCCGCGGTACCCCCGAAGCAATCTAAAATAGTCCGAATATAAACACTTATTATAGGTGTAACCTAGTGATTCAGGACAAGCCAAAAACACGGTTTGGAAAATGGATTCATGGTGTACTCGCTTATTATATAAATTTTTCTACAATTTGAACACAAACAAAGTTACGGACCGCAGCTCTGATTGGTTATTTTTTACCGGGAGCGATGGAGTTTCTGCAAATGGCAATAGGACCACTGGGCGGAGCCAGAAGAGCTTTTTTTTTTACACAGATTATCTGTCTCATATTCTACTGTCAGGACATAATGACAGGTTTAATAAATATGTAACAAATATTTTTTTACAAAAGTTCCCTACAGCACCTTTAAAGCTGAAGTGTGTCATCTTTAATGCAAAACCAACTACTATTAATGTTAAAATACTTCATTAATACACCGAGATTACTATAAATAAGCCATTTCTAGGCTGATTTCACCAAAAAGCAATCACACTGTGTCTCCGAGGCACTATCGAAAAGTTTCACTGGCCTGGCAATGGCGCAACCAATGGCGTGAGTTTGAGTTGGGACTATCAGTTTTATCTAGCTAATAGCAGAAGAGGGGAGTGGTTTGGAAACCTGCCATTCCATTTAATGACACTAGTTGTGCAGAAATCACACACTTGTGCGAATATGCGAAACCCCAATAGAATGAAAGAAAAAAAGAAGCGTACTATTTTTGAACGTTTAAGTTTGATTGGCCGCCCTCAACACTGTGGTATCAAAGCCCTCATTTTCGCTGATCCCTTTGAAGTTGAATGTGAGCGTCTGCATCAGCTTAAACTGTGTTTGTGAATATGTAGAAGTGCTCATGTGCAAAATGCACCCAGCCATGAGAGAGTGCGCAGAGAGCGGGGATGATGTCCATTCCACAGCTGTTTTCAATGAGACTGGAAAGGAAAGCTTTTGAAGGATTCTCTCAGGTATCAACAAAATAATAATAAAAAAGACAAAAGAGAAAAAAAAGGAAATATAACAAACTTTTTTTTTTTTTTTAATAAATGTTGAAAAATTCCAGCCATGCCTTCTTGTTAGCTCATCATTCTTTGCTCTCTGAGTGTTTCAGTGTTCTTGTATTGTGGTCTTCTTCTCTTTAGTGTTGATTAGTCTCTCTCTTTCTGCCACGTGCACACACATTTCTCCTGCACTCTTGGGGCTCATCAAAGGCGATCACGAAAAGCCTGGTGAGAACACATCTCTGCTTATCTAAACATTAAAGCAGTGAGCCTTAATATTTCTGCAAACTATATTTTTGATACACAAGCATTTAGTGGAACCAGACCCAGTCAAACCTGTCTTACTTAAGTGCACTCAGTATATATTTATTTTTTCTGTAGAACTCATACTGAGACCAAGTGGTGTGGATGAAATGTCATGCTAATATTTTAATGATGCTGTTGTAGAAATGCGCCATTTGCTGTCCAACATTAATTTATCCAAGATGTTCCTTACTGCCGAACACAAGATCCAACTCCTCCCACCTTACATTCACCTACACCTATCAATCCCCACCTCCTACATTTGGATTCCACCAAGCCTCCTGCCCCCTGGATCTTGTGTTCTGCAGTGAGGGGCTACTGATTTATTCTGTAAAGTGCGTAGCATTCAGTAGGTCATATCATCTCCAAATGGCGGTTCCATGAAGCGACCCACTATGGTTATTACATTTACATTTATTTTATTCATTTTAGCTGACACTTTAGCGTCTTACAATTGCTATATATGTCAGAGGTCGCACGCCTCTCAGTGACACATTGGTGTCTCACAGTGGATTTGAACCTGGGTCTCTCACACCAAAGGCATGTGTCTTATCCACTTAGCTAACACCACCCCTAATTGACAAATTGGAAAGATTCATATAATGAAACCACTTTTATTAGGCTACTGTACATGGATTAAAACATATTTCATATACCTACATGTTTTCAAAATGAATAAATAACCTTTAAAATATGTGAAAAAAATACAAGGACAAAATACATTCACATGGGAGTGAAACATGCCAACATTTCTAAGAAAACAAATTCTCGTCACCTGTTTGCATAAAGGTGAAAGACTAACTTTACATGAAAAGGTGTTTAATCATATGATGACCATCATTTTGTTTGCTCCTGACATTTGTGTTATTGGTTTGGACTTGTGTATTGTGTATGTTTTTGTGCTGGCAATATATGTCTGCTGGTTTGTGGGAGCGGGCCTGTTTTGTGTCTTGTAGTTTCCATGTGGCCGGATTTGCTGACTATCCCCTTGGACGTGCTTTGAGGCTCTGTTGATACAGCATAGAATCAAATAATTGAAAATAATGATAATAGTGAACACAGCAATTCATGCTGAGAATACGGTGTCAGGATGGAAAGTGGAGAATGGCAGAAAGGGAAATGAGGTCAATCATTTGTTTTTACAGTATGTCCATCTTTAAATAGAGTCACTGATGTTTTTACTGTTGCTACTGGAGAACTATTCCACTATTAGCTGTTTATTTTGTTTAATTGGTTTGCTTTCTAAACCTTGCTATTGCTTACACATGCACAACATATTCATTCATTCATATTCAAATTATTTTTTTTTATTATTATTTTTTTTAAGGTGCCACGCTGACTGAGTGTGAGTCGTCCGAAATTATTATACACGGATGTAACTAACTATACATTAACTTTTAATTTATTTGGGAAGAAAATGTGTCCTGGTTAGTTTCAATATGGCAAGTATATATAATATATAATATTCAGTCAGATCTTTCTCTGGGTTTTGGTTGTTTCATGTAACTATTCAAGGCTAAAGTGATTATGCATTCTGTAAATTAGCTGTCATCCAAATTACAATTTTGCACCCGAGTATGATGTTTAGTTTGAACATTTTGTGTTTAGTCAGATTAAATGGGCTGCTGGAATGTCGTACAGACATGATTCTGCCAAGCCATGAGAGAAAACTATATGCAGAAGACAGAAAGTTGCATATACTGCAAATGCATTTAGCCAATCACACACACAAAACATTTCTGATGGTAACATTATGCAAAGAAAGCTCGGGATTCTTATGCAATGTTACACAATGGGTGCTTTTGGTTCGGCCTTGCTCAGGTTTGCTTTCAGGGCATTTTATGTTATGTTGGATTTTATTAAAATAAATGACTTACTACACATAGAATAATATGCATCCAACAGCCAAGGTCTATATTGGAGGGTCAATGTATCAAGTCCGTCTCTTTCTCTTAGATCTATAGACGTTAACAGACCTACACGTGCACACATCTGTTTTGCTGACACATTAGTGCTGTTTCCTCTCAGCGATCCACTGACCAACTGCCAAAGCTTCATTTCATTCAGCTTCTCTTACAGGATGTGCCTGGTGAGACATAAAACACGCTAGAGTGACAGAACTGGATGCTACAGAATACAGCAACAGAACCTCGCTTTTAACATCGTTAGACTGGAACGTACTGTTAAAAATAATATTCACAACATAACTAATAATTCCCTGCCTACAAGTAGCCAGTCTAGTATTGTCTGTGTGATTAGTATTTTTCTTAAACAGTAAACAAAAAGATATAAAAGTTTATGTAAACAAAAAGATATGCAAATCAAAACAACAACCAAGCAAAGAAACTGGCTTAAAAAAACAAAAAACAGACTTAGACATTGTCCTCTTGTTTTTTTTTTTTTTTTCGTTTTTTTTTTTACCGTTTTCTTCATGCGGTGATGCTTGGAATAGGGCTTATTATTAGATTTGTAATATATGATAATCATGGCCAAAATACATTATTGCCATATTTATAAAGTTTACAAAATAATGATATGAGCGAATATATTTTAACTGCAATTTTTCTTAATACCAGCTTTATGTCCGCTAAATATCTTGAAATTAACCCTCCTTTTGCCAGTGTAGTAAAAGCACATTTCAAACCCTGTGAGTGAGTAACCACTTTCTCAACCAGCAGGAATATTCCATTATAAACTTTGTTTCTATGAGTAAGTCTGTCCAGGTTCAGCGGCCGGGTTCATTTATCCTGGCTGCATCCATCAGGAAGTAACAATTAACTGCCGTAATGCAATCAATCTAATAGTCTTTTAGTTCACCCTGTCTTTATAAGCTTTAACACAGTGTGGAAAAACCTTACAACTGCAATAAGAAAATCAGAAGCAGCAAGGAATTGGAAACCAGTATAATATCTTTTTATAATGAGCTAGTTTCCGAAGCAGCACAGTGAATTTTGATTGGCCCCCGGCAGAAAATGAAATTCTGAATTGTGACCTTTTGGGTACAATGTGGTCAAAATTAAAAATCCAAAAATAAGTCCTCTCCATTTCTTTGCTGTCCATTTTCTCTAAATTGTCTCTCTTGGAGACCAATAACCTGACTTTGCCATACACCAGTGTAGATATTGATAGTGGTATACAAAAACACATTTTAAGGCTGTTCATTATCTGTGTGCTGTGCATGCTTTGTATGTGTTAGTGTTTTTACTGTTTGATTATGAGGCTTCATGCTTTCTGTTCTCCTGCCTTTTTGCACCTTTTGAGGCCTGATTCAAAATGTACTGTTTACAGTATATATATAAAAAAACAGATATATATTATTAGATGAACTATAGCCAGTGATATTCAGCATGGAAAATTAATCATGTTCTGCTAAAGATGGACAGGTCTTTCTATTAATTTACAACTTATGCACATTGATTTACAGTAGCTGCAGAGATTTTCTAGTGTTTTTTATTATTTCTTTCTTTCTTTCTTTTTGTTACCAAGAACCTTTTGGAGTAAATTTAGTGCACTTGAGGAATCCAGAGACAATATCAAGTGTCGGAATGGCAGTTTATTGAGTGCACACAGAGATCAGCCCGGTCTCCAGGGCTCGGCTTATTGTTTAAAGTGGGTAGTGGAAGCTCAAGTGATACGGTACTTGATTTCTCAGATATAACTTCACCCACAAAACCAAATGTCGTTCCAAGAACCCTTTGCACTAGAGTTTTGCAGTTTGGTTTGGTTTTGAGATTAGATGTGCTAGTGGTATGATGCCATGAGAACATGGTGTTTGTAGAGTCATTTCTTTCAGATGTTTTAAAAGGTTATGCATGGACAGCAAGGAATGTATCTCGCCAAACATGAGGACATTTACGGAATGACCTCACAAGAATATACATAGATTATGCAATAAAACAGCTACAGGTATGCTTATGCAATGTTTGCCATGTTTTAAAGCGAGTGGTTTGAGTGTGGGCTGGCTCAGGTTTGCTCATGAGGCCTCAAAGGGTGCTTCAGTCAAACCTCTCTGTTTCCTCCTGAACTTCAAGCGAAGCTCTCCAGCATACAAGCTGGTTCTTACAGGACATAAAGCCTCCTTGCAAACTGGATGAATCCAAATCTGCATGTACATGATGATTATTCAATTACAATAAATTAAATTTACAGAAAAAAAGCCTTTCTGCAAGGATATTTTCAGTATGGTGCTTCTGGATGGCTGGACACTCTGCTAAATTAGTTTGTGATCCAGGTGCAAACAAAAGGGTCCATGTCTTTTCTTTGTTTGTATTCCAGCAGCACTCTCTTTGGGCTCTAAAGTGGAAGTGCATGTCTGTTTTTGCAGTCATGTTTGTACTGCTTTCGCTAGTTTTCCCACTCAGTGGTCCACTGGCCACATGCCACAGTTTCCATATGTTCAGCTGCTCTTGGATGATGTGCCTGATACACAGGCCCAGACAGAACCTGCACATTTTCAGAGCTAATTTTGGGGGAAAATATGCATTTAAAATACAGTCAAATGTGTTAAATAGAGCTGGAATTGGCAGCTGAAAGCAAAACAGACAAAATATTGAACACATTTAATTCGTCTGGACCTAATGGTAAGGAACAAACCATGTGTCACTTTCAAAAATGAATCAAAATTTGAACTGAACTTTTGTATTGTATTGTTTACTGTTAACAGAGACATTGTGCAAATGGTGCGTTTGTGGTTCTGAAAAATAATTTTGAGGAAAATGTAATTTTGAGTTCTAATTCTAGAGCTCATTAATTTTCTAGCTTCACTGTGATCAAAAACTCAACTGGGAAACATCACAATATTACAGCCTGCAGTCACTCAGGAGTCCTAACCAATCAGAGGCCAGCTAACAAATCATTGGCTTGGAGAACTGGGAGTCTGTTAACCTATGCAGAGTTATCGGGCTACACCTCGTTGTAATTGTACAGGGCCTTGGGAAAGGGACATTTCTTGGATGCACCTAATGATGTATGGTGAGGCTAGAGTGCTGGAAATTGATCAAACGTGAAGCTGCTTTGCTGTAGTGTTAAGTACAGAGTCCAGCGATCTTGTTCTGAGAATCCCGGCACAGCATGTTTCAACCTTCAAGCTCAGTGGACCAGGTTCAGGAAGTCTTTGGGACCCATTCCTACCTAGTGCGGAGGAGCAGGAAAGCTCATGCAAGCTCTGGGCCAAATGGACATGTGTAACTCAGAATATCTCAACATAAATACACACAAAACCTCTAAATATCTACTGTGATCTCCTCTCACTCCACCACACCTCTATCACGCCGACCACCTGTTCACCCCCCCTACCTCTCCCTGCACCTATCGGTCCTAGTTTTTTGGGTGGTGTGATGTCAGGTTTTCTTGTGGTGGGCTGTTTTCGACAGGTCCAGACAATCAGCGTGTTTGTCAACGTCAATGTGTGATTTTCAAACTCTTTGTTAACGGTCAGGATTATAAAGGAAGATATTTTTATGGTAATTGTCGCTGGTCTATTTTACTATATATTTATGTAATAAATATGTGACTCAATTAACAACCCGGCCTCCCTGGTCTGTTTTTGCTGTTATCCTGTACAGTAGCTCCACACTAGAGTTCGTCCAAGGTCGCAGGTGCAAGACTCTTGATCTGCGAGAACATCGCCTGACATGTCGGTTATTTTGATATCACTCGGCATAAACTGTATCCCTCCTAAAGCACTCGATGACAAATCATCCCTCTGAGGACCCAGGTTGCGATGTTCAATGCATGCCAAGAGCGAAGGGAGCGTAACTGCCCTTGGTTGAAGGGGAATTCAGTTCATTAGTCCTCAGCACAAAGGCTTGGCAACTGTTGCGGGTTGTGACTAGGGTTGTCAAAGAGCCAGTGGCCAAAACAGTCTCTGTGGATGTCGATCTTTACATATACTCATTTACAGTCCGCTCACTTCTCATCAACACTCTACTTTCAGTCTATGCTCTCTTCAACAGGGTTGACAGCTTACTGTATAGAAAGATATTAATCACAGATCATTTATGATAGTGGAAATTATGAACTGTACTGACTGACATCAGAATAAAAATGTTGTGTGAGCATGTGTATCTTTCTGATGCAGTCATTAATAGATTTGTTCAGTTAGGCAATCTTTGAGCAAAGCTTTCTTTATTTGCTCATACTTGAATTGAGTGCACTTTTCTACAAGGTACGGCTCTCTTTTGTCCCATCTTTCTATTGTACTGCAAGTAGTCTCAAATGGAAATGTGTTTCTCATTTAGTATTTTCCTAACACTGTCTGTACATTTCTGCTTTGATAATGCGTATCAGCCAGTGGCGAAATCTTTCTTTCTCCGCATGTTCTTTTAAACTAGACCAAAAGGGCCTTAAAGGTCAATCTTTCACCCAAATATCAAAACTGTGATATCATTTGTTCATTCTCATGTTGTATGGCATATTTGTTATCTAGCAGAATGTCCAAGCTGTTTTGTTAAACAAGGATAATAAGATCAGTGTTTCACTGATGAACTAACTCTAAATCTTTAAAGAGAAGTTTACATGACAAGTTTAATCTTCACCTTAACACGCAACATGTGGATAGGACAATAAATAAATACAGATTGATTCAATTAAAGTGATAGTTCACCTGAAAATTCTCTAAATCTCTTAATTCTTTCTTATATTCCACTTTAGCAGGATTTTTCCACTCAGGGAAACAATAAAAATCCCAATTGTTTCTTCGAAAGAGGATTGAAACTAAACAGAGATTGAAAGAAACCTTTTCTTAAGTCTTCTTCTCAAATTTTTTCTAAAGTTTTCTAAGAGAAATGTTGGACATACATTTTAGAGAGCCGTACTTACTCTGTGTCCTATAGCCTGTCTCAGTTTATCATTTGTCTCTATTAGGTTTAGGGGGAAAAACTGAGACCAAGTTTATTATAAAATGAAATCTATCTATCTATCCAAATAAGAGGTTTCGGTTGCACTTTATTTTACAGTACGTGTACTAACATGTACTTATAGTGTACTTACAGTGTATTTATCTAAGAAAGTTCTGGTAACACAAGGTAACTACATGGGGTGGGGTTAGGTTTAGGGGTTGGTTCAGGGTTAGTACCTAGTTATTACATAGTTATTGTAATTACTATAATAAGTACATAGTATGTACATGAGGAACAGGACTGTAAAATAAAGTACTACCGAGGTTTCTCTGGAGAATGTCATCTGAACAATTTCGTAACAGCTGACACTTTTATTCTGATTAATTGAGGAAAAGCATTACAGTAAATTGCGCTATCAATGTTAATTAAATCTAATGATCAGTTAGCTCATATCACATCAAACCGTGCCAGTTAATATTATTGGTATACTTTGTTTTTAAATTCAATCTGCCATTTATTCCAGCGGCTGTGATAAAAGGCTATAAACTAGTGGTTCCCAACACTGGCCCTGGAGGCACCCCAACATAGCACATTTTGCATGTCCCCTTTCTCTGACACACCAATTTCAGGTCTTGAAGTCTCTACTAATGAGCTGATGACCTGAATCAGAAGTGATTGATTAAGGAGACATGCAAAACGTGCAGTGTTGGGGTGCCTCCAGGACCAGTGTTGGGAACCACTGCTATATAGCATACTAGCCAAGACAACTTCTTTATTTTTACAGACGTGACATGATGCAGCTTTAAGCTCAAATCTCCTGCGAAAACCTACCCGTACCACTCAAATTAGAAAACCATTGTGAATCGAGCTAAAGTAAGGTGATAGTTTTGAACACTAGCTGGTTATGTACCTGCTCAAAAATTGATTTTGGATCATTTTAAACAAAACAGTTATGGACTGCACCTTTAATATAGTGAGAATTGGTACCTATACTAAAGTGTTACCAAACATTTGAACATAATTCCAAACTTTAAATTATGACATAAATATTAAGTACATACAGTGTGCATATACAGTGGGTATGGAAAGTATTTAGACCCCCTTAAATTTTTCACTCTTTGTTATTTTGCAGCCATTAGCTAAAAATCAGTTAAGTTATTTTTTTTCCTCATTAATGTACACAAAGCACCCCATATTGACAGAAAACAACAGAATTTTTGACATTTTTGCAGATTTATTAAAAAAGAAAAATTGAAATATCACATGGTCCTAAGTATTCAGACCCTTTGCTGTGGCACTCATATATTTAACTCAGGTGCTGTCCATTTCTTCTGATCACCCTTGCGTTGGTTCTACTCCTTCATTTGAGTCCTGCTGTTTTTTATTATACTGATTGGACTTGATTAGGAAAGCCACACCTGTCTATATAAGACCTTACAGCTCACAGTGCATGTCAGAGCAAATGAGAATCATGAGGTCAAAGGAACTGCCTGAAGAGCTTAGAGACAAAACTGTGTCAAGGCACAGATCTGGCCAAGGTTACAAAAAAAATTCGGCTGCACTTAGGTTCCTAAGAGCACAGTGGCCTCCATAATCCTTCAATGGAAGAGGTTTGGGATGACCAAAACCCTTCCTAGAGCTGGCTGTCTGGCCAAATTGAGCTATCGGGGGAGAAGAGCCTTGGTGAGAGAGGTAAAGAAGAACCCAAAGATCACTGTGGCTGAGCTTCAAAGATACAGTCAGGAGATGGGAGAAAGTTGTAGAAAGTCAACCATCACTGCAGCCCTCCACCAGTCGGAGTTTATGGTAGAGTGGCCCGACGGAAGCCTCTCCTCAGTGCAAGACACATGAAAGCCCCCATGGAGTTTGCTAAAAAACACCTGAAGGATTCTCTGGTCTGAAGAGACCAAGATAGAACTTTTTGGCCTTAATTCTAAGAGGTATGTGTGGAGAAAACCAGGCACTGCTCATCACCTGTCCAATACAGTCCCAACAGTGAAGCGTGGTATAAGCGTCATGCTGTGGGGGTGTATTTCAGCTGCAGGGACAGGACGACTGGTTGCAATCGAGGGAAAGATGAATGCGGCCAACTACAGGGATATCCTGAATGAAAACCTTCTCCAGAGTGCTCAGGACCTCAGACTGGGTCAACGATTTAACTTCTAACAAGACAATGACCCTAAGCACACAGCTAAAATAACGAAGGAGTGGCTTCACAACAACTCGGGGGCTGTTCATGAATGGCCCAGCCAGAGCCCTGACTTAAACCCAAATGAGGATCTCTGGAGAGACCTGAAAATTGCTGTCCACCAACGTTTACCATCCAACCTGGAAGAACTGGAGAGGATCTGCATGGAGAAATGGCAGAGGATCCCCAAATCCAGGTGTGAAAAACTTGTTGCATCTTTCCCAAAAAGACTCATGGCTGTATTAGATCAAAAGGGTGCTTCTACTATATACTGAGCAAAGGGTCTGAATACTTGTGATACCATGTGATATTTCCGTTTTTCTTTTTTAATAAATCTGCAAAAATGTCAACAATTCTGTGTTTTTCTTTCAATATGGGGTGCTGGGTCTGAATACTTTCCATACCCATTGTATTACTTATTGTATTCAAAGCTACACTTAGTATTTTCCTTTCTCTTTGGAGTGTTACAAGCTCTTAGTGCATAAAGAAGATCTGTAAAGTTGCAAAGACTAAAGACTATTCTTTATCAAAGTTAAGACTCTGCCATGCCACCCTAAAACGGTTCATTCAAACACCCCCACGTCTATGTCATTATGTGGAAATATTTGCATAATGCTGCTCAAATGTTCACGGAACGAAAGGCATGGTTTCTGTAACAACAGTTATTGTTGAAGCAGCCATGTCAGGGAGATGCTGTGTGTTTCTAGGCGAAGGCAAAAGCACTTTATTTGACCTTCTGAAAGTAGATGCTTTTAGGAATCTTTAAAATTACTTGCAACAGAACCGCAATGCATTTTATGGATGACCGTTTCCTGAACCTAGGAGAGGAGGTCATTCTGACTTTGCTACGACAGTCTGGAGCTTCTGAATCAGCTACTGGATAGGTAAAAAGGTAAAAGTAAAAAGCATCCCACAACTGATCACATTCTACATGGACTGTCTTTACAAAACAGAAACAGACAAGTATCTCATGACCTCCCAGTTTCATGCTGACTTGCTTATAATACACAGAAACTGACTGTGATGCATCCCCACTCTGTCTGTCTGTCTCCCTCCTCCCTCCCACACACGTGTTTATAACTGCACACGTATAAACCCATTATGTAAGAACCTCCCTCTCTCTCCCCACATTTCCTCAGCTCCACTCACGAGGGTCATGTGAGGACATGCACCGAGAGGGAGAGTCAAAAGGAAGAGGGAATTGGGGCCTCCAAATCTTCTGCTTACCTCTACACCGCAAAAATCACTTAGTCATAAAGTCATTTTCCCTTGTTTTCCAGTAAAGATATTTAATCATTTCCATCATTAATTTTTTTTTTTGTAGTATTATTGGAAAACAGGACAAAATTGCTGCTGATTAAAAGAAAAAATAAATGCTGAACAATATTGTAATAATATTTCTGTTCCCCTCCATTTCAACAAGCAAAGGGAGCATGATGTGACATATTCTGAGAGTAAATGTGTTTCAGAGGTGTGCTTTCAGTGAGAGATTTCAAAAGAGGATAAAAACAATAAAGAGGCCACTTACTAGAGCTTAAACTGCTGGAGAGGTGAAGTTTCTCTGCACACTCATATAGAAACACAAGCTTAATTTGAACCAAATATGAATAGAACTACATGACCACACTAGAAATCCTATAAAACCAGTGCCGTCTCCACTTTTAGAAGCACTTCCTGACTATCAGGGTGTTTTTGAATGGCTGTATGGGAATATTCTGAACAGTAAGGAGCTTAGGCGCAATGGAGGGGGGCCGAGGCAAGGGGGAAACATGTAGGGATGTTGAGAGGCAGACAGACTGGGGGAGACGGGAGGTCTTAGGACTGGGTCAAGCCTTTGGGGATGCAATGGCTGTTACACGAGGAAGGGCAGACTGTGGACAGTGTCAGGTTACGTCATGCCTGCCTGCACTGGGTTATGCCTCTTATATAATATGAAGGGAAAGAGAGAATTAGAGAGTGTTGTTCTCTTTCTGATGCTCATTCTTAAACCTGCTTAGTGCATCCGTCGTTGGTTCACGAGAAATGCAGTAATTGGTGCTGATCTATTATACAAGTAAACCAGACGCCACTGGACCGCATACATGATCATGAAGAATTAAAACAGGAATAATCCACGTGCTTTGCTTCATATACGCTTGACCATGGCACTTCTGAAATGAGATTTTGGGATAAACCAGTATTTGAATCCAAAACTGGGTTTCAGTACATGCCAAGTTCCTCTGTTGCTTACTGTAACAGTCTGCTCTAAAAGTGGATTTGAGGACATACTGGCCACATAAACCCCTTAAGCTGAAAAATCCCTTTCGTAATAATTGTGCCGGTATTTGCACTAAGGGTTTTCTTAGCTTAAGCGGTTTGTTGCATCTGGCTGCTGATCTTGGGAAGAGTCTGAAATCAGGACTCGGAAGGCAAAGCCTGTTTGTATTTCCCAGAATATTAGTTTGATGTTAGTGTCATCTAGTGGTTACATTAGGGATCTTCTGTGATGAGAACATACACCTCAACAAACGATTAATTGGTCCTTTTTTTCCCATTAGGATATCTTATTCCTTAAATCAAAATAAATTTACATTATCATTTAGCTGATGCTTTTATGCAAAGCAACTTACAAATGAGGTACTTGACCAACTTGAAAACAGGTCTAAAAGAGATGATTCCTAAAAAAATATATTCCTAAACCTTTTTTCCCCCTTCTGTGGAACATAAGATATTCTGAGAAAAGTCTCGGAGGGTTTGTCCATACAGTGAAACTGAGTGGTAACCAAACCATTATTCAAAGTATTTTCTGTTGTCCCTTACGAAAAAGTAGTATACTTCAAGTTTATTTTACGAAGTATACTTAAGTAAAGTTCAAGTTCGAGCCAGTGTCTCTTGCTTGTTTAAAAGACATCATTGACAAAATGAATCCATCTGTTTGTCCCACAGACATTATTTCCCCAGGTTTCCTAAAAAAGGTTTTTGACACCCTTGGTCCTAAAATACTAATGATTGTAAATAGTAGTCTCATTCATGGAGTTGTACCCCTACATTTTAAACACGCAATAGTGGAACCACTGATGAAAAAACCCTGGATTCATCGGTTCTTACTAATTTTAGACTCATTTCGAAATGTCCATTTCTTTCCAAAATATTGGAAAAAGTTGTTTTTAAACAATTACTGTCCTTTCTAGACTTGCACGGTTTGCAAGAAATGTACCAATCTGGTTTTAAATCACTCCACAGCACAGAAACGGCCCTGTTAAAAGTTTATAATGATTTATTATTGGCCACTGACACAGGTAACTATGCTGTTCTTATGCTGTTAGATCTTACTGCTGCTTTTGACACTATAGATCACAATATACTGATCTCTCGTCTTGAGCATTGTGTTGGTATAAAGGGTGCCGCGTTACAATGGTTTAGATCTTATCTGGGTGAAAGAACTTTCTCGATACGTCTTGGGGAATTTGTGTCTTCTACTGCATCTCTTGTATGTGGAGTCCCTCAGGGTTCCATTCTTGGACCCATTTTATTTTCCTTATATATATTACTTTTAGGGTCCATATTTAGGAAACATGGCATCTCATTTCACTGTTATGCAGATGACTCGCAACTCTATCTGCCTTTAAAACGAAACAATGCAAACTCTATAGCACCTTTGTTGAGATGTCTTGAGGATATTAAAGCATGGCTGGCCTCCAATTTCTTAAAGTTCAATGAAGATAAAACTGAAATCATTTTGTTTCGACCTGGTGGTACCATCAATACCCCTGATGTAGATCTTGGCGACTTAAAGTCATATGTGAAGCCCGTTGTAAAAAACCTAGGTGTTTTAATGGACGGTGACTTTAAACTAGATAAACAGATTAATTTGGTAGTTAAATCGTGTTTTTATCAGTTATGGCAATTATCTAAAGTCAAGTCATTTGTATCTTTTACTGATTTTGAGAGGGTCATCCATGCTTTTATATCATCCCGCCTGGACTATTGTAATAGTCTCTATGTAGGCATTGGTGAGGCATCTCTAAGACGTTTGCAGAGGGTACAAAATGCGGCTGCACGTTTATTGACAGGGACACACAAGCGAGACCACATTACACCTATATTAGCTTCCCTTCACTGGTTGCCAGTTCGTTTTAGAATTGATTTCAAGATTTTACTTTTAGTCTTTAAATCATTAAATAACACTGCTCCTAAATACCTCTCAGATCTATTACAGCCATATGCTCCATCCAGAACACTTAGGTCTGCTGGGCAACTGCTTTTAGTCTCCCCCAATGCAAGATTAAAGAGCAGAGGTGACCGTGCCTTTGCAGTAGCGGCCCCGAAACTCTGGAATAATTTACCTTTGTACATTAGGCAGGCATCTTCACTTGCTGTTTTTAAATTACATTTAAAAACATATTTGTATAGTACAGCATATAACACAGTATGAGAGTTACCTGTTAGGAGTTCTTTTAAGTGTGTGTTATAAATCATTATTGTATTTATTGCATATTTTATTGTGTTTTTATCTATTATATTTTATTTCTTTTTTATGCTTTTTAGTTCTGCTGTTTACTTTATATTGTATGTACAGCACTTTGGTGAACACCTGCTGTTTTAAAAAGGTGCTCTATAAATAAACTTTGATTTGATTTGATTTGAAGTATATTTTTAAGTATACTTTATGTAGCAAGTATACAAATATCAGTGTTCTATTAGTATACTAGTAAGTGTACTGTTTCAATACTCCTTGGGATTAAATTGGCCCACTTTCTAGTATATAAAAGTATACTTTAAGTATAACAGTAGCAAACATTGAGTACACAACTAGTTTACCTCTATGTTTGTAGTTTATATGGCAATTATACTAAAAGTGAACTTATAGGTACACGGATAGTTTACTTATTAAATGCTTTGTACACTTTGAAGTATCGTCTCAGTAAACTACTAGTTTTCTTTAAGTAAACTTTACATCATACCACTATGTCCCTATTTAGGTTTTAATTTTGTTACATGAATGTCTGAACATACAAAACATCCAAAAAAGAACAGGGTATCAACTTGTAAAGTGTTTTTTAAACACTTTAATATGTTTCATAAAAAAATAAAGAAATAACATTTTGAACAAAAAGCTGGAAAAAAAGATGAATTGGAATTCAGAATGATAATCGAAATGTAGATGAAGTCAATCAACGCCCCAAAGCTTGACTGTAATTATGACATTTTGTTCCATAATGTTACAGTTTTGATGCTGTTTTTCACACCTTCTCATTCAAAGAGTTTTCTTTATTTTCATGACTATGAAAATTAAAGAGTCACACTGAAGGCATCAAGGGCTATTTGACCAAGAAGGAGAGTGATGGGATGCTGCGCCAGATGACCTGGCCTCCACAGTCACCGGACCTGAACCCAATCGAGATGGTTTAGGGGTGAGCTGGACCGCAGACTGAAGGCAAAAGGGCCAATAAGTGCTAAGCATCTCTCGGGGAACTCCTTTAAGACTGTTGGAAGACCATTTCAGGTGACTACCTCTTGAAGCTCATCAAGAGAAAGCCAAGAGTGTGCAAAGCAGTAATCAAAGCAAAAGGTGGCTACTTTGAAGAACCTACAATATGACATATTTTCAGTTGTTTCACATTTTTTGGTTATGTATATAATTCCACATGTGTTAATTCATACTACAATTTTCATAGTCATGAAAATAAAGAAAACTCTTTGAATGAGAAGGTGTGTCCAAACTTTTGGTCTGTATTGTATAATATATATATATATATATATATATATATATATATATATATATATATATATATATATATATATATATATATATATATATATATATATATATATATATATATATATATATATATATATATATATATATATATATATATATATAGTAGGTCTTTGCAGACTTAATTGCAATAAAAAGGATTGAGGGTTTAATTAAGCTTCAACTGAACATCCAATTTTTTGGTAAGAAAAATATTATACAATGAAGTTTGTTTAACTTGAATGTACATATTCAGTAAATAATGTAAGCTATAAAGAGCTTCATTTGCTCAGACAAAATGGATTCATCTTGACTATTTTTACTAACCTTTTATTTAGATTTTAAAATATTTTGAATGATAAACACAAATATTCTTATGTTTAAGCCACAGTTTGCATGGCCATGTCATTTTATTGGCAAAAATAAAACAGATTCCTCCATATACAAGAAGATACATGTCCCAGAAGACTGTTTGTGGTGAAATCAAAGGGAAATGAACACTTCTACATGAAAAGTGGCACAAAACCACCAGTCAAGAGGTAGAAATACAATTTACAAAATCTAAAGTGGTCATGACTAACATTGTGCATTCACTGTGTCAAAAAATAAAACAAGAACACAATTATTATTCATATTTAATATAATAAAACCATATCTAAAACTCTTATTCAGTGTGCCATGCCTGTCTCTTTATTGGCATGCTGTCACATACAGGCTCTCGGTCTCCGTCTTCACTCCGAGGTCTCACTGGCAAGGCCACAGTGCTCTGAGATCCAGGTAACCTCTGAGCGGTGTCAGCGGAATGGCAGGTCACTGAATTCCAGGCCCTGCGTCTTGGGACACCCCATTTTCTCAGATTTGGGCTGTTCATGCTTCCATCTAATGCAGAAAGTAATTTCTTACCTAACTGAGCAGCAGGCCCCATCAGGGAGGACTCTGAATGTGTAGCACGGCAACGTGGAAGGGTATTAATGACACCTTGAAGAGAAGCTGGAGTGTGGTTACATTCCAAAACAGAGGTAGATGGATGTGGAGGGAACGGTGGCAGCTTTGGTGTTGGATCACGTCCCTCAAAGGCCACCTGCTGAGGCTGAGCCTTTCTTCTCTGGTGAATTCTGCTCTGGATTTGCTGAAGTTGGAGCTCAAAGTTATAGACTTCTTCGGTCAGCTGGTTGACGCGGTCGAAACCAGCCATGAGACTGTCAACACAGGGTACCAGGCGATCCACATAATGGTGAAAGTTAAAACTGCCTGAAATGACAGATGAGTCGGAGGCCAAAGAAGAGGCAGATGATTCCTGGCGAGGACTGATGGGACTGAGCGGGACAGAGCAGTTGGAGGCTTCAGAGCCCTGGGAGGATCTAGAGGGAGGAGGAACCATTCCCTCAAACTTGACTCTGTGCCTAAACTACAAAGAAATAGGTTTGTTTATATATGTATATATATATATATATATATATATATATATATATATATATATACACACACACACACACACACACACACACACACACACACACACACACACACACACACACACACACACACATACACACTCTAAGAAAGTTCTGTACAGTGTTAATATGAAGGTATTTTCCATTGATTTTTCACAGGTGTTTTACCCATATTTTGAAGTATGCATTGCATTATATTGTGTATTAAAGTTACAGGTGATGTCCATAAACGTGCAAAGATCAAAAATACAGTAAAACAGTAATATTAAAATAACAATTTTCTATTTTAATATATTTTAAAATGTAATTTATTCCTATAACTGAAAACAGGCCATTTCTCCAGTGTCACATAATCCTTCAGAATTATATAATATGCTGACTTGGTGCTCAAGACACATTTCTCATTTTTATCCATATTGGAAAGTTTTTGATGCTTAATATTTGTGAACTGTCAGATTTGATCAATATAACGCATCCTTGTCATATCTGGCTGTTGGTTACATGCACTACCATACATGTCCCATTTAAAAATTAGATTTTTATATATCTATTTTTTTTATGTAAACCTAAATGTCCCTCTATAAAAAATGCTTATTGCCTTTTAGAATAAAAAAAAACAAAGGAAAATTGGGGTGGGGGGATTATCTATAATAGTCAGACATGGTATTTGTACCTCTTTGGTCTTGCTAAGCCCCATCCATAGCTTGAGGCGTTTAATGAGGAACTGTACCATCTCATAGTCCTGCGGCTCCATGGATGGTCTGTAGATGTCTGCCTGTACCATTCGGTATGTTCGAATCAATAAAGCAGCACATAAGCGCCCCAGTACCCAAAATCCAATGCCCACAGCAGATAGGCAGTAGAGAGGTCCCACCACAGGATGATGCTCACAAAGTCGACGCAAACCCATGTGGCCCCTTAACAAACACAGCAGAGAGGAACTGGCCTGCCCTAGGGTCCTAAAACCCTCTACCGAACCTGAGAAGAGCTGAAAGAGATGGAGAGGATGACTTGAGCTGTGTTTGAGGAGCGAAGAGAGTTTGAGAAGAAAAAATACAATGCAAGAGCAAATGAAAAACAAAACAAAGCAAACAACAAACAAAAACACATTTTACCATGATGCCTGTGTGGGAGAACAGAAGCAACAGGAGGAACAGCAGGAACACCACGCCACAGATCTGAGGGAATACTTGTCGAATAACCCGTCCTAACACCAACCATCGCCTAACAAACCGCAGGATCCCCACCATCTGTGAAAAGATACCTCTGAATTGCGATTGGTCACAAATTTTGATGTAGTTCTTTTTTTTATGTTATATGCATAATGCTGTTAATGTCTTTCTTTTCCATTTTCTTTTTTATTTATTGTATGTTATTTAAAAATTTTTGAATTGCATTTAAGTGATTAAGAAATTTTTGCTAAAGTTGTAATGTAAAGCAAGTAGTGACAGATCTCTTCTTCTGTATTGTGAAGTACATTTGAGTAAAATGGATCATTGAAAAATAAAAATAAAAATGCATCCTTTGTTAATCTGAATGGAGGCAGATCTGAATGTTAGCTTGAGGTCAAATTTAAGAAAAGGGCGAGGTTTCACCAGAGAGAAGTCTGTCGTTTCACCAAAAGATCCAGTTATTTCATTTAGAATAAAATTACATAAAAAAGAAAGATAGGAAAGAATAAATCAATAACATGCGTTTAAGATCACTGCCACCCATTTAGAAAACGGATCATGCAATCTTTAACACATTTTTGCAGCATGTATTGGCATTTCATTCAGGGATGCCAATTTAGTTTTAAAATATTCCTTTGCTTTAGGGCTAATACCTTTAGAACCAAGAAGGTTAATAAAATTGCTGAGAGCTGATTGGACTTTCTGGCCAGTGTGGCAGCACTATGGAAGTCAGCAAAGCAGGAGGGCCTGGAGCAATGTCTGGAGATGAAGGAAGCAGTCGTGTAGAGGAAATACAGACGAAGAACAGCTGCTGCTAGCGTCAGAAGAGCTAACAACGGCTGAAACCAGTGCCAGGCTTGCCTCAGGTATTGACTTGGCTTTCTGATCAAGGCCCATACTTCAGTGCTCACAAAGCACAGGGCAAACAGCAGTAGCAGAACCTAGTAAGAAAAACAGCTGTTAATATGACTACAGGAAGACAACAGATCCACAAGATTCTGTTCAAACTGAATCTGAACTAGGAGAGCCAGTACCGTCAATGTGACGTGTAAGCCTGGACCAAATAATGAAGAGACGTGAAAAGGCTGGATGGAAATGAAAAAAAGGATTCTGCCTGTCGGTGTTTGATCCAGGAGAATAGAGACGGGTGCCAAGATGCTTGTCTGTTTATGATAGTGAGTGAACTCAATCAATACTGCCTTTGTCCTGTCACAGAAAGAATCAAAAATCATGGAGCTGATGAGCATGATGGGTCTCGTGTACTAATGACTCTATATAAGTTCCATACTTGCAGCACGTGTGAAGAAAGGTCCTTAGTACAAGTCTGGACATTTAGATAACAAGGTTTTATTCTGTAGTGCTATTTTGTGTTTGCGTGACATCATACCCTGTTGTTATCCACTTTGCTGTCTGTAAGCCTGAAAGAATCTGACGCGTGGACTCACTGTTGTTCCCAAGCACTACTTCCTCTGTCTGACTGAGTGCACATGATGCACTCTTAGTCCTCGGCCTTGAGAGAGGACATTGTGATTATATGCCAGAAGACAAATGCATTCTCAGCTGTTCAGGCTGCATGACAACTTTCACACACTAAAAGTCTTTCTCCTTGTGTCCTGTTATGTCTCACCATGTTGAACGTGCTGCAGTGTTCTTGCTGTGTGTCGAGGAGCTCTGGTGTACAGGGTTGGCATGTGATGAAACATTAGCAGTCAGCGTCAAAGAAAGTCGACCGGATTGGAACTTGTCTCTGATGTTTTGGGTGCAGACTTTGAGGAGGAAAAAAAAATCAAACTTATATTTATATATGTTTTTGGCAAACCAGCTAGATTTGACCTAACAACGTAAGTCCTTACAGTCTTGAAAACGGACTTTCTTCAGTCTTGCAGGGCCAGTTAAAGAAAGAGAAGGGTTTTCAAACAGGTGTGATATTAACCTCGCATCTACCCATTGTTCCGCATCCATCCATCTATGAGGAAAAAAATGTTGTAACAAAATGACTTTCACTGATTCATGACAATTTTCAATTCATTTTGTTAATTTTATAAATTTTTAGAATATATATTTTCTTCCATTCTTTGTGCCCTTGTTTTGTAATGCAGTCTCTTATTTTTCTATAGTTGCTTGGTTCCTGTTCCAGTTTCCTCATGTCATTAGCCTGATGATTGCTGGCTTGTTTCCTGTGTTCATTGTCTGTTTTTGTCATGCATGTTTCTAATTCATGTCTTTTGGTCAGTTTTTTTTTTTTTTTTTTTTTTTTTTACTGTTGTCTTTTGTGCTTTTGTTGTTATTCTAATACACTTTGCATTTCTAACCAATGCATCTCTTTTTCTAGCTAATTTTAAATCCGTTTATAAGGTCTCTCAGATTTCTAAATTAGGCAGAATGACTAAACTAAAGGAAACACTGGGAGAGGAAGTGAATGTAAAGAGTCTGACTTACCCTGATAATGCACTGAGACTGGGCTGGCCTGGTAAAGCCGTGGTCAGCGTCTGTTTAATAGCCGAGTGAAGCCGCCTGCTGTTAGCCTCATGAACATATTCTTGGTAGTTCACCATCAGAACCACCAACAGGAAGAGCATATAAACTAAGCAGCTCTGATTATCAGCGTAAAACATGAAAAAAAAAGACCATTCAAATGAATATTAATATGCATTAGAGTCAGAATGCAGGAGAAATCCAGCTGTTATAGGTCTCTGAGGACTAAATGTTGAGTTGAATGGATTCATCTGTGGGTCTAAGCTCACCCTCATTAAGGCTTTAAGTGTTTTCAGCTTCCGTGCTTCCTCTTTAGCCTGCAGCAGGCCGTATCCACAGAGAGGATGCACCTTATCCCCAAGATCCTCTTCTGTCCTTCTGACTTCTGTCTCCTGAGCCAGACGGTTCTCTACCTCTGGGTCCACCGGTTTCACCACAGCAGCCAGATATAGTGCCTGAATACATATCTGCAGAAAAATATCAGAACATACAAATCTGCATCTTTCAATTTCTTCAAATCTAAGGAACAGCACAAAATAGGTTTATAGCTCACAGCAAATGGTTCCAACAGCAAGGCAGAAGTGAGGAAGGCTGACAGGGCAGACACCAGCCACATGAGAACCACAGAGCTGGAAAACCTGCTCCCATATAGTCCCACCAGAGCCAGGCTTGTTCCCAGCAAAACAGCCACCAGCAGGTGAACCATACGCAGAACCCATGATGGAAGAAACAAGCATGGTACACCACGAACCACTCCTGAACAACAGAGGTTTACACACAGACAAAACCATTAAAATGATACACATGTTGGTTATATACCTTCTATACCTTGGTTATATAATTTCTCTCTCTCTCTCAATATGCATGCACTACTATTCAAAACTTTGGGGTAAGTAATAAAAAAAAATATATATATATATATATATATATATTTTTTTTTTAATATTAATATTAATATTTGTTCTAATACTAAATTGGCCAAATTGGCCAGTAAAGACAAAAATTAAATCCGCATATTAGAATGATTTCTGAAGGATCTTGTGACACTGAAGATATTGTCATTAAAAATAAAATACATTTTAAAATATATTAAAATAGAAAATAGTTATTTTAAGTTGCAATAATTTACAATATTGCTGTTTTTACTATGTTTTCATCAAATAAGTGTAGCATTGGTGAACATAAGCGACTTTAATAAACATTAACAAAAATATATCTTACTAACTCCAAACTTCTGGTGTTGTGAGGGAATGGCCACATGTTCACTCATGGACACAAGTCTAATTTGCACAACGTGTAACAGCATGTGTCTTACCACCTTTCAGTATCTCAAGTCAAAATATCAATTCTGTCCCTGTGTACGGTGTGCGCTCACCAATGCGTGTGTTAGAGATGGTGCTTATAGAGTCAGGTGGGAGACTAGGGAGAAATGTGCTGGCATCACTGAGCACTGAGAGTGAGGAGGAGGACTTGTGAAAGCCAGGTTCAGATGTAGGCGTATCCATACTCAGATCAGACCACTCACTACACAAGCTGTCCTGGCTGAAAAACAAATGTATGTGATCATGTCTCCTGGTTAAACTGTGCGTGGGTCAGTGTGAAATGTTCAGTACAGAACTCACGTGTCAGACAGGATGGTGTCGTTGGGAGTGAAATGGCCACTGTCAGATGCTTCTGGCTCCAAGGAAAGTGTGTTTGAGGGATCCAGGTCTGCAGTTATAGTTCTGAGATCTTCCTCTTAAAAAAAGAGCAAATGGGAACATATAATTCACCTAAAAACTCAACAATTCTGAAATCGACTATTCATGCTCATGTTGTTCCAAATCTGTATGATTTATTTATGCCTTCTGAAAACATAACAGAGCCAGTTCTTATTCACTTTTATTATATGAAAAAGAGTGCTAAAAATTATTTTGTGTTCCGCAGAAATTCATACAGGTTTGGAACAACGTGAGTAAATGATAACGGAATTGGAAGTGTTTCTTCAAACCTGAAGACTTGATTGGCTCTAAGGTGTTGTGATCAGAGGTCGGAGTTGACAAATGCAGTTGTAGAATTGCTTTTTTTCTCTTCAGAAGGTGACTGGTTCCTGTCAGCTCAGACAGGTCAAAGATACTGTCACATGATTGCCAATGATCCATTCTGTAAAATATGCAAATTACAGTGTATATTTACATAAACCATTTAAAGGGACGTAGTACTGCAATTTCACGTAGAATAGATATGGTACCGGTCATTCCCAGGATCTGGAGTATTCCAGAACTCTGAATCTAGTTTCTGCAGGGAATTCTTTGAGGGGGGAAAAAGACGCAAAGACAATATGCAGTAAATGGATTCATTTAGGAAATTAAGCTTGATGACTCTCTATAAAATCAATCAATTAAACATGGGAATGGACTTTCTCTCACAGTGAAAGGAGATGGTCCGTCATAGATGGAAGAGTCGGGGCCGGTTGGCAGTGACAGGAAAGATGAACAGGAGAGATCTGGGTGACTGAGGAAAACATCCATCTCCACAGTATGAGACACAGGAGAGGGAGGCAGAGATACCGCTAATGTCACCTTCAACACAATCCACCAGCATTGTACTATGAGTGTGGGTTTTTCATGAATGCACTCTTCCACCCAAAAGTTTGGGCTCATTAAAGCTGCTATGACATTAATAATTTGAACAGTAGTTTATAGATTATATAGACTGCGATATACACCTTGCTTCTGGTGTTTTGGAAGAGAAATCTGAGAATGGTTTGGAGTGGGAACATCAAAGCTGCAACTGTTATTCCAACCAGAATGTTCTCTGCATTCATCACCATCTGGGTAGAGACCGGGCCGCTGCAGTCGGAACAGTAACAAATGTGAAG
Organism: Carassius auratus; assembly: GCF_003368295.1. Lineage (NCBI taxonomy): Eukaryota > Metazoa > Chordata > Actinopteri > Cypriniformes > Cyprinidae > Carassius > Carassius auratus. Next base: position 8,385,559 of record NC_039279.1, on the reverse strand, counting down.
AATGTGAAACCCATTTGTTTTGAGAGGAATGAGAGGAAATTCATTCATTTGTTTAGCTATGAATATTATTCGTCTGTGCCATTAATCAATAACGAATACTTCTGTAGCTCAGAGAAAAACAGAAATTGCTTTGTTTTACAAGATGTAATTCCCTGCATCTACACGGTAATCTATACGAGCTCAATCTGTTATCCATGTCTTTCGAAGGTCAAGTCTATTACCTGCTGCCCTTTCTGCCCACTGCTCCATACCAAACTGCCCCAGCTGCCAGATAGAGGTGTAATAAGAGGGCGCAGCAGGTGACCCTCTGGGCTCGGCTAAAGTGGCTGTGGGCCGGCCGTTCCCATAATGAAATCCATAGATGGTGCTCTCGAAGGCCAAACAGTAACTGGGAGTGTAGGATCCTCTTAAACTCCTGCAGCTCCTGAGGACCTACAAGGATCATAAGGTTATGAATGGCAAATATGATTTACGCTGTACTGCATATGTGTATACTTACAAGATGCTAAAATAACTTTCTCCACCCTTCCAGAGTTCTTCTCATTCTCCACAGATAACCAGTCTTCTACCAAGAAGAAGAACATGTTATCTGTCTGTATGTCCCAGACTATCACATGTTTTAGGTACCAGGATGGGTCTAGGCCTGGAAAACAGAGCATTGTTTATGAGTATTTGTGATTTTAGAAAGACAGAAGAAAGCTTTTCGCAGCCACTGACCTGTATTGTCATGCCAGATGCGTATTTTCCAGATCTCTCCGAGACTGGCATCTGTTTCCACTTGGAAGTCGTCCAGGCTGTTCCTCTGGAACGCTCCTTCTCTTTGAAGGTGACGTGAGCCACTTTTATTCAGGCCATACAGGCTAATGCCAACATGTGCAGTGGTACCTGATCAATTCAATTGTTTGTTGAATTTTATGAGGTCAGTTAATATTTTTAGCATGTAAATTAAAGGTTCTACTCACCAGACCCTTTTTTCCAGCCTGTTTTGACAAGAACCCTGTACTGGTAGTGACCATTCTGACCACACAGAGGAACCCAGCTAAGACGTAGACTTTCCAGGTGATCCAGTTTGTGAGCGATAAGACCAATCAGCAGATAAATTAACAGCAAGACTCCACAAACTATTCCCACCACCACATTCCTCACCGGCTCCTCTGACTGGTGACACAAATAATGCTCATCACTGATCTGTTATGTTACATTTTGTTAAGATATGCAGAATATTTTATATACAGCATTGTTAAAACATTTGGGGTCTGTATTTTTTTTTTAAATGTTTTTTTAAAGAAGTTATATTCACAAGGTAGCATTTATATGATCAAAACTGTAAAATATTATTATAATTTAGAATTTTTCAATTTTAATAAATTGTGAAAAGTACTTTTTCAACACTGACTCCCACTTACCATTACAGTCATTTCATTATATAAATTAAATAAAAAATAATAATAATGCAATACACACTACCGTTAAAAGGTTTAGGGTAAATGAGATATTTAAAATGTTGTTTAAAGAAGTCACTCACCTCCGCTTTTTAATGAGATTAAAACTAAGTATGAAAAATATGACATATTACAATAAGAAACACATGCTAATCGATTTTAAAATGTAATTTATTTCTAATGACAACGTTTTCAGTGTCACAAGAAATGCCTTCAGAAATCATTGTAATTAATATTTGATTAATTAATCATTGTATTAATAAAAAGTGAAAAGAACTTCATTTATATGGAAAGTGGAAACTTTTTGTAACAACCTAAAAGTCTTGTCACTTTTGATCAATTTCATGCCATATTGCTGAATAGAAGTATTAATCTCTTTTGAACTTTTAAACAGCAGTGTATATTCCCTGTAATGGTGAAATTATGTTATATCTTTAAACAAAATGGCATACAGGTGGCAGCAGTAGAAGTGCTTCAGGATGGATGAAGAGGCTGGCTCCAAACATAGTGAGGTGATGTGTGAGGCAGTGGGCAGTACGGGGGCTGCTGCCACTCAGAGGACTCAAGCCATCACTGCTCCAGCGCCTCTCATCAACACTGAAGAACCGGCACAGCATACTGAACACACACACTGACACCGACACGTCCACACCGCTGATGCTACTATTCAACTTCACAAGCAGGTCTTTGGCAGAGCCATTCAGGCTGTGATTTACGACACAATGATACACAGTTAGACTCATTTAGACTAACACAATATTGATCATGACTAGTTTCAATTAAATTAATTAAGGAAAGAACAGGAAGAACTTACATTGGTGTAAGGAAGATGGTGTGCTCCAGTGATGGAGTCCCAGCTGAAAGAGAGAGCCTGAGTTCCTCAGAATGAGTGTGTTCAGACAGCGGATGAACGGGTCGGTCATCTACAGAGATCCATACTAGTCCAGAGGCTTCCTCACCAGCTCCTGCTCCACAATACATAACACAGGTTTATCTTTGGTAACATTAGAAATGTCTTTAGTTTTACTTTTGATTATTTTAATGCATCCTTGCTAAATAGAAGTAAAAAAAAAAAAAACTTGAAATACTTTAAAATTATAATATAATATAATGTGCACTTCTACATGTTTTATATTACCGTATTTTCCGGACTATAAGTCACACTTTTTTCATAGTTTGGCTGGTCCTGCGACTTATAGGCATTTGCGATTTATTTATCAAAATTATTGATTTGCATACTGAGTTTTTTACACTGTTAAAGAGTTGGATTCCCATGCTAAACATGGACAAAGTTTCCAAAATTAAGTTGTACATTTGAAGGAGTATTTTTGTTCCCAAAATACTCCTTCCGGTTTGTCACAAGTTTCGGAAAGTTTTTTTCGAGTATGGCTCTGTGTGACGTTAGATGGAGCGGAATTTCCTTATATGGGTCCTGAGGGCACTTCTGCCGGAAGAGCGCGCCCTCCCATATAGCGAGGCTGAGCACAAACATTTCACTGATCAGAGCGATTCACTGATCAGAGCGAGAGCATCGCGAAAAGTCACAAAAGAAGTGTGTTTTTGGTTGCCAGGGCAAGACAACCCTGCACAGATTACCAAAAAAACAGCATTAATGGACCAGTGGATGGAGTTTATTTTTACAGAGCATCAGCGGAGTTGTGCAAGTGTTTTTGTTTGTTCCCTGCATTTCGAAGATGCTTGTTTTACAAACAAGGCCCAGTTTGACGACGGATTTGCGTATTGTTTATTTCTTAAGGATGATGCAATCCCAACGAAAAAGGGTCACGATCGTGTGTTGGAACCGCAGGTGGTGAGTAAAACTGCTTCAAATATCTCTGCCTCCTTGTTAGTGCGTCCCCTCCCATGCCGGAGACCCCGGTTCGAGCCCCGCTCGGAGCGAGTCGTTGCTGCTGCTGCTCTCGTTCAGTTTCAGCCTCGGGATCTGATTCTGGATCATAAGTAAACTGCTGAATCTGACTGTAAGCCATGGTTTGTATTGGGTGATGGTTTTTCCCTCCCGATAATGTCACAGCTTCCACATGCTCTCAACGCAAAAGCCTACTGGCGCTCGTGATTCTTTAGCTCCGCCCACACGCCACGCCTCCAGCCGGTCGTCTTTTTCCGGGAAAAATCAGTACAGACTATCTTTCTCTTATGAATATAATAAAACTAAAGACTTTTTGGAGTTATGAAGGATGCAGTACTACTCTATAGGTACTCAAGATTAACGGGATATTGAGTGTAAACGAGCATTTCATCCCCCCTTTAATTTGACATGAACCGAGAGAAATGAACCAAGAGAAAACATTACCGTCTACTGCCGCCAGAGGGCGCTCTATGCTGCTCATTGCTTCTGTAGTCTACACTGAGCAGCATAGAGCGCCCTCTGGTGGCTGGAGACGGTAATGTTTTCTCTTGGTTCTAAATGAATGGGATTTAAAGTCCAGAGCGACTTATATATGTTTTTTTCCTCATCATGACGTATTTTTGGACTGATGCGACTTATACTTAGGTGCGACTTATAGTCCGAAAAATACGGTATATTATATTATATTATATTATATTATATTATATTATATTATATTATATTATATTATATTATATTATATTATATTATATTATATTATATTATATTACTGAAATCTAAAGATGCACTGGCTAGTGTATATTACCTGGAAAGAGGCTGAAGTTTAACGCAACATAGAGGCCAGCTCGAGGATCTGTGTCCATTGCTCTGACTGTGAAATTTACATTTCCCTTGGGTGGCAGAGTAAATTTCTTCCATAGTAACCTCTCATCTTCCATCTCTTTTTTGTGTACAGTAAATTGTATCGCAGCATCAGGTGTCAGGTTGGCGATTGAAATGGGCTGCCCCTGTGGTGTAGCAAACTCCATGGCTGCAAGTGCAGTTGATATAGCAGGTTCTGCAGCTGGAATAAATGGGTTTTCGTCACCCTCCATTTGCAGAAGGATCTGCAGGACCTCTTGTTTTTCCTTCTTTAGTTGAGAGCTCAGTGCTGATGGGATGTGAAACTGGCAGTGGCTAAGGGGATCTGTGCACAGGAGGTCTTTAGTAGGGTCACCCCGTACGCCCACCGCAGTGATCTTTGGAACAGAGAGAGAGAGAGCTTCTTCTCCACTCATCCGCGACAGCATTAATGAACGCATGAGCTCTAAAATCTGTCCCAGTGCTGAAACAGCTGTCTCTGATGTATCCACATGCTTGAGGCCTGAATTGTTCCTCTGCGTCTGATCAGCAGTCAGTGTGCTGCCTGCAGTGAAAACGGAAGGATGGTTAAGCTACGATTCACTTACAACTTCAGAGTGAACCTCTGTTATCATACTGAAAATGAATTACTTAAAACAGCCAGAATGTTCCTCCCGGTGTCTGTGGGGTTGATGTCACCCTGTCCTGTTTGTTCTCTTATAACTTTGATCATCTTCTCTGTGACCTTCAGCACCTTTGCACGGCAGCCGTTGCACTGCACTTCAGAGGGAACCACCTCCAGACAGGAAAGCACATTTTACAGTTCATCATTTGCATTCGCAACATCACATGTGACAATACATTGCTCTTATAGCACTCCTCATTATGCACATTAGGCAATCTGTATTCAGTGACAGGCCTCAGCTTTTCGTATCACATTATACTGGATCTCTAAAATGATGACATACTATGTGTCAGGCTATGATTAATGTTTATTAATGCTATATTGTCCATAAGCTTTAATAGTTAGATATAAAAAGACTTACTGTAGACTGGGCCAAAGCTGAGCTGATCAGAGCCGCATCCTGTAAGGAGGAGACCGGCAGAGACGCTAGAGCCTGAATGACATTTCCACGTATCTGAATCCTGTCCTCCAACTCTTCAGCATTTGTGGATGCTAGCTGTTGAAGTAGTTGATTTTGAAACCATTTTTTTTTCTATTTTTTATAAACTGTCTTTAATTTAAAATCATGCTTACTATGATTCCATGAGTATTTGAATTTTATTTTATTTTAAATCTACGTCCTAAAATGCTAATTTGGCATCTGGTTTGCTACCACAAATACAAATCCAAAACTGAATTGGAATTTTAAAAGCATTCTCTTTGAACTTATGACCTTAATTCAAAGTTATGAACATTTCAATTGAATGTGTATGTTTTTTAATTATTACTATTATTATTTATCAGTTTCATCCATCCAGTTTAATACTATTTTAAAATAGGATGATTCTGGGTACACCTTTTAATAAACATCCAGAGAACTGGTTTTCGGGCTATCTCAGTTACCTGGTTAAGTTGGCTGCTCAGGGCAACAGAATATTGAGTGATGTCCTGAGGGTTGCCTTGTTGTCGCAAGGCCCATAACTCTGATTGGCTCTTATTCCTCAACCACTCTGTTGTACACTGCTCACTCAGAAGCACTGTCAGGTTCCTGCAGAAAATATCAATTGTAATTTTGGAGTTGTGATTTTTTGTCAAATTTGATCTGACTATATAGTACAACTGCCCAGCAGCTGATTGACTAACTTTCTTGCTGCGATGACTGATGCCCCCATACTGTCTTCTACCAGCACCAGCACGTGAATAACAGATAGTTTTTCCTCTGTGCTCAGTCTACCCAGTGGCACCAGGGAGCTAAACGTGCTCTGAGTGCCTCTGTAAAGGGTAATCAAGGGACATAATGGTCCAAAATGTTCACACTGTGCCACCTGCAGTGAAAATATCAGCTGTGCTGAGTCACCGTCATCATCCATCCACTCTGAGAAAAAAATAAATAAATAGCAAAGAATGCATCAATCTGCAGAGGCATTACTTGGGTGAGAAATAAAAGGAAAAGAGAAATGACACTACCTGAGCAACTGTAAGAGACCATGGTTTCCAGGAAATGAAGTGAGCTGTCAGGTGATAGAGTGCAAATACCCCCGTAGGGAGGATGGTTGGAGACTAAGGTGATGCTTGCTGACCCCCAAAGCCCAGAGGCTGGTTCAGACACGTTAAGAGTAAAGGTGTATTCTCGGCCCTCCATTATCACCCCTGGTTTAATGACTATTTCTCTCCAGAGACTTCCTGTCAAGGTAGTGACCTCATTTAGTGATAGAGCTTCACCTTTCTGATTCTCTGCAGTCCACCTGTACTGTAGTTGAAGTGTTTTAAAACATTATTAAGGTATGTGTGCAAGAGTGATATAGAGACTTAATAAAGTATATGAAGTTATTTGAAGGTGCATTGTGAATTGAATACCTGTACAGTTTTTTGACATGAAGAACAATGACCAGCCAGTACAATGTGATGGCTGTGCCTCACGTGGAAAGACAGCAGGGAATTACAGGAAACACACTTTACAGTCACAGGTAGCAATGTGGTATTGTACACGGTAACCTGCAAGAATAAAAATAGCTTACACCTCGTGGTGTGGATGCAACTACCCCCCCCCCCCAAAAAAAAAAAAATTGATGAGAGAATATTGGGTAATTTTTTTTTACATTTTTGCATGAACTATACCTTTAACAGAATGTCTCATAAGAATGTGAGATAGAATAAACTGTAACATTACAAATAATTTTTATCTGTCATTTTTCTTTATTCTATGGGTAAAAATTGTGTAAAGTGAAAATCTGAAAGAAGACAATTTGATATTTTTAAGAATGTTTCAAGTGCTTCTGTGAAATGCTAAAGGCAAAGTGAAGTAAAATAAGGGAACACTCACCAACTGTGATACAGAGACAGGTTGTCGTTCATTTTTGTAAAGAGTGAGAATAAAGTGGTACATTCTGTCTGGCAGCAGTGCACTTCTAGGAAGAAGCAGTATACTTCCATTTCCTGGAATTTGTTGATGAAGCGTGGAAACAGCTGAAGGTAATGGTGTTGTGTTCTGCAAGCACAGAATACACCATCAATTGAATGTTTATGTGAGTGAATCAAGCATTTACTGTATTTGTGAAGTACTGTACCTCTATAGTGTAACCCCACTGGAACTGAAACAACTCTATATCATGCTTCTCTGAATCTGGATCAAAAGACTCAGTTGCATCCAAAATCAGATCATACTGACTTGACCAGAACCTGTGAGAACCACCTTTAATCACAGGCACCAACTCACTGTGGACCACAGTAACCGGTACGGTCCTGTTCTGCTGTAGAGGAGTTCCTCGAAGTTTGACAGTAAATGTCAGACAGTAGTTTCCCACTTTCAGAGAGTGCTTTGGCAGAGAAAGAAGCGGTGTTGTGACATCCACTGAATCATTTAATGACACCTTGTCCATTCCTGAGCAATCTTGGCCCCTGTGGATCTCCCAGAAATAATAGGCTTTGTGTGTAGCACATCCGTTGAAGTCCACTCTTGCTTCAAAGAAACTTGATCTGGATTTTAATAGTATATATTGTTCTTTCACAATGTAGACGTGTGGCTGGGTACACTCCAGTTTTTGTACTTTAATTGTCATTTGAGTGGAGACCTCACTTATGTTGTTGAAAGCTGTTAATTTCACAACAAACTCACCGGTGACATTGTATTTGTGAACTTGTCTATTGGATTCTGCAAGCAGGACTCCTTCACTGGCATCACCAAAATCCCAAAGGAATTTAAGATCGCTGCCTCCATCTGTGATGGCTACAAATGTGATTGGATAATCAATAAAAGCTCCATCGTGGGAGGTAAAAAGCTTCACTTTCTTCACATGCTTCTGTATTGTTGCAATACTGGTCAGGGTCTGTGAGCAGAAGCCATTATCAGCTTCCACTGTAACAGACAGGGATCCATTAATGGAAGGTGTGAAGTGAACAAGTTGCCCGATTTCTTGAGAGGACTGGACTCCATTTAATAGAAAAGTCCAGTGGTAATTGGCTTGTGAGCCACTGGACGCTCGAAAACTGATGTTTTTGGATGCCTCTAAGACAGCAGAGCAACATCCAATCAAATGCAGACCTTTAATTCTCTCCACAACTCTGACAATCACTGCTGCAGTTTGGTAACTGACTTGATTTGTAGCTGTTACTCTCACAAGGTGGTTTCCGACTGAAAGAGAAGAGGTGGTAAAATTCTGCCACGTTGCCAAAAAATAACTTGCATTAACAAACTCCAAAGAAAAGGACACTTCACTTCCTTGGGAGACAGATAGTGTGAAAGTAACCAGATCGTCCTCACATACAACATTGCTGCTAGCCGTAAGTAAAAGTCCCTGGATGGCGTCCTGAACTGTAACTGTATATAAAACTGTTTGCCAGCTAATGTCATTTGAAGCATTAAGTGAGATACGGTGATCTGCAACATCTTCGAAAGAATAGCTAACAGTTTGATTGTCTGCGAGAACAACAACAGTGTTGTTGTGAAACATTACGACCCATTCCCAATGCAGGACATTTCCTGTTCCTGCAGAGCCACGGAGCAACAGGTGGCTATTTGATGTTACAAAAAATGGTCTGAATTGTCCATTTATCTGAAAGTCCACTTTAGAGATGTTCTCCTGAATCATTAGTAGCTTGGTTGCATCATCAGACCCAAACACATTCGAGACCGACACTCTGATCTTGACCGTGCCTATAACTTTAAAAACATGCAGAACATAAGGCACATCTGATATTACGGGACTATTTGCAGAATCCAAGAACCATGAGTACCGAAGGTCTGTTCCTGACGACACACTCACTGATATCCTCACTGGCTTTCCTTTGGCTACAGCATTCATTGGCGATGAAATACTCAGACCAGACACAAGCTCTACTGCTCTCAGTGAAAGGTTGGTATCTATTGATCCAAGAACATTGGAGACTACCAGCTTGACGTGCATATCCCCAGGGCTGTTTGTAAAAAGTGGAAAATGTTTGTTGTTACTTGCCATTCTTTGGTTTGCAGTCCACTCATAGGTCAAGTTAGAACCACGTGTCACTGATGCCGTCAAAAGTACGGTCTGATTTAACAGGAAATATCTTCCAGACTGTAGCGCTTGAGATTTAATTTGAACCCCTAGTATTCTTTCTACAACCTCAATGTGTGTTATGGCTTCTACTCGACTGACAAGATTTTGTGCTGTGACTTTAATCTGAAACACCCCTGCTTTAGGAAACACATGCATGAATGTGGACGTCCCAGGCTTTGGAGGTGATGAAGGATTCACAGTCCAATAAAACACAACATTTTCATTAACATCAGTCTGAGCTCTTATCAGTATATTTTTTCCAGCCTCCACAAATGGCTGACTGGTATTAACTATTACGTATGACAGTGGTGCCTGCACCTCAATCTCTATGGACACCGAATCTGAACTTATTACATTAAATGCGGTGGCCGATACACGAAACCGCCCTGGAAAACAGAAAATGTGCGACTGATTCTGACCTTCCTTTATGAAGCCATCGCCAAAGTCCCACTGAAAAGAAGCTATTTTACCAGGAAGCTCAGCCCAAAAGTAATAGGACTGATTCACAGTCATTGCATCATTGTTACCTTCATATTTTATGGATAGATTAGATAGAGGCCTTTGAACTGAAATGGTTGCTTTTGCCGTTCCATTGCTGACTTTGTTATGGACCTGCACTGAAATGTCATACAAACCCTCCGCTTGAAAGACAAAGCAATGGTGTGACAGGCCTTTGACTGGGACTGCATCACTAGAAAGATTTTTATACCACCAAAACTGATAATCTGTTACTTTGGGAAGCACAGAAACATCAAAGCATATTTCCTCATTCACAGCTACAGCACTCTTGGCTGAATGCAGAGTAACATCTGTTATTTGAGTTTCAACACATATGCTGGATTCATAATGGGCCGAACCCAACAAGCTATGAACATTTACACCAACTGTGTAAGCTCCTGAATTTAGAAAAGTATGAGTGATAGTTGTATCTCCTTTAACAACAGACAGTGGTGTGCCATCTCCAAAATCCCAGTCAAAAGTCAAAACTGGAACGTATCCTTTGACCAATACCTCAAAATTGATCTCTGCTTTACTCACAATGCAGTCTGTTGGGATAATTCGTAAAATTAGCAAACGATAGACATCCACATTGACTGACCGGTGTTCTTTACTCACAGAATTATAAGCAGTAACCTGAACAGTGTAATTTCCGAGAGACTTATAAATGTGACTGGCTGAGCTTCTGGTGTGGTCTTTAAGTATCGACCCATCTCCAAAGTCAAAGGTCCATTTTAGATGTGATCCTGCAGATACTCTGCCACTGATTTCAAAGGTGCAGTTCAGTTCAATGGAGCCATTGTAATAAAGCTGGAGACCCGAGACAGCCTCAACTACCTCCACTGCTGTATAGTTAGTCAAGATCGACAGGGTGTTGTTGGCATGAATGGTGACATTGTATGTGCCGGGTCTTTTATAAACATGCCTGACTTTACTGTAATATCCTTTCACTTGATCAGAGTCATCGCCAAAATTCCATGAACAAAGCACTCCATATGAAGAGGGCCATAGTGAGACCTCAAAGAGGATAGTGTGGTTGACTTGACATACAGTAGGAGATGATGACACCAACAGTCTTGATATTGGAGTCCTTATTTTAACAGTTACAAAAGTTTCACTTTGGTCATATTGGTTGTAAGCCTTGATTTTAAGTGTGTAGTCACCTAAAAAAAAAAAAAAGTTTATTTTAGTGTGTAATTTTTAATCATGTTTTTTTCCCCCACTTAAAGGTACCAGTAATTTCATGTTTCTTCAAATTCTGTCAGATTTAGGGTTTTGCCAGCATCAAGTAAAAGCAAAAGGTTTCAGTTAATGATGTATTGCAATCAGTCTTGATTAATTTATTCAATAATTATTCATTCTTCTAAAGTACTATTCATTTCTTTAGGGATACAACTTTTAACAATGACTAAAATGCATTATATATATATATATATATATATATATATATATATATATATATATATATATATATATATATATATATATATATATTAATATATATATATATATATATATATATATATATATAGTACAGACCAAAAGTTTGGAAACATTACTATTTTTAATGTTTTTGAAAGAAGTTTCGTCTGCTCATGAAGCCTGCATTTATTTGATCAAAAATACAGAAAAAACTGTAATATTGTGAAATATTATTACAACTTAAAATAATTTTTCTATTTGAATTTACTTTTAAAAAATAATTTATTCCTGTGATGCAAAGCTGAATTTTCAGCATCATTACTCCAGCCTTCAGTGTCACATGTAACATCCAGTCTATCACATGATCATTTAGAAATCATTCTAATATTCTGATTTATTATGAGTGTTAGAAACAGTTCTGCTGTCTAATATATTTGATGAATAAAAGGTTAAAAAGTATTCTAATAATATATTTTCTTTACTATCACTTTTTATCAATTTAACACATCCTTGCTGAATTAAAGTATTGATTTTATTTAAAAAAAAAAGAAAGAAAGAAAAAAATTACTGACCAGTAGTGTATATTGTTATTACAATATATATATATTTTTTTATTCATCAAAGTATCCTAAAAAAGTATCACATATTCTGAAAAAATATTAAGCAGCAGAACTGTTTCCAACTTTGTTAATGAATCATCATATTAGAATGATTTCTAAAGGATCATGTGATAATGATCCTAAAAATTCAGCTTTGCATGACAGAAATAAATGATAATTTAAAGTATAATACATTTCAAAGCAATTATTTTAAATTGTAATAGTATATCACAATATTACATTTTTTTCTGTATTTTTGATCAAATAAATACAGGCTTGATGAGCAGAAGAAACTTCTTTCAAAAACATTAAAAATAGTAATGTTTCCAAACTTTTGGTCTGTACAGTATATATTAGGTTAATAACTATAAAACAAAAATGCATAATAAAAATATGTATTTTTTTTTTTATAAATAATTATAAAAGTAAATCGAAATAAATAATTTGAATGTATTTATACCTGGAAAAGAAAATGTATGATGGATAGAATCTTGCAGATAGACATATTTGGCACTTCGGTGAAGATATTCTTCCATCTCTAAAGGAGCGGAAACTGGGTGACTGACAGATGCTGTATTATCACCAAAATCCCATCTGTAGAGATAAATCATTTAATAATATAGCATAATGGAGCATTATACATTCAGAAGACGTCAACCTTAATATCATCATTTCAACTCAATTATAATTCAGAGACATTAACCTGATTGTAACGCCTATAGAGATGTCAGATTTTACTTGAACTGTGTAGCGAGTAGAGGTGTTTACAGCAATGGCCTCTGGCATGGAAATTACTGCTAGGTCAGTTAATGGGGTCATCACATCAGCTGTGAGCTTCACCTCACTTAACTGAGAGCTCACGGGGTTATTTGCCCTTACCTAGAGAAGAGAAAGCAGTAAAGGTCTGAAGAAATTATAAACATGAAATCATTCATAACAAAACCTGAAGCCATGATTCTCATTTGGTGGGTCGTGACTTCAGAAGGGGTGACAGGGTCATTGGTTGCAGGAAAGCAGCAATGCTAAATGCAAATAATAAAATGCAGATAATGTATAAAATAAATCATTCAAAAGTAGCTTAAAAAAAAAAAACACATCAAAGTGGACATCAAAGGTTGTGCATCCAAATAAATTTCCAGTATTTTCACTTCAAACTAAGATACATATGGATTTTGCCACTACCAAAAATTATTTTGTGGGATGAATTATTGGTTGCAGAGAGAAATTCAATGAAATTCAACATTTAGGAACCAAATAGTCAATCTTTAAAGATAAGCCTATGTTAAAGTTAATAGTCTGGCACTTTTTTACAACAATATTTCAGTTTCATTGTTGCGCAAATGCAGTTAATTGCAATATTTAATACATTTCAAAGTTTGATTTGAAAAACTAAAAGATTATTGTCTTTGGTTTTGAAGCAAAACCAGCTCAGAACCACTAATCTAAAGGACCTGATAACCTGGATCACTGTATCATTGCATTAGGCTCAGTACAAAGGGGTTTAAACTTGTACTTAGAAATAGTTCTATTATATTAACATGTTTACCTTTAGCTTGTATTCTGATGGCTTCTTAAAAACCAAGCTGTAGGACTCTCCTGTGTGTGGAAACTGGACCAGGTCATCAATAACCCAAGTATACTCTACTGATGAGCCTGTGACTACTGAAGCTGTAAACAACTGTAGTGAGAGAGAGAGACAGAGACAGAGTAACAGAAACAGAGTAAGCACCTTATTTAAAATCTAGTATGACATTTTAGAAACCTTTTCTTCAAATACCAAGTAAATAATCAAATCACAAAGTGAGCACAACAAATTCAAAATAGGTGAACTTTTGAGTTATTTTTTTTTCACAATGACACACATAAGAAAATTGATACCTGTGGTATGTCCACTAGAACTCTGTTGAAGCCCTCAGGCTGGATCCTCAGTCCAGTTACAGGAATATGAGACACAACTCTCACACTCAGAGTCTGGGAGTTCAAGCTGTTTGAAGCCATGATATTTAGAATGTGTTCCCCTTGACTAGAAAGCTTCATGTATACATGAGAGAACCACATGTCAAGAGAAGCCCTAACACACTCTCCTTCAATCTCAGGTATCTCAGCAGGGCAAGAAGATACAAAAGGGACTCCGTTCTTAGACACAGGGTCTGACCAGGAACTGGTTGCGTTTTCTCCTGAAATGATCTGGATGACAATGAGGGTTGGGACATTGACAGCAACATGCATTTGGTTGTCCTTGTCAAGCTTTGGATACAAAACTTGCAACCCTGTGACAGGACTCCCTGCTTTGATTGGACTGTTGCTCTGTGAGGTGCTTGGTATTGCTGAAACTCCAAAGTGTGGCATTGTGTCCTCGTAAATCACCCGGAGGTCACAGACCAGTTCATCTAGCCATTGGCCCTGTCCCGGTTGGACGGACAGACCCCCATCTAACCAACCCCCCCAATCAGGCCCATGCAGGGAGAGGAAACTCTGGCGCCAGGATGAGCTGGTAGCGGCAACACAATGTAGAAATTCACCTGCTCTTCTAGTGTGCTGCAGTGCCAGAATGTCATCAGGATAGACAGTGATATGTTTGTCTTGTACTATAACCTGCATAAACACAAAAATATATGCCTTTGATTTTAGGTCATTGTCAAACTTTATACTATCATTTCAGTTAATAGCTGTGAAATGGACTCTGTTCTAAATTCCTTGAGCTTTCTAAGTAGAAAATGAATTTGCGTCATATTTTAGCATAATTAAGACCCCTAAAATAAGTTTAATAAGATGGTGAACAATTAAAATTCCTGAAATAAATTTTTTTGTATATTCGGGGTTCTCTGATTTTGATCAATTGTTACCCTGGTGTTTTGTGAATGTAATCAAACTGAATTTAATAATAGACCTAACAAGTATGCCTTAAATTCTTCACTTTACAAATGTTCAAACCCTTCAGCTTTTAACATTTAACAACCCTACCCTAATCCACAAGTTTTTATTTTGATGGAATGCTGGTGAAACACCCTAAACTTCTGTCCACAAAAATGTTGGAAATTATGCAAATGTATAAATAAGGTAATCTTGGCACACACTAATTACCAAAACGGCCTTTAAACTAATGTAAATGTAAAGATGGAGTTCACTGCTTGACTTGAGTTGCTCTGAGATGCTGAAAACACCGGCTCATGAGCTGCTTGTGTGTAAATGAACACAGTGTCACTCTTTACTCTGCAATTATTGCTATTTTTATGTCTCGATTATCGATTTTAGTGAAAATGACCTTGAAGGACTTCAGTATTAATATTGCTGTAGTATTGTTGCAGAGCTTATCTTGTTGCTAGGTCTATTTTAGTTCAGCCCAATTAATTATTTTACTTTGTGGACATTTTAATATAATATACATGTTCGAACTGTAAAATACTTATTATAAATGAGTTATTAATAAAGTAATAGAAATAATTAACTTTTTTGTTTATTTTGCCTACTCATGCTTTTTAGGTTTTGGAAAAGAGTCAACAAGTCAAGTGTTGCCACCTACACTGATGTGTGTGTGTTCAGAGCTTGGGGTCAGTGTCAGTGACATGTCTGCCATCAAGTGGAAGAACGGTGGCGTCGCAGGGTAGCGGGGAGGCAGGGGGAATACATGTCCTCCGTTAAAGGAGTGGTAAGGGCTGCATGGACTGGTGACGGGCAGACAGATCTCCAGCAGGTGACACCAGTACTGCCCACTGGCACAGCCACCGGTGGTGTTGCACATGGGCATCAGTGAACAGCAGCTGAAAGGGTTCAGGAGAGAACTACAACCTGAGAGAGAAGATGTTTTAGAAATTGTACATCTTGACCTGATCATTTGATAAACTTAACAATGTATTTCTCATTAGTGTTTAATTTGCTCACCAGGTGGTACTAGGTGATGGCTTGGACTGCAGTACGGCCGTAA
Source organism: Carassius auratus (assembly GCF_003368295.1). Classification (NCBI taxonomy): domain Eukaryota; kingdom Metazoa; phylum Chordata; class Actinopteri; order Cypriniformes; family Cyprinidae; genus Carassius; species Carassius auratus. The sequence goes on along the minus strand of NC_039279.1, from coordinate 8,369,770 downwards.
GATTTGCACTCTAGCAAAGGTCAGCTGATCACTTGGCTGCATCACCAAATCCAAAGACAGGACTCGACCCTCATGACTGAACCAAAGACCCGGGAACAACATAATCTGTGCACAAAACAAATGGCTTTAAAAAACATATTAAACTGTGTGTTTTTATGTTTTTGTTTTGTGTTTAGGGGATAAGGTTAGGTTAAGGGGATAGAAAATACAGTTTTTACAATATAAAAACCATTACTCCTCTGGAGAGTGCCTGTAACCACATACAAACATGCATGTGTGTGTGTGTATTTTAAACATGACTTATCAACAAACATTGTTATTAAATCACATGACTTAACATGCATTTTGGTCAATTTTCTTTAAACACATACCTGTATGCAGAAAAATTAAAAATGAGCATATTCTGCATAATCTTCATACATCTTTGTCTAAAATTATTCATTCCTTTTCTAACAATCTCTCCCATTGCATTAAACGCTATGGGGTAAACTCCTGGTTACTCTGAATACTGAAGCCTGGTTTGTTCACGTTATAGCTGCTATATAAGTTGGCTCTGAGCACCATTTCTTCAGAATTTTTCTTGAAAATCATCTACCTGCCTGGACTCTGAAGACAAAGCAAGGAGCTGAAAGCCTGCTCACTGTAAAAAAGTCCCGGCAGTGGAAGAATGCCTCCAACAAGCACTTCCCCTTCCCACTTCCCAACAAGCCATCTGGCAACAATAAGACCACATTTCTATGTAAATTTCCTGCAAATTTCCAGTGACATTATTAAAAATGTTGCACTGCGAGTGTGACTCATGCAGGGAACCCTGACTGAGATGGGCACGGTGAGTGTGTTGCTTGCCAGGTCAGCGCTCATTCTGAGGCTGCATTCATTCGGACAAAGTGCTCTCACTGCAAGAGCATGAGTTTAGTCTTGTTTCGCTCACAAGTCGCCTTTTTTCATCAAGGCAGTCCTCCCCAGTCTGCTCTCCTGTTTCTTCCCTCCCAGGATCCTCGATGGAAGATACAGTGGGGCAATGGGACTTAACGATCTGGCTCAAGTGATCTCATTCCGGCTCTGCTCCCAAGTTCTTCACGCTCCCCACAGCACCTTGACTCGCCGGTGTATTTTACACATGAGGATCAGCACCATTTGTCAACTGCAAGCCGCTTGATCTCTTTCGGCGGGTGTAAGGAGGAAGTTGTCTCTGATGACTCCATCTCGCTGACAGCTTCAGATGCTAAGAGTGGGTGTGTTTCGGGCAAAGACCGACACACTCCCTGCATAGCAAGCAACAGGCTGGCTCTGCACTTCAGACAATGTTTTAAAAGGTTTCTATTTCCAACAAATGCAGTAATTTTGAAATTTATATAAAGAATCCTGAAAAAACGCATAATGGTTTTCACAACAATTTATAACAAAAGTGTTTTCAGCATTGATAGTGATACAAAATCAACATATAAAAATGAGTTCTGAACGATCATATGACACTGAATACTGAAGTATTGGCTGCTGGAAACTCAGCTTTCCCATCACAGTAATAAATTAAATATTAAAATATATTTTAAAAGAAAATCTTTATTTTAAGATGTAATTATATTTCACAAAATACTGTAACTTTTCTTTTACTGTATTTGTGATTGAATAAATGGAGCCTTGGTTAACATAACAGTTATAATCCGATAAAACCATACCAACCCTGAACTTTTGAAAATTAGTGTATCTGTTACAGTATAATTTTCATTAGCTTAAATAAATATATATTGTCTTAAACTTTAGATTTCTTGACTAACAATTCAGTGAGCTTATTTATTTATTTTTACCTCAACCATTTGTTGTCCTGGGTCTGGTGGAGAGGGTAGCAGTTGTATCTGGGATACGGTGTATATGCCTGACATTAGTGGGACACCTGCCACATAGCTCTCCAGCGATGGTAAAGACACTTTAAAGAAAAAAGTGAATTATGCTGCTGTCACCTCTGATAAAGAATTTGTAATATGACTTATATTAACTGAATCCAAGCTGTAAATGACTCAAATATAAACAAATGTATGATGTGCTTTGACACCCCCTGGCTGCTAGCATTTTATTTACGTAAATAAAGTTGTATAATGCTGGGTTCAGTGATTATAAATTTGTAATAATTAAATCATTATACTTTCCCCCCTCTTTTGTCTTGCTTGTGCAAAACTCACCACTTCAGTAGTATTGAAGGTAAAGGTTAATGCTAGTGTGTTGTTTGAAGGTATACAGGTAATCATTTGCCCATCATGATTATTTGTAATTATTTATGTAATTATTTGTTTCTATGATGATAATGATAATTTGGATATTGTCATTTTCTTGTCTTATTAGTTGGCTTACCTGATATCTTTTTCTCACAGATAACGAAATTTCCTTTATTACATTGTTCATTCATCCACTGTCCAGAGGCCAAAGCCATTGAAGTACATTCCTTCATCTCACTGTCTTCAGTATCTAAATCTTGGAATGGACCCTGTGCCATTCCATTTCTCAACCAGACCCCAACCGGAGCTTTTCTGGAATTTACACAAAGTATATGTAATGTTTATACATTAAATTTACACTTTTAAATATTTATGTTGGGAAAAAAGGCAATTATGCCTGCGAAAACCCTATAAAATCTTGTGATCTCTTACAGTTGGAATGAATTTTGAATGAAGGTTTGTACAATCCCACTGTCCACCAAAGCAAGTTCTCCTCTCTCGTCTCTCTGGCAGATGTTTTTTGCTTCTAGCCATGTTGACTTAAATGTGGGCATCCAGTAGCAGCGTAAACCATCACGGTCAATTTTTGCCCCCTTTGGGCAATAATATTCTAGTGGAAAGCGTGAAATATTACAAAAACATTGTGCTGATATTAGATGCATCCACAAATAGAGAACACAAGTCACGTAATGTAATGCTGAATTATTAGAAACAATTAGCAAAAACATCATCCATTACTGAGCAAGGCAGATAAAACATCTCACCACTGAAGCAGCTTGTGAAAACACAGAGAATCCAAATGAGAGGCAGGTGCACAATATTTTCCATTTTATCTGTTCCCCAGGTAGAGCATAATAAATGTTAGAAAGAATGAATCATACATAAGAGAAACTACAAGAAACTACAAGTCCACCTCATGCTCAGACTGTGTCCGTCCATTAAGACCCTGCTTTAACTTTTGCTTCTGCCTTGCAGTTCTCTTTACCCTGTTTCTCTCTCTCTCTGGCCTTCATCCTTTTATCTTTCTCTCTTACTTCTCCTTTTATTGCTTGGTGACTTATTAGCATTGTACATTTCAACACCCCCCCCCCCCAACCTCCTTTAACATTCACATGACTTTTGGTTCGTCTCACAGCAACAGGCCCAAGAGAGAGAGAGAGAGAGAGAGAGAGAGAGAGGACGGACCCCTCATTAACATGCTGTTAAATCCCGTCTGATGAATAGGCAGTTAAAATTGCTCATCCAGGTTAAATGCGTCACCACCTCTGGTATTACACTGAAAATATATATCTATATAAAACAGAAAAGACAAAAAAGGAATGTTCTGAAGTTCTGGCATGAGTGGTACTGTTTGCTATTGGAATAGAACATCTTTTGTGCAACTTTACTTAAGATTTTGTCTAAACCCTTGAAAATATAGTTTGACCTTCAGGAACTGTTTATTTTTATCCTCCAGGACAAACCGTCATGCTCCACTCCAATTCAAATGTAGAGAAAATAAGAGTGAGGAAATGCAGAAATAAGGAAAGATTGAGCTCTTCTCAGAAGACGCACCAGCTGTTGCTAGGCAACAGAGTAGATAGAGCAGGGGTTGCCAGTCATTCTTTTCAGAGCAAAGCAGACAGACGTAACAAGGATTCCTTGGCTGAATACTGGGTTGTAGCTTTCAGGGGTGAACAATGGGACAGCATCTAATAGTTTTCAGCAAAAAGGCCAATGAGAATCAGATTGGATTCCAGTGACCTTTCTCCAAACCTTACTGGATCTAGATTTTATATTGAGAATTGCAAACTGTATGATTCTTGGTCTTGTCGTTGCAAACTTCTTTTGACTATCTAAGATGGTTTGTAAAATATTGTAGGGGCCAAACATTATTTCCCACTGACTTTAGTTGAAGACATTATTTTCATTTTTGGTAGAATTATGCCTTTAACTATAACTAATTTTCTATGACGTCTTGCATTAGATGCTGGCTATAGCTCTTTTAGCATGACCGTTGACTCATTTGGAAGGAACTGTGCATTACAGGTGGATGTGTAGAAAAAATACCAGAGGGCTCTGTGGTGATAAATAAAATTCCATGGTGATGAATCTTTGTCCTGGTAAGCATGACAATTTAAAGAGGGTATATTGTTGTGCAAATATTTCATTAACAACTTCAAACTGTTGTGATGGAAATGGTTTATGTAATGGCCTCAGAAGGAGTCAAAAAAGGGAGTTCAATATACAGTATGAATGTTCAGAAAATGCAGACTGAGGATGCTCAGATCATTTTTTCTATGAATATATCTATACTATCTACTGTAAAAAATGACTGTGATTTTAACGGTAAAAAACTGTGAAAATGCTACAGTACAAACCTGTTTACTGGTTAACGGTAATTTCCTGTAAACTTTACAGGGAAAAAACGTAAACTTACGTTCCCAGAATTCTCTGCGTTGCATTTCAAATTTTGTTTGAATTTGATGTTTTTTCTTTGAAATAACTATGTTTCTTATTAATTTTTTCTCATCTGTTATGTTTATTAGGTTTGTATGTTAAATAAAATGTTGTTAAATTAATGTTTATTGCATATTTCAGTTTAATGAGTCTCACCATGATGGTGTTTAGTGTTTGTGTGAATGACACTGTGCACCATCTATATATATTATTATTTAAAAGCTGCTTGTGATGGGCTTTGTTTCACCAAGTGACTCTCTTATCACCACCTGCTTTTGGTGGTTACCAGTGTAATACAAAAGTACAAAACAGATTTTAGTGCTTCAATAAGTTCGTATATTAATAATATATCAGTTAAATTATGGTATTAAACTGTAAATATAAAGTAAAACCGTTAAACCTACAACAGTGTAACTATTTTTTACGGTATAAAACCGTTAAACCAAAAACGGTTTTACCGTATTTTTTACGGTATAATTCTGGCAACCACAGCTGCCGGTTTTTTTACCGTATATTTTACGGAATATTTTTAACAGTGTATGTCTCTCTATATCTATACTTACCTAAAAAAGTGCTTAAAACAGTATACCCAGTGAAGACTTGAGTGATATTGATTTTTACTCATATTCAAGGCAAAAATGTACATGTATCTTTCTGTTCAGGGAGTCTTTCTTGGTTGTTGTGACTAGTGGGCTCCCGGCTGTGAATAAACTTTTTTCTGCAAAAGAGCAGCTTGGGGGTTGTGTCTGGTATATGTTGCGCAGATGATGAATAGAAGTACTGAAGATTCTGCGCTCAGAGGATAACAGCAGAGACAGTGATAGTTTTGGATGATTATAGACCCGCTCTCGGGGTAAGGGTCTAATACTCTGAGTTAGTACTGATCCTGTGTTGGACCAGTGTGCACCTGAGAAGAGCAGTGAAAGATGCTAAAGACCTGGTGCTCGTGTGTGGCTTGAGGTAGTGATAGAAGCTTATTGATGGGACACTGTCATGATACTTCAGGAAGGGAAGTATTGGATTGTAGTAAATTGGAACTGTAGTATTGGATTATGTTATTGACAGCTGGAGTTGTGCATGGTAGAGAAGTCATCTTAGTTTTGGATTAAGATGTATTCGTATTGAGAATTTCCACAACACTGTTTAGATTCAAGTTAAATGGAACCATGTTTTCTTCCTACAAATTCTGTATTGATGTCATTAGATAAAGATTCAGTGATGTAAACTTTTTATTTGTAAATCAATTTTTTTAATTATTCATTATGTGTGTGATTATACTGTTCATACTAAATTTAGCTCTGACATGATATTTGCATTTTGCTTCTCCTGAAATATAGTGTGGCATGCTGTTGTTCAGGGCTGAATAACAATTATCTGCCAGATATATTATTACACTGAGCATTACTCAGAATCTCTAATTACTTTCTAAATCAATTTCCCACCCTTTCTTCATTAGCATTCAATCTCATCACCTATTTATTCTTCAATGTGCATAAAAGAGTTCCCAAACAATGAAGGTTCCTTGAACATTATGTAAATCTGCATCATAAAAAGTTGAAGCTAACTTGAAGTTTATGAAGAGGCACCTGCTTGAGTGGCTGTCCTTGGAAAGTTTCAGCATTCTCCCTATTTAATCCTCTCATACTAAAGGTGAAAGAGTAGAGTTATGTGGTGCAACAACTCATTTGGCACTGTTTCTTACCCAGTACTGGTAAAAATCCTTCTTATTTCTCCTTGGCTTCATCCAACCTAAGGATACTCTCAAGCTTCACTTCCCCTAATCCTGCTAATGCACATGAACAACACCCTGAGCCCCAAAGGGAAATGCTATAAAGATAGTCCTTGTCTGTTTTACAGAGAGAGACGCTAAAGCTGTTCTGAATTTTAGTTAACATGAATTGATGAAATCAATGAAGGAGATTAAAACACCTCAGCAAAAGGACAATGTTTGCAGTGTTTAATGCTCCATGAAAAGTAGATCTTAAAACCTGCAAGCACTTTTAACTTTATATTGATCTGCTGAAAGACTGAGCCATCCTCTGTCTTTAGAATGAACTTGAATGCGAAACATACTTTATTTGAAAAATCTTGTTCTAAATGTGAACAATTAATCATTGCATATATTAATAAGTAAAAATCTTTATTGTCTATATTTTATCAAGCTGTAATAGTTTCCTTACTTTTAAAGTCCTCCCTTCCAACCATCTCCTCCTGTATGTATTTAATGTCCAATTTTCATGATTCAATTTATGGATAAAGTCCTTTACCATGTTTCTCTTTCATTTCTAATTATCTTGCTTCCCATAGAAATGTTAATTATGAAAGTAAAATTTAACACCGTTTCCAGAAGTTTTCCACAAATGCTGATTTTAGAAATCATATTGTAAAAAAATTAAAATAATAATAAAAAATATCTACGTTGCATTATAGATTATTTTGTTTTTAATTATGTAGTGTATTTTAATGTACTGAATAGAATAAAGTCACACAAGGTTAGGTTAACACGTTTATTAGAATACAACTTGACTGTACAAATAAAAAGAAATTAAATATTTTACTGCTGAATTTTTAGAAACATTTCAAAGGAGACAATCAAAATATCCCAGGGTGGATTACCAGTCCAAAGAATCCAGATTCAGCTGAAGTTGAAGAAAGTCTTTTTCATACCGTGTGCACTAGTTTAAATGTATTCTCCTGTTTTGTAGGAATGACATTGATAAAGGTCTTATACAGAACAGCACCCTTGGGAAGTTTTGGGATCACATCCCTGGCTTCGGCACTACGTGGTAGAGGAATGTACACCTCCTTGGTGAATCTGACAATACCATCCTCTAGGGCATAAAGTGTTTTGTTGGTTCCAATTCCGACCTGAGAAGACAGACAATGGAAGATTGATTTCCAGTGAGTTAAATGTTATCCATTTAAAGTTTTAAATAATTGTAATGTTATATGAAGAGATTGAGAACAATGCATTATCATTTAAAATTAATGAAAAAACTAAAAAGATTTAATCCAATAAAATTAAGATTTCCATGTTACATTCAAAAGTGTTACACTGATAAATATAATTTGTAATGAACAACACACACACATATACATACATATATATATATATATATATATATATATATATATATATATATATATACACATTCATTTTTTTTTCATTAGAAAAATGCTAAAGTTTTATTAGAATATTAAGAAAATGTTAAGAAAAAAAGTGTGTGTGTGTGTGTATACCGACTTATATTACAAACTGTGCTTTGTTCTGTCATTGTATGCTTGTGAAATCAGATCAGCTTACATATTTATTTCATTTCAGCAAACATTTAAAAAGGGAAACAATTTTGGGTCAAAGTAATTGATAAATAAAAATGTGATACTGTACAAAAATATCTAAGCATTTTAGTGAGCAGAAATTGTAATTAATAAATGATATACAATAATAACATAAAACACATGATAACTTGCCCCAGCCAGGGACAGCTATAGCTATATTTGATTCCAAACATCTTACATGAGCTCCAGGCTGCCAGCGCATAAGACCCTTGCGTTGTGTTGCAAGGATGTTGCCTGCATGTACAAAGTTCCCTTAAAAGTAGGAAAGACAACGTAAATTAATCAAGGACTAGCCACAGTTACAGAATTTTTTCTCATATGAGATCAAGTCAAAGTACCATCTTGTTTTTTATAACCATATCTACGGCCAGCACTCTTCCCTCCTAGGTTTTTGCTGCTTCCTCCTGATTTCTTTGAAGCAAATCTCGTCAGTACAACTGTGGGTGTTTGACTGAACAGAATACCTGCAAAAGACCAGAGGAACACAGAAATCATTGCCTGCCTGCCTGCAACATAGTAGTGTTAGATGATGTTGAAGCTTTCCTTCACGTCATAGTTTGATATAATTGTTTGCTGGACACTAAATTAACATGATCCTTAACGACCTGCATTAACATTTACAATATGTAAGCCAAAGCAGCTCATCACAGTTTAAATACTGTTGATACTGCTGTCAACATCGAACACATGCTCACTGTGCTGTCAGGGAATGGTGGCTTAACACGCTAGTACCGACTAACAGTCATTACAAAACACTGAAAGGTCTCAATTGAATAATATCAGCAGCTATTATTCACACCTGACTTGCACTGTACATTATTACAATCCGAAAAAGTCATAAAACGGTCATTTTGCTTACAGGTTCTGGATTGCAGGATCAAGGACGCGAGCGCCGCCATTTTGAATGACGTGGGTGTGACGCACATCGCGTGCGCGGAACTCCTGTGATTCTTCAGAACCCGCGAACTACAAAATTGAACTGGCGTGAGTATAAAGAAAAATATGTGTTTAATGAATGTTCCATATGTACAGCTACAATAGAAGATTTGAGAGGATGCTGAGTTGCATGAACATTTGCTTCTTGATATTTAATGTGGTCTGCTGTCGTGAGCTGGAAACTTATGCTCGTTTTTGTTTTTCCTTGTGTGTGTGTGTGCAACGTTAAATGTAAACAGTTGTATAATAGAGTCTCACGCGACGGTGCTAGTTTTGGTTGTGAATTTGGTTTGGTTCGTTTTCCGAATTCATGTGATTTACATAAGCTGCTTAGCTTTCTACATATCAGATTATATTTTGTTGAAACTTTGAGAATGAAGTATGGTAGTGTTGAAAACGTCAGCTAGAACAATGCCACTACTTGCTAATAAAATAGTAAGTATTGACTTCGACTTGAAAGAACCAGTAATATATAATATGACTTCTTAAATAAAAACGTGTTGCTAAAAATAAAATGGATTTTACATATATAACGTTATATAACATTTTTTCTGGAGGAAATAAATATCACCAGGGCATCAGAAAATCTGTATTGTTGAGCCCTGCATGTTAAATAGTTTTAATCTGAACTTTCCTTCAGACCGCAGATCTTCAGCATGACCTGCATCAGTAGACCTGGATTCCTCCTAAGTGACAGTGACTCCAGTGATTCAGAGCAGCTGCCTGTGTTTGATTTCTCACAGTCAAAATCCAGACAGCCCAACCTGGTGGTTTTAGACAGTTCAGACTCAGAAATGGCTCCTGTTTCTGATCCAGTTTCTTCTTTGGAAGTCCAAGCCTCCGCTGGAGCTGCTAGAAGTGACGTGTTGATGGTCAGTAGTGACAGTGAAGAAGAGGAGGCCATGATTCCCTTAGCTGTAAGACTGAAACAGAAACAGCTTGGGCTGGGTACAGCAACTATCAGTGCAGAGGAGACCCGGGCTTCTAATGTGGTTTCCAATGGATGCTCACGCCTCTTAGCTGTTCCAGCACATCATATCAACCCTGAGGCCCAGCCGGTTGAACGTAACAAGATCTGTAGCAATATAACAAGGCAGTGCATCTCAAACAACAATGCACCATACCTCACAAAAGAACCTCCACCTGAAGCAGAAAATGGCGCTTACCTGGCCAAACGCAAGAAAACCCCAGCAGAAGTTGAGGCTGCCAGACAGGAAGCCCTGAGGAAAAGAGCAATGCAAAAGCATCAGCAGGAGGAGAAGGAGAGATTGAGGATGGAGAAGAAAGCTCTGGCTGATGCTGTGAAGATCCTAAGGCCAGAGGAGTGCATCAAACACATGGTAGTGACGGTCGATCCAGGTAGGTGGCAGTGTGTGCCTGCAGTGCTCATCATTGCTGTCACAGTTGCTTTCTGTGCTCTGTGTGCTTTGATACTTTTCCCGAGTTGCTAAAAAGGATTGGCATGCGGTATTAAGCTGCATTTGCTGAATGGATTAGTATTGATTAGTTGCCTCTCCCCCATAGGCCTACTGCAGCTGGAAGGTGGCGGCGCTCTCCTGACTTCTCTGCATGCTATGGGCTGCAGTTGTGCCATAGAGAAGCAGTCTCTTCCTTGTAGTGTCACCTGGGCCAGACGCTCACCTTGCCCTCAGGCATGACAGCACTCTACACATACAAATGCACCAAAGGAAACATGTTAGCCATATTACTTGTCATTTGCTTTGAGATGTAGATGGTAAATAAATAAATTATTAATTAAATAAATTACTTATTTTCATATTAAGGCTGACATTAAACTTGAAATTGTGTGTGATATATGAATATATTAATGAAATATTCTAAAATAAATATTGGTATTGTAAATAATAAAACACTATGAACTAATATTTGTCAATAAATGCTTTTTAATTAAGGTATCAAAACATAATATAGTGTACAGTACGAAAAAAAAGTGAAAGTGATGTGACTTACAGCCAAGTATAATGACCCATACTTGGAATTTGCATTTAAATATCTGCATATCTGCTTTTAACCCATCTAAAGTGCACACACACACATAGCAGTGAACACACACCGTGAACACACAACTGGAGCAGTGGACAGCCATTTATGCTGCGACGTCCGGGGAGCAGTTGATAGTTCAATGCCTTGCTCAAGGGCACCTCAGATGTGGTATTGAAGGTGGAGAGAGTGCTGTACATTCACTCCCTCACTTACAATTTCTGCCAGCCCGAGACTCGGACTCGCAACCTTTGGTTTATAACTCTGAATCTCTAACCCATTAGGCTACAACTTCATTCTATTCATTATAGGATTTTCTAAAGATTACATTTAACAGTGCTATTATTAATGTTTTAGAGTGAGGTTACATGATGGCAAAGGTAACCTACCAGTAAATGTAACAATAGGGGCAATGAGGATGAACAATGTAGTATGTTAATTTTCGTTTGGATGATGTAATTGCTAGAATAATATTGTCGTTCGGCAATATGTCACCTAAGCAGTTCCTGTTGACTGTCACGAATGTAGATGCTGAATATATATATTTATATATACAGCATATATACTTAGGTCTGTAGATAAAGTAGACCCTTAAATATATGTGTGATGTCTAATATCTGGGTAGATGTAAAAAAAAACATCTAAACCAGTGGTTCTCAACCAGAAGGCCGGGACCCAATAGGGTCTTAAAATTTAAATGTAGTTTTAGTAACACACTATAATCTTAATTAATATGATAAAAAAAATAAAATAAATGTACCGCAATCGGGACATATTTTTGTGTTCATCTTTTTTATTTCAAGAGACGTGACAGAGGTTTTTTATTAGCTTAGATAGGAGATATTTAGAATATTGTCTTGGACAAAGTGGGGTCTTGTAGTCAAAAAGTTTGAGAACCTCTAATCTTAATCTTTTTGCATATATTTTTATAGTTCTTTTAAATGTTTTATTTGCAGACTGGTGAGATGATGTCCATTCCAGACTCAAATACTGTAATCCAAGTTCCTGTGGATGACTTTGTAACCATGATTAATAACTACTGCAAGGTAGGCACATTGCTCCTTATTTAGCAATCTAACGTAGAAACGAGTGCAGAAACTTTTTATGAAACATTTGTATGGTGCCAATCTGATCGTATGAATGACCGCTCGTTGATAAATATGGCGGCTGAAAACAATTGTCATTTGAATATAATGCCCCTAAAAACACCCCGGTTTAGAAGCCTCACCCCTAGAGTTTATTACATGGATAAACAAAATCCATCCAAAAAGAGGAAGTAATTTCAAATAAATAGTAAAATAATAATAATAATAATAATAATAATAAAAAAAAAAAAAAATATATATATATATATATATATATATATATATAGAGAGAGAGAGAGAGAGAGAGAGAGAGATAAAATACTATATAACATAAGAACATATTTTCCTGTCTAAGAGCTGTCTGAATCACTGCGTCAATAACAATTTTTTTTTGAGTGTTTTTCACAATATTGGGAAGAGAATGAAAGGGGTTATCATTAGGCTAATACCTGTAAACAGAGGTTATACTGTCATCAGAAATGTTTGTTTGGGCACTGCATGCTGATTTTACAGCAGACCTTTTAAAATAAACAGTGTAACTTTTGTTTGGTTGACTGCATTTTAGTTTGCTGATGAATGGCTGAGAACTAATTTAGTTTGTCTGTGCGTGAGGCACCTTTGCGATCAGATGGATTTAATCAAATAAATATATAAAAAAGAAATACAATGCACAAATTAAAAAAAAATAGCGTAATCTTGTTGCACAGTTGTTGTTTTTTCCTTTTGTTAATCAATTAATTATATTATAGTCTATTATATATGTTGTTGTGATCCTATTTACTTTCATAGAAGTGTTTCAGGTGATGCAACGATTGAATCCTCATGGTCTGCTATTCGAAAAAAAAAAAAAACATTCAAATTCTAATCTTACTGGTTAACGATTGGCTAATGTGCTTCGTTTGATGGTCACGAAAATAAAAATGCTGTCATTCTACAATTCTCCTCCATATTTACTATGCTGCACTAAAATTCAGGTAACTCGAAAACTTTCATACATGAGCTGAGATCAGACGTGAGTTTGATCATAACCACCGCTCATGTCCATATTGAAAGAAATACCAAGTTTTGCATTGGAATGACTGTACACCGACGTCGTATGTTCGTTTCATAAATGAAGCCCATTATGTTCTGGTATGGTATAATTTCCGATTGGACCATTATAATTACATAATTGACCCATAATCAGACAATTGTTTGATGTGCCCTTTTTGCATGATGTGGCAACTAAAAATTTAATTGAAAAAGGCAACAGCAAAACTAGCAGTTATGACCTTTCCAAGAAGAGTCAGAGCAATTAAGAGTAATGAATATAATTACAGGATTTCCTCTCAATTATGTAAAAAATAATAATCTGTAAAATATGTTGTTGCTTGATCTTTGAAAAATACCTGTCTTCAGAATTTTGACAGCTTTGGGATTTCTATCCTGATTAGGCTCTGTGTGGGTTTTTTTTGTTTCTAATATAGCGGCAATGCAACGGTGTGTTGATGGAAAGCGGCATATCTCTGACCACTTGGATCCAAGGACTTATGAGCAGGAACCCAGGCAGAACCCTTAGTCTGGTTGTGATTGACATAGACAAGTACTTCAGGTGACTGACCGTCAGACATAGTTTTATTTAATGAGGATTTCATCTAAATGCTTTGACACAAATACAAGCGTTACACTTCTATAATAAATAGTTAATGCTGAATTTTTTTCAGTTTTTATACCGAATGATTTATCAGCATGAATATTATTTTTTGAACAGTAATCATAAAACAAATATTTGCATTAGCACATGTATGTTATGATATATTTTGAATGACAATTGAGTTTAAAATTGCTTAATTTTGCATCTAATGTTCTTATGCAGATCCCAGAATTCAAAATGTCAGAAGAAATACCGTGAGGCGGTGCTTGGTGAGGAAAAGAATGTAGGACTTCAGGGAGCGCAGAAAAAGAGAAGAAAGAAAGATGATATCAATCAGCTTCCTGAGGTCTCGCGAGTGCAGGTGGAGGAGGTAAGCTGAACCACCTCACTGGCACTGCAGTCCATATAGAAATTCATGGCCATATTTGAGGTCCTCTGCTTCAACTCAGTTTTTTTCTCCCACTCACCTGTCCATCAGGCTTTGGTAGACCTGCAACTGCAAACTGGGGTGCAGGTTCGCTTCCTCTCTACCTGGAAAGACTTCACTGATTATATAACCATGTCAACCAAAGCAGTAGCCGAGGCACCGTTCAAGTGAGTGGGAAGCCAGTTTCCTTATTTATCACCCTCCACCCAGCTGCATCTTTAGCTACAGTGGATTATTTTTTACTTGTGTATGTTTACTTTTCCCAGACGGGAGCGAGAGAAGACGGGTTTCACATTTTGTTTGGAGAGTGAGTGGGCAGGGGGTCAGAAGGTGGACCGCACAGGGAACGGCCTTCTGCAAGTTTGGAAGAGGCAAATACAGCAGTTGAACCGCGTCAGCCCTGATATGGCCAGTGCCATACTCAGTGCCTACCCTTCTCCTCGGCTTCTTACTCAGGTTTAATCTGTTTTCAATTACCGGAGTGTGTAACAGCTAATACAAATTTAATTTGCCGACACATTATCGGCAGACAAATGAACTAATGGCATATACTGATCTTTTGTAAATCATTTTATGTATGACATTTAATGTTTTCTGGTGCGAGATCTTATGTTTGAATGTATCTCTGTTACTTGTAGGCATATGCACGGTGCAAATCGGAACATGAAAAAGTTGGTCTGCTGGCAGACATTCTCATTCGTCGTGGAGAGGGCGTGACATCTACAACCCGCAGAGTTGGTCCAGAGCTTTCCAAACGGCTGTTTCTTTTGATGATGTCATGTGATGCTCATCAGCCCCTTGATTCTGCTGTATAGGTTCTTTTGTATCCTTGTACACATGAGGAAAAATGTCAAAAGCTATCGATATTTATCACAGTTCAGATATTTGATAAACTTCAAGCCTGAATTTGCCAGATTTTCAAAAAAGTTATATTTCTCAGTTTTTACTATAAATTGTTGCTATTAAATGATTCTCAAAGTACCTAAAAAACATTTTACTTTACCTCCATCGGAATTAGTTTTTCTCAAATTACCCCATTGCAAACCTTTATGTACCTCTTTATACTAAAGGGGGAACCTTGAAAGTTTCTTCGAGCTTTTTGTTCTCTTCTTCCCAGTGGCAAATAACCTTGGACGGAAGCCGAAATGCAGTAAATGATCAGAAATGCTACACAAGCACAGTATTTCTTGGACATGTTTAAGACCAATAGGTCATACCCAAGCTGAATCATTTAGAATTCATTCCCTTTATGTTATTTTTACATATATTACCAGCACTAGAGAGGACACTATTAATTACAAAAGCTTTTGGCTTTTTTCCTGTTAAAGGCACTATTGCACTCCTTTCGGTAACCAAAATGGCCCCTTGAGTCACTGTCTAAGGACCATAGAGACTCATGGCTCATTTCCAGCACACTAGACAATGGCACCTGACCAAGGAGTGTGGTGTTGCCGGAAACGAGCGGTGGGGTAACGAGCCGTTAAATGTGCTTAAGAGATGAGCTGCATGCTTCATCCCTGTCCCTGAAGGCAGTATTTCCTCTACAGTTTAAGGGATGGCATAACAAACTATGGCTAGTAGGTGTGTACTTGTGCCGAAGGGAATTATATGAGCAGAAGTACTGCAGCTTGAAAAGGGATCACCTTGGAGTGATTGTTTAGCTGAATAGTATGAAATCCAATTTCCGTGTACTCTGAATGCAGACTATAATAGCTTTTATGACCTAGAGTCTGCAGTGCTACTGCTAACGTCTTCAGTGGCTTGTGAATGGTTGAATGAGACTTTAATTTCCAAAAAGCTGTTGTAGAATATCATGACTTGCAAAGTACAATGTAACTCATCTAACCTAAATGTTTAGGAGGAGGAATTGTTTCTCTCTAATAGTGTTTCATTTGCATCATAATACAAATATCCGTGGAAGTGTAAAGGGTCTGTTTATGTGTCTGCAATGTGCATATATGAGTCATGACTACTCCAAATGATAGATTGCACCTTGGAAAGAATTTCTGTTCAGCAGAGGAGCAATTTCTCATTTCTGGTGCACGCAGGATTTTTCCTGCTTCTTGTTGGAGATTAATAAGGATTGGGAGTGGCGGTAGGTCAACGTCGGCCACCTTCACTCACAGTCAATAGAGTGGGAAGCAAAGCAGGGCTGTTAGTCACTGTCCTTCTCTAGATATTCTCAACTCAGCTCATCTCTTGGAAAAATGCGCTGCCTTATCAGCCGCCACACAAGATGGAGTGCTACAGGCTGCGCTGCTTATGGTTCTGTGAGTATGTTTTGTTCCAGTTCCAGTTTGGTATTCTTGGCAGAGTGGGTGCACTTCCAATATCTTGGGTTGTGCCACAGTAATGCCACCTGTAGTGTGTTGTCAGTGGCATAATAATCATACATTTCCTCAGGCAAGTGAAATGGCAACAAGACAAAAGTCTCTGATATTATCCTTCAATTGCATTCTCTTGTGTTTTGCCTTGGCGCTCGGTGAATCACGATCCACTCTGAGCCACTTGTTAAAATGACAAGAGAGAATGTCAAAGACTACAACAATCTATTTCAGAGCATGAGTAGGCCGGTCACTGTGGTATTGGTTTCTTTGCCACCAGCGTTCAATCAATGTTTTCTGCTTCTCTTTAAAAGTTAATTATATGGCTCTCTTTCTGCCTTTCTGTTCATTTGCAAATCAGACTCAAGCGATTCAAATGTTCAGATCCTGCTCGTCTGGAACAAGAGATGCAAAACCCTTAAGAAAACTTTGGCTGCCAGAGCTAGAGGATTTTCAACTACAGAGGGAAAGCATTGCTGATTTTGTTTTCTACCTTGCCCTCTCCTACTACCCTTTTTTTAGACTGCACAGATGTACAGAATTTTCCTCTCTTATAGTGGATTTTTAGTGTTTTTTTGTTCCAGTTGGTTAGGTGAATTTTTGATTTCCACATGAGGGCAGAATTGTTTCACACTGACTGTACACTGACTAGACCAATGTGTCCACACTGGTGTTGCTGTTCTCAGCTTGATTTTGTATTGAACACCACATTGTGATCCAACACAGTAGCAAGATTCTTAAAATTGAACAAAGGCATTAATGTTGCCATGAACTGCATAGATCGAACAATATACGAAATTGTTATTGTGACAGGCTTGTCTATATGGTTTGAGTGTCTGATGTCTCTTGAATTTTAATGGCATCTTTCTCTTGGCAGCCAGTAATGCACTGCACAAGTTTATGTTCCCTGGCTGCAAGTGGTATTTAGTCCGGATTGTTTGATTGATCTGATTTTTTAGTTGTCACATGAAGGTAAACAAATAAAATACTTCAGTCTTTTAAAAAATGTGTTTTATGTTGTGTTACATTCCCAATTAGTTTCTAGGTGCAAAAGGGAAATAACATTTTAATGTGAAGGTTAGCAGAGGCATAAAAAAAAAAAGGTTTGAACCATTATCAGTCCCAGCACTCAGTACACAATAAGATAAAAATAAATGTATTTATAATAAAAAAATACAACATACACATTGCCAAAGGAACCCCAAACAAACAATTTAAACATAAAAACTAGCATTACTTCAGGAGCAGGTAAAGCCAAAATAACAAACAAAAGGGCACTACCTGCCAGAAGGAAATAGTTAACCTGTAAAGAAAATAAACACAACTCTTACCTTACATCCTAACTAGAAAAAAAAAAAAATAGGAGAAAATGATAACAAAAGAAAATGGCACCCATCTCCCTACTGCTCCAATGCTAAAAAGAAGATGACTCAAAGCACTACATCAAACACACATTTAAGTTTTTTATTTATTTAAAGTTTAACCTTTACTCATAAGGCCCCACACTAGT
Organism: Carassius auratus; assembly: GCF_003368295.1. Classification (NCBI taxonomy): domain Eukaryota; kingdom Metazoa; phylum Chordata; class Actinopteri; order Cypriniformes; family Cyprinidae; genus Carassius; species Carassius auratus. The sequence continues at coordinate 8,351,863 of NC_039279.1, read as the reverse complement.
GATGTTACAAATGACACTGAAGCTTCAAAGCGCGTATTCAGTAAGCATTGCAATTGCTGATAAAGCTCTAGACCATATAGCGTATTGTTTTCAAAGAATCACGTGATCAACAAAAAACGAAGCCTGCATCCGAATACTTACAGGTGCATCTCAATAAATTATAATGTCGTGGAAAAGTTCCTTTATTTCTGTAATTCAACTCAAAATGTCCAACTCGTGTATTAAATAAATTCAATGCACACAGACTGAAGTAGTTTAAGTCTTTGTGTCTTTTAAGTGTGATGATTTTGGCTCACATTTAACACAAACCCACCAATTCACAATCTCCATAACTTAGAATACTTCATAAGTCCAATAAAAATAAAAAATAAAAGATCTGAGAACTATTAGCCTTCTTGAAAGTATGTTCATATACTGTACATGTTCTCAATATATGGTAGGGGCTTTATTGCTTTAAATACTTCCTCAATTCAGTGTGGCATGGATTATATAGACTCTCTGTGGGGTTCAGGTCTGGTGAGTTTGCTGCTCAGTCAAGCACACCAGCATCATGGTCATTTAACCAACTCTTGGGGATTTTGTCAGTGTGGGCAGGTGCCAAATCCTGCTGGAAAATGTAACAGCATCTTCAAAAAGCTGGCCAGCAGAAGGAAACATGAAGTGCTCCAAAATTTATTGGTAAACGGGTGCGGTGACTTTGGTTTTCAAAATACTGATAAACTAAGTTCCAGAAGATCACGGGCATCCAGTATGGTTTTCTGGTCTTGACCCTTACACACAGAGATTGCTCCAGATTTTCTAAATCTTTGGATGATATTATACACTGTAAAGGATGATAACTTCAAAGTATTTTCAATTTTTTTTTTTTGCAATTTGCAAATTTGCAATACTCCACTATTTTTCCGTTATCTATATTCCATTGTGAATAAAATAAAAGTCTATGAGATTTGTAAATTATTCCATTCCTTTTTTACTCACAATTTGTAGTGTCCCAACTTTTTTGGGAATTGGGTTTGTATATATACATACATATATATATATATATATAGATACAGACCAAAAGTTTGGACACACCTTCTCATTCAAAGAGTTTACTTTATTTTCATGACTATGAAAATTGTAGATTCGCACTGAAGGCATCACTGGAACAACGCCAACTTTACACTATGATGTTGTAACATGTTCTTTCTCTGGTCTTTCTTTACCTAAGGATAGTTAGGTTCTTCAGATTCAGTTTTTTATACTAAGGCTATGTTTGCATTAGTGCATTTTAGTTTTGAAACGCTTAGCTTTTGCTACGATTACTCCGGTTGTTTACACTACTCCAAGGTTTTTGACCCTCAAAAACGGAGACTCTCGAAAATGGTGCAGACCCCGTTTTAGTTTGAAAAACTCTGGGGATGTGTTTCAATGTAAACCGACCAAAACTTGAGTCTTTTGAACATTCAGTATCCTCAAAGAATGTCCACACTCCAAAAGGCCATCAGAAAGCAGATATAGAGAATCTCATTGATGGTCCTTATAAAATCAGATCATAATTTGTTTTCCGCTTACTTGCTCCTTACAATCTAATTTTCGCTGTGGGTGGCTTTGTTCTCTGAAGGGTGCTTGAGAGTTTGAGGCTGCTGCGTGGAATCAGGCCAGGGCTCTATTTACTTCAGATCCCAGGCCTCATCCCTGCAGGGACCCCTAATCAATGCCCGCCTCTTGCCCTCTTCATGATCCCTCTCTTGT